>NC_133010.1:25158508-25461538 GCF_048564905.1 Vicugna pacos | reverse complement strand
GCAGTCTGTCGGTTCTGTATTAGCTCAGTTCTCTGGTCACGTGCGTCAAGACATGATCCATGGCTGAGTTCATGGAGGAGGAAGGACAGGAGCCCTTCTTCTCTGAGGAGAACGGGGTATGCAAAAGGGAAACACCCGACCCTTCACCCTGCTGGTGTCAGATCCTCTTTCTTGGGTCCTTATGAATGGAGGAAGACAGTGTTCACAGCCCTCCGCAAGGCAGCTAGCAGCACTGTCTACGACACCTCCGTGGACCAGAGGACAGCAACAAGGGCCAAGTGCTGAGAAAGGAGGGTCAACCAGAAACCCAGGAACAACCAGAGTCCAAGGCTGCTGGTCAGCATGGAGGTGGAAGGATGCTGGAGCCGTGGCAAAGGATATTTCCTTGATTCCTCCAAAACATCTGCCTGTCAACGCCTTTGATGACATCACTGAGGTGTCTGTCAAATAACCAGCACTTGAACGGATAACATGAGATAAAAGGAAACAACTGTTTATCTCCCACTACTAGACTTCCTCCCCACAAAGGCAGGGATCTTCTGCAGGCTCTTTGCTGCTGTAATTCTAGGACAAAACCATGCCTGGTGCATCACAGGGAGGGCTGGTGGTAATACTGGAAGAGATTTAGGCCACGAATGGGTAACTGTACAAATTGATTTTTAAGATGCCTTTTGGTCCCCAAGTGCCCTTCGTCAGGTCAGAGCTAACAGGGAAGGCGGGGACCAGTGGCTGGTGCATTTTCTGTGATGTGAAAAGGCCGTGAGTCCTTTCCCTGTCTGCCTCCCCTCATGACAGGGATGTCCAGACAGGACAGTGCGCTCAAGTCCTCAGGTGCTCCTGAGTATCTTGGAGTCGATGGGGAGACTTTTTGTCATGCTGGTGGAACAAAATGATGAAAACATGCCCCGTAGAGGGAGCACATCTGTCAAGCAGGTCTCTCCCACTTTTCACGGAGTTAGAAAGAAGCCGCCCTGCCGAGGACTGGAGCTCTGTGTTCCTAGTAACATTAGAGCAGGACAGTGAGACATCACCAAGTGTGACTGTTCTTCAGAATACGAGAGCTCGCGGTGGAACAGAGCACAGGACACAGTCCCTGGAACAGGGCGCCTGAATGTCCAGGTGCTGAAGAAACCAGTGGCCTGTCTTTTGTTAACTTAATGAAACCACCATCACGGCCATGTCTGCAAAGAAATAATCTTAGTGGGTTAAATACAGCTTTTTATAAAAGCAAGAGTATCTTCAAACACGCCTGCATTTCAATTTGAACAAGCCAGAGAAAAAGTACTGATAGTTATTTAAATTAGACTTCCAGCCTTCTTTATGCAGCGGACTAAGTCTAGGACTTCTAAATGAGGAGTCATTTGCCAGCAAAAAAGACACATATTAAGTCTTCCAGAAATACTTTTGCAATAATCAGAGCAATGACTGAAAGAAATTGAGGTCTGGGAAGGTAGCCACACTTGGAGGAAATGAATCAGTCCCACCGGGGCTGCTCTGAGTGCAGGGGCTGAGAGGAGACGCGGGACAGTCGGTCGCCCTTCCTTCGCCAGACAGGTGGGGATTAAACTGCACTTTCATTAATTTAATAGGAAAAATAGTCCGTATTATCCCACTTTCAAGTATGCCCATCTGTAATATACTGATTGAAATTCAAACCACTAGGATCACTAATAGCATCAGCAGGGCTTGGAAAAATTTTGTTTAAAACATTTCATGTCATCTAAATCCAGTCATAATGGAATACCCCAACAAATCTACTGTGTGGGGAACATGTATTTTTTTACTTTAATAACTAAGATAGTGCTGACCTCTGATTTCTAGGACATAACCAAGCTGACCCAAATAGTTATCAGTTTGGAATACTAGAACCAGAAGTGCTTACTTATATCAGCATATACTATGAAGATAAATTGACAAGTACACTTTAATCGGCCAATGGATAGACAGATAGCCAAAGTAACGTGCAGATACCAAAGTTACGTATTATTCAAATAGTTAATAGTCTTATAGGCCTATTCAAGTAAAAAATTCTGATTATGAAAACTGAGAACCTCATTCTGATATTTAGACACAAATCAATATATGTTTGCAATATATGAGTAATATTATTTAACCAAACTGGGTTTTAAATTTTATTTAGAGATTCAACCAAATAATACAGGATATACATACTAAATGCAGTGATTAGAAATACTAATGAAACGAGACGTTCTCTAGTCTTAAACTCAAACAGCCAGTGCTGACTGGACGAATCCTGCCACTTCAATCTAAGGGGGCTGCCAGAGTAAAGGTCCGGGTTCACAATGCCAGGACCTGAGCCTGCTTCCTTCAGAACTGTAACAACAGCTCCCTAACAAGAGGGAGACATCAGTGTCTGAGCGGTCGGCCACGATCTCAAAGACACGATCTCAGGATACAGCTCATTTTTAAATGTGTCCCTGTGTGCGCGTATATATCCCCTAGCTCTGTCTGATGGGAAGACCCAGAAACAGTAACACGCAGTTATATGCACCTCTACGCTCAGGTTATCATCTCTAATTACCAGTTTCCCCTGAAAAAGAGCCCGGGCTCCCTGGAGGAACGGCCAAGCCTCGGTCAGGAAGATGGAAAATGGAAAATACAGCCCTGGAACATACTGTCAAGCAGAAATCAAGAGATCCCTCGAGACGGCCCAGGACAGGGGCCACCCACCCTGAGTAGCCTCACTGTTTAGGGGCGGGAGGTTTGAGCAGCAACGAGAATAGTAAGTGGGTGGGTCAAAACTCATGAGCTGTGTTAAAATCCACTGGTCAGTGATGACGACGATGGCGGTGACATCAGGGGCAGTAACACTAACAGCCCCTCTGCTCACTTTGAGGGCTGGCCAGGGAACTACCTCACTGTTTCTGAAGACTTGCCAAAAAAGACAAAGCATCAAGTATTTATATCACCTTCCCTTCATGACCCAGGTATCAGGACACCCAAATGGTTGATACCAGGAGAGCTTCTCTTTTTAGAATTATTCTAGTGACTAAACAAAGAAGGAGGGAGAATTGGACCTTTCTGCAACCTCTAATGAATGAGCCTAGGAATGAACAGCAAGGGCTGATGACGTCACAGAAAGAGATATAATTCAAGAAACACAGCAGTCAGAAGAACATGTTAAATGATGCAACCGGATGGCAACAAGCAAAACTCAAAATACAGGAGACTGTTTGGGACAAACACAGTTTCAACAACAGTAACAACCAGTACAATGGAGGGAAATGAATAGAGAACTACAGATGAAAAGGATGTTAAGAGACTCCTCATCCAGCTGCAAACTGTCAGCTCCACCACAATCACAAATCAAATTCCTAAAGGAAACAGACTTACAAAGGCAGTCAAGGAAACAGGAACACTGCCCGTCTCTGCAGGGCATACACGATGACAATCACCTTTGTTTGAAGAGCTCTTATCATTTAGAGCAGGGGTTTGAGGCTAAATCTGTCCCACCACCTGCTTTGTACAGCTTGAAGGTTCAGAATGGTTTTTACATTTTTTAAATGGTTGAAAAAAATTCAAAAGAGGAATAGTGTTTTTTGACCATGAAAATGCCATCCATGAAAGTCAAATGTCAGTGTCCACACCTAAAGCTGTACTGAAAACAGCCACGTTCATCCACTGATGTGTTGTCTGGGGCTGTTTTTCCTGCTAGGACAACAGGGTTGAACATCAGCAACAAAGACCCTGGCCTGCAAAATTTGCTTTCTGGCCCTTCGCAGAAAAAGTTTGCCAACTCTTGTTTTAGAGAAACATTTACAAGTTAAATGATAGGATGACTGAAATTGCTTCAAAATAATCAGAGGGGGAGCAGGTGGAAACAGGGACGGCAATCGGCCACCTATTGTTGGTTGTTAAAGTCGGATGCTGAGTATAGTAAGTTCGTTACATCATTCTACCTCTGTATATTTCTAATTCCTACAATAAAGATAAAGACAAGAATTCAGAGAAGCAATCAGAAGATAACCTCCCATTTTTCTTTTTTTTTTACATTTTTGAAATTCAGCATGTATTATTTATTTGTATGTTTTTTAAAACTGAAGTATAGTCAGTTATAATGATTCAATTTCTGGTGTTCTGGTGTGCAGCATAATGTCCCAGTCATGCTTATATAGACATACATTTGTTTTCATACTCTTTTTCATTAAAGGTTACTACAAGATATTGAACATAGTTCCCTGTGCTATACAGAAGAAATCTGCTTTTTATCTATTTTTATATATCAAGGTTAATGTTTACAAATCTCAAGCTCCCAAATTTATCCCTTCCCACCTCCTTTCCCCTGGTAACTGTAAGATTGTTTACCATGTCTGTGAGTCTGCTTCTGTTTTGTAGATGAGTTAATGAGTGTCCTTCTTTTTTGGGGGGGTCCACATATGAGTGATATCATATGGTTTTTCTCATTCTCTTTCTGGCTTACTTCACTTAGAATGACGATCTCCAGGTCCACTCATGTTGCTGCAAATGGCATTATCTTTTTTTCCTATTTTCTATGTTTGAACAACTCTTTTAACCATCATAATTTCCCCAGGAAAATGGATGGTTTTGCTGCAGGCTTATCGATACTCCAGGGCTATAGGGATCAAAGAATCATTCTGTCTAGGTGCTATTCACTTCCTGCAAAAGAACCAAGTCACTATACGGTAAAGGTCCCACCACAGTGGAAGACAAAATGCAACTTGGCAGAGGGGAGCCATGGGCCAGGGCAGGGGGTGCTGCCCCATTCTGCAGTAACATTTGCATAACTAATAATCAGATACCCAGCACGTGGAAAGTGTGCAGCATATATGTCTTGAATGAAAGCAACCATTGGCTTCCAAATCTTAAGAATATAGAGAAACTCCATTAATTTGTCACTTGTCCTTTGTGTTCAGTGGACATCACTTCTTATAACAAAGAAAATTTTCTTTCTACTTACACAAGAGCCAATTCCCTTTGCTTTGAATGCAGGGAATGATGGGTGGGTTTTTAAAAGTAGGCAAAGACGGAGAAAAGAATAATGCTCTGCTTTATGATTTCAGTGTGTGTCCTCTGGAGGGACCACCTGGCTGCCACTGAGTGCCTGTCAGTGAGGTCTTCGGTCTTATCCAATGGGGTCACTCTAGGCCTGAAAGCAGCATGATTGTTTTCATTCTGTTTCTATAGTCCTGAAGAAGTTTTTGAAATTAAAAGCCATCAAAAATCATCAATTTTCCCCTCCCTCCCTCTTTTCCAGGCATGTAATTCTGGATTAGCAGACTGAAAATATCCTAGGACTGTCAAGGTGGCCTCAAGCAGGTACATTTACCTCCCAGCTAAAATATTTATCATTGTTTTTCTCTCCTTCCAAAAAGAAGAGAAAGACAAGGAAAAAACCAGAGATGCTAAACAGTGTCCAGACTCTCCAGGACCCCGGCTCCAAGGCCCGGATCACTAGAAGGAGATGGACAGGCAGGGTGCAATCTCAGCCCTCGATGGTGGGAGTTCCAGAGCAGGGCTCTGCCATTTTCTCTTCTTGTGACAGAGCTGTGGATTCTCAGAAGCAAGAGAAACAAACGAACCTTTTGATGAAAATGAGAAAAGAAACAGAATAAATGCTTTCACGAGATGTGTGGTTCCTGGGTCCAAAGCAAGCAGTCCTTAAGATTAGTAATTGAGGCCTTTCTTCCTGCCTTCCAAAGTGAACCCCCCTGACCTGCAGTTTTCAAAGTCCCAGGTCACATCCTGGCCCAGAGTCCATCAGACTGCGGGGGATGCGAAGCTCTTCAGCTGGGGTTCCAGTTACTCCTGGTGCATCTGACCCGAAGCACCAGCTGCTTATACCTTTCAGTACGGAGATACGCAATATCACAAAGTAAAACTTATTCATTAATTTCTCCCAGAATCCCCCTAGACATGTCATATGGTTTCATCAATGTAAAAGCAATCTTTACCTTTAAATCCAGGTAATCCAAAATCATGTAAGTTAAAACATACAGGGTTTGCTTTCAAGACTTCCAGACTGAATGTTCAATATCATAGCATATATATGGATATTTAACTGACTGAAACAATAATGGCTGTGACTTTAACCACTCAAAGTTTTAAGGAGCCAATGGTTCCTATAGCAACTGAAGATGGTCCTCTTTGTGCATTCCTGGTATTTTCTGCGACGGTAAGTGATGTTAAATTTATGCTTTAACATATAGGATCTAAAATACCCAAGTCAGGCTTGGGAGCCATCATTTTACTTCCTTTCACACCATTTTATGGCTTTTATATATAATAACAAAATTGTTCTGATAGGTAGCTGTGATTTTTTTCTTTTCATAATCCAGAAATGAAACTAAAATCACCAAGAAAAGTTGACCAAGTGTACACGTTCTTTAAGACAAAAGCCAAGGCAGCATTCCACACACATGAACAATTGTAATTTCAAATTGCCGATAAAAGGTGTCACTTAAATTGCCACGTGACGTTGACGAATCCAGGGTCTTCGTACCACACAAGAGGCATTATGGTTAAGGCCGCAGATTCTGGACCCAGATGGCCCGGTTCAAATTCCAATGTGCAACTGGAAAAAATCACTGAAACTCCCTGACCCCAGTTTCTTCTTTTACAAATGGGCACGTAAAACAGTTCTCCTAGGGATCAGTTAAGGGAAAAAATAACTGACTGTAACCTAGCAGAGTACTTAGCAATCAGTGGTGCTCAGCAAATGGAGTTATAGTTATTTTATTTCAAACATAGCTGTTAAAGTCAGCAATGTAAATACTATTAATATAATTCATATATTCTTTCATGATCTAACTTCCACAGGTGAGAGGAGCTATTTTTAGGAGAATCATTTTAAGTTACAAAAATCTCCAGATTTTCCTTTTTCCCTCAAAAAGACCTAAAATCATCTGAGCTCAGAAGAGGAGTGTGAGAAATCTATTAGGCTGGTGAAAAATGCTTTTTTTTTCACAAGCGAGTAGCTCATATCCAGCTAAGCGGATGACACAGCAAACACTCAATAGGAAATAAAAACTCTAGGCCAGTAACTAAAATAAATAATAACCCAAGTGAATATTTTTTTCAAAATTCAAGTTTCCCAAATTGAGAGTTCATACTGAATTATAGTCCATATTAAAAAAATTGTGGGGGTGGGCTTTATTCATCAATGACTATGACGCAGGTCTGCTGTCACGGCGAGAACTCAAGGGCACCATCCTCACTGGAGAACAAAGACCATCCCTCAGAAGATGAACCGCAGACCTAAAACAACCGTTTTGAAAGACCGAGTCTGTGCCTGTTTTCCTGGTCCAACTCCGCGCCTTTGGGACTCGCCAGGAGGAGACACGTGGCTGTTCAGGCACCTGTAAGCCGAGCGCCACAAGCAGGTTCACTGAGGATCTGTTTTGTGACAGGCACTTTTCGAGGTGCTGGGCTGCACCAGTGTTTTTAAGAGAGTACTTCATCATAACACCATCTGATGTCCTTTCCCATTTCTATGAATTGATGCACCTTATGAAATCATTTTAAAATGCTATCCCGGTGACTTACTTCTGACAAACACCAAGCTAGGGGTTTGCTGAAGGAAAAAAAAAAACAAAACCTCAGTTACGTTGTGCAATGATGCCTCTCAAGTTAACACAGATATGTTCACAGTAAATCTGAGAATATTTGGTTAAATGGCTAATATTTGAAATACAAAGTCACTCAGTGAAGAAAAATGTCCAAGTGACTACATTTACTAATTTATAGATAAGCAAAAATATCTGTACATATAATTGACTTTCACTAGCAAAATGGAGTTGTCTGTTATAAGTATACTCACTGGATATATGACCATGTTAAAGTTCCCACCTCTGCTGGGCTTCTGTCTTCTCATAAACAAAATGAGGGATTTAGTTTGAAGACTGTTACAACCTCAGAAGTTATGTAATTTTGTGATTCTAAAAAGTGAGCTATTTACAAATAATTGGGCCTCTAACATCTGCTGAGAAAAAAGGATGATTTTTCCAGGTTTCCTTAACCAGCCGCTACTCACTCATCATGCACATGACAGTCCCTGACTTGATCAAAGCTGCTATCTACCTGCTGGGGTGTTTTTTGGTTTTTTTTTTTTTTTTGGTTTTATTTTTGTTTTTGTTTCTGGTGTTTTCGTTTGTTTCTGGGGGTGGCAGTAATTAAGTTTATTTATATTTTTACAGGAGGTACTGGGGATTGAACCCAGGATGCTATCCACCTGCTGTTGAAAAGGCATCTCCACTGCCTCCTTGCTTCCACCCTTTGTCCTGGAGGCAAAACCACCTTTACTTCCTCCCAACTTTGGAGTCGGCTGTGGTAGCTGAGTCCTGTAGATTGAATGTCTGTACCCCGCTCCCTCCCAAATTCATATAATGAAACCTACTCCCCAGTGTGATCGTAGAGGAGGTGGGGCCCTTGGGAGGTAATGAGACTTAGGTCATGAGAGCAGAGCCCCCAGGGTGGGATTAGAACCCTTACAGAAGGATGAAGGGCCCAGAGGATGCCGCAAAGACGCAGCAGGAGGACGGCAGTCTGCAAACCAGGTAGCTGGTTCCCTCCAAGAACATGATCTCAGACTGCCAGCCTCCAGGGCTGTGAGAAAGAAATGTCTGTTGTTGGAGCCACCCAGCCTCTGGCACCTTTGTTACAGCAGCCCCAGCCCACCGAGTCCCAGAGTAAGATGAGTAAGGACTGGAGGAGCCTCTACAACGTGTCATAAGTGCACTGAAGGGCAGAAACTACAAATGCCTCAGACTGGACCGGATGCAGAGGAGGGCAAGCTGGCCCGTATTCCTTGGAGAAGATTGTGTACAGACCATCTTGGGATTTACAAATGTCAATTCTAGCTCTGGTGATCTATTGAAAAGCTGAAATATGTATTATAAATATTAATTCCCAAGAGAAACAAGCACAAGGATGAAAGTAAAATTTTAAAGACTTAAGAAAGGACAATAGTAATTTTAATACAATTATACACGGCTTAAAGGGTCAATGACTGAATAAAAATCTGTAACTCAGAAACTGCCTCTTAGCAAATAATGTATGTAAGTCTTAAAATGAACATCTAAAATTCTATTTCCTCTTCTTAGTATCTTATATATAAACATACTCTAAGATATTTCAAAATATAGGCTCCACAAGTGATCAGAAAGTTAATAGCAAGAAACATACAGTCATGATCTAGGTGACCGAATGGTTTTACAAGTACGTTTCTTCTGGGTGTCTCCCATGGTGACAGCACAGCTTGCACAGACCGCCATGTCTGTAAGACTCAGCAAGGTTCAATGCACATCAGTTCTGTACATACAAACAGCATCACAGACGGTGCCCTCCTACCGTACGTCGTCTGGGAGGTGTTTTAAGTGCTCTGCAGTGTGAGAACGGATGCTCGTGAGCTGGGTTTTATCCTGTTGTCCCGTACTCTAGAAAACCTGATTCTGTGTTAGCAATGACCTGTGTGGCCCACGGATGAGACGAAGAAATGGAAGCAGATGGGACACACCTGTTAATCATAAACATTTCTTCATTAGTGTCACCATCAGATTTATGTGTGTTAAGTCTTTGTGGAAGACTCTGACGTCGATCATATTTAATCTGTATCTTGAAACAATCAAACCACTGGCCATTTTTCAAAGATGTGGATCAAAATGTACACGTAATACAGATGGACTTTTTTTTTTTTTTGTCAAGATGGCACCTGGATGTTAATCATGTTCTGTCAGTCACATCCAAATTCTTCCAACAAAGTGCTCGGTGCCTGCTGCCTAGTCACCTAGCTGTGGAAATGAGAAGCCAGCACTGCAGAGTGGAATTAATCAGTGGTGAAGAAACAGGGGTGTACTCTTCCCAGTTATGCCATTTACCTGCTTGATGCTGGACAATCCTGCACCTCAAACTCCTCATCTGTAAAGAAGTACAAGACCATGGGATATAGCACGAAACTCTGCAAAAGGCCCAGGGGAGAACTCAGAAGATGGTGACTCGAAGTGCTGCCGGTGACCACACGCCACAATATCTACGTTCCCCAAATAGAGGCTGGATTGTTGACTTCCAGATCCTGACTTACTATTGGGAGGATTCAAATGATAAAAAAATTTTTTCTCATTCAATTTTCTGCCTGAACCTTAGAATTATTTTGAGGAGCCAAGTGAGCTTGGAAAAGCATTTTTGAAAGTGTTAGAACTTTAGAGTGTAAGGAAGAAAAGTCCATATTCATACTTCCAGACTAGAGAGGCCTGGTTTATGACTCCAGGTCTGCTTCTCCCATAACTTCTATTTATTTTTTTTTTATCTTCTTTCTCAGTGGGGAGAGGTAATTAGGTTTATTCATTTTTTAATGGAGGTGCTGAGGGCTGAACCCAGGACCTCAGGCATGCTAGGCATGCACTCTAACCCTGAGCTATACCCTCATCCCCTCCTCCCCAGAACGTCTAAAGTATGGCCTGAAGCAAAGGGCCAGGGCCTGGCAAGGCAGCAGGAGGGCTGTGGGAAACCATCCCTGCTGCAATTCCTTCGTGCTGCTGGAAACCATCTCGCACAAAGACAGGTTAATAGAAGCCATCCTTGCAAGCGAAGGACACTAGTCATTTCATCAGCTCTTAATAAAATAAACATCTCCCCACAAAATGCCTATCCAATCAGACGACATAAATTATTTACCACTAACACTATTCCAACATCACAAAGACCCAGAAACCACACAGCAGGCTGAGTCCAGGGCAAACTGAGTGTCACTTAGAATTTCAAGGTCATCCCAGTTCTATGTTTATCATCACCCCACCTCGACACGACCCTTCTCGAGAGCCATGGGAGCAACATGCAGACCCAGTACATGGGAAATTCAACAGGATTGAGGCTACCCCAGACCAATTAAATCAGAATCTGGTGTAGACCAGACTTTTTTTTTTTTTTATAGCTCTCCACATCGTGCTGTAGTAGCATCAGGACGGGGAGCTCTGCCTTCAGCTACCCTCAGAGTGGTAGCCAGCTCTCTCCCCACTGCGTGATGCAGTCTCTGAAACAAAGTCTCCCAATTGTAAGAGGAAGCAGGTAAAGACCTCAGTTCCCAAGGGAGTGCTCGAGTTTAAGCAGGAGCATCCGAAGTCCAGGATGTCTGCAGAAACAAACAAATGAAAAAAGCAAACTGTACAGCAGAGGGAACTGCAGGCAGTATTTTGTAACAACCTATAATGAAAAAGAATCTGAAAAAGAGTGTGTGCGTGTATATATATATAACTGAATCACTGTGCCGTACACCAGAAACTAACACAACATTGCAAATCAACTAGACTTCAATTAAAAAAAAAAGGCAAATGGTATTTTCAACTTGCCTGCAAATTTTTAGGCATGTCTAAGACCGCTGAGGCCACAGCTTAGACTTTATATTGTATTCTCTCAACATTAAAACAAATACCAAAAGCAAAATAATACTCTTCCCAGAAAAATTAAGACTTCCAGAGACATCAGAGACAAGAGTAGCTGCATTTTGAGGAGGCAGTTACCGCACTGGGAAAATGCCCGCTGCAGTCGGCTGTCCCCTCGGTTCCCAGGGCTGGTCAACCCTGAGCAAACCGAACACCGAACACCCCCTGGCTGAGAAAATACTTCTCAGTCTCCAGCATCAGGGAGCTAAGACAACTGGATGCAGGATGAAAAAATAAGTTCCGAAGACAGGGACAGCAGGACGCGAGAAAGAAAAGAGAGCGACATCGAGGTAGAAGGGGAGAGCGCTGTGTGCGGAGGCCCCACCGGATTTCAGAAGCCTCCTCCAGAAGGCTCCCCCGCTGCTCAACCCAGTACTGACGCAGCCCGGGACAGCACACTGGCTGTCTTCTACGTCCCCCAGAAATGGAGGGGTAAAAGGACCATTTACTCCAGTTGTGACGGTGAAAGGGAAGGAGGGATTTCAAACTGAACACCTCCAGGCGCATGTGACACATCTCCACGGTCGGGACGCCGAGGGAGGCGCTGGGAGCCGAAGCCACACGTGCAGTCAGACGCGCGGAAGGGTCAGAACACCAGGCAGCTCGGCAGCAAATTAAAGGAAGTAAATAATCAACCAAAACCAAACCAAAGCAAACCCACCCTCGGATCTGGAAGGAAAGGGGGTAAAATGAACCCTAGTCAAGGTGGAGAACGAGCAGTCTGAAGATGAATACTCAACGAGAAGAAACCAGGATGAAACTGGAGGATTCTACACGGGAGACGGAGCCCAGAGGCTGAGAAGGGGGGCACGCTGGATAGCAGGGACGGGTCACCTAGTCTCGCTCATTCTGCCAGAACCCGCCAGACCCTGTATGTGCCCCAAGACTGCCGGCCGTGCGAAACACGGAGTTTGAAAAATAAGAAAACAAGACCCACAAATAGTGATCACACTACAAAATGGCCACTTCAATGCTCAAAACTAAAAGATGGACATTTAAGTAATTCTATTAATTTCTAAGTTTGGGCTTATCTTGGTGGACATGAAAATCAGGAAACAGCCTAGAAACCTATGTGTGTGTGTATGTGTGTGTGTGATTCTTTGAGTTTTCCTCAAGCGAAGAGGGCGGGAAGGGTCCTATGTTTTGGACTCTGACATACCGCTCGAAAAGTAGTCTGACAGCAACATCTTCCAGGCGAGACGGCTGAGCAGACGCAGAAGGGAAATGGCGACGTACAGTAACTAGCCTGTCCAGAGCCCTTGGCGGCCCGGCCACTCGCAGTGGAGGAGGAGAGGAGGCAGAGAAACCCCTAACATCGCCGCTCCCCCATCAGCGGGCTCTGGCTGACTGGGCTCTGGGCCCCGCCCGGCCTGGGGGACCCGCACGCCGCCCGCAGGCTCTCGCTGAACCGTGAGCGCGAGTCGCTGTACCTGTAACCAGAGCCTGTCGCCGGCCAGGGTCCTGCCGATCGCGCTGCACTGGAAGGTGGCAAACTGGCCCGCATTGACTTCCACGTTCTGAATCCGCAGGAAGTGGGGAGTTCTGGCTACACAGAGAAAAAAGAATTAAAGAGATTAAAAGTGGAGATCTGCAACTCCCATGGGACATTTTGACTCTATCTGCAATTTCGGGACTTTCTGCGTTGTTTACCTTTGAAGAAAATAATGCTTTTGCCTCTAAGAGCTTTAAAGACTGCATTCTGATGGTAAAAGGTACTGTGGAAGCCTTTGGTGTGCTCTGGAACAGAACACACAGCCAAGCATTCCAGGATAGAACCAAACAGAAAGAAGACATTTTATTGTTCCTGCTGTGCAAATTATCGGCGCTCAGCAGTCTTCCTGTAATAACAGATCTGTATTAATAAAGATTATACTGAAGTCTAATTGATGTTTTGAACAAAAACATATTAGATATTTATACTAGCAACATGAAAAGAACAGTAAGACGTTAAATGATGTTGCCAAGGAAACTTTTTAAGCCAAGCACAGAGCTGTGAGTAATATATATTTTAATACCACTAACTGGTACGCAGCAGTACTCGCGTAATATTTCCCAGCTACCAAAAATACCATCCCTATAGACAGACTGAAATTACGCTGGGACTGGGAGAGTGCTGCACTTTTTGCTGATTCTTATTTCCAATTCGAGAAGAAAGAATGATTTCAACTGCTAAACAGCATTAAGTCTCATAACCTACACTGTCCATGGGGGACAGCTGTTTAAATAAAGGATAATTCTATTTGATCTGAGAAGCGCAGACCAATTTCAGCAGCATGCTGAAAACATGCGTCAAGGAGCTGGAGTGACAGGTGGGGAATCCAATTTTACGATAACTGCTACTTTTAGGAAAACATTCCCCCATCACAACAAGGACAGAGTGGAAGATCAGCAAGAGGCGGGGTGGGGGGAGGTCAGGAGGCAAAATAGGAAGAAAACAGGACGGTGGTGTTTTCTGGGAGGGATGGAGAACCTGTGCAATGGGAAGATGTTTTTTGTGCCTTGCCCGTTTTCCCCCATGTCTTTAGACCTGTGAGGAACTTAATTAGGAGTGGACAGAGATTACTACCCCAAAACCAAGAAAAAGGCACTTTAATATCAATAACACACAGAAATCCCCCGATATTAACTTGGAGACCTCCACCGGTTCAGACAATGTGTTCATGCTGCTTAGCGTGCAGAACGTCCTAAATAATTTCCAAAAAAGCAGTGTAACTGTGAGATATGGTTTCTAATACTAGCACACTAACTGAAAATGCAACAAATGGTTTCTCATTAACTTACTCAACTTATCTTTGGTCAAGAATGAGTCTAGGGGCAAAAGTCCCCAAATCAAACGTCTCTTCTACTCTCTGTTCCCGAGAAGCTGAAAGACCCCTTGTTTTTAGCAAACGGGAAAAGGCACCATTTTTTTGAACACTTCATGTGCCAGGAACAGTTACTCACAACTGTTCTGTGAGGAAGGCTTTTTTTCCCCCCATTTTACACTTGGGTCCTTGGCCAGTAAGCGTCAGAGGCTGAGCTGACTGGAAACCGTGGTTTGCCCAGTCCCAAAGCCCAGGCACTGCCCACCAGGCCGCACCGCCTTAGCGACCTTGCAGCGCAGCGTCTGCTTTGCCCAAGCCTTCACCTACCGAGAGCAGCTCCCTGTCACACTGTTGGGATTTTAGCTGCTCCCAAGGCCCTTCTCAAATGCTCTTCCCTCTAGAAAGCTTCAGGGGTTCTCCTGGCTTGCTGTGGCACCCCACAGCGTCACCTGTCCCCCCTCAGACACAATGTGTACAGCCCTGGGAGGACGACACGCCGTGTTGGGGTTGTCGGGAAGACACTGTTGCCTTGATCACCTGTGCACGCAATGAGCAACACTCGGGGTCAGTGCCTCCCGCGCTGCGGACACTTAACGCCGTAAGTAACCTGAATTCACGTTATTTAAAATGAATACAGCCACAGCCACATCCTTGAAAGCTGTTTATTTGTGATTTTGACTTCTGGAGAATTCTCCTCTCCCACCTCACCTCTGACACAGTGAACAAACTGACTATACGAAAATGTATGGCTATGATTATTTTAGATTAACCGGCACCAGAGGTCCCCAGCATTCGTAGAGATCATTAAGAACCTGAGATGTGACTAAATTAACAGGACTACTTCAGAAGCCGGAGAGCTGTTTTCTTGCTGAAACATATGGGTCTCTAACACAGGTCACTGTGGGGCGCAGGCTGCTGTAACACACTGGGTCTCTAACAGGTGTTAGGTGTGCAGTCAGCTCTCCTGATAACTTGGTTAAAGGCGTGTTATACACTCAAGGCCCTGGTCTGCAGTGTCACCCCCACTTGGTTAAGCCCAGGGTCACTTCAGAGCCTTGCGGAAGCGTTGTTAAGTATTTTGAGTATCATCCTCGGTATATGCCCATTTAGTTAAGATACTAAAAATTAATAAAGAAGCTGTGGTATACTATATGATGGAATACTATTCAGCCATAAAAAGACAACATCATGCCATTTGCAGCAACATGGCTGTTCTTGGAGAATGTCATTCTAAGTGAAGTAAGCCAGAAAGAGAAAGAAAAATATCATGTTACTCATATGTGGAATCTAAAAAAAAAAAGAAAGAAGAAGAAGACAAATGAACTTAAATATAAAACAGAAACAGACTCATAGACATAGAATACAAACCTGTGGTTGCCAGGGGGCAGGGGGTATGGGAAGCGACAGACTGGGAGTTCGAAATTTGTAGATACTGACAAGTATATGTAGAATAGATAAACAAGTCTATACTGTGTAGCACAGGGAAATACATACAAGATCTTGTGGTAGCTCATGGCAAAAACGATTGTGGCAATGAATATATGTACGTTCATGTATGACTGAAAAGTTGTGCTCTACGCTGGAAATTGACACAACACTGTAAACTGACTATAACTCAATAAAATAAAATTAAATAAAAAAGAAGGAATTCTCAAACTAGCATAAAAAAACATACTAAAAATGAAAAAGTGTCCCCTAACTATCCATTAAAAGATTTCTACGTGCCACTCACTCATGTCTCGGGCCATGGCTCCCTCCCCTGCACCCCACATGTGACTGCTCCTTCCTCCTTTTCCTCTCTCCCCACCTCCCAGGGCTGCCAAAAGTTTCCAAATCCCTCTTGCTTTTCTCAGGCACTACATCTGATTTCCCTTAACTTCTCTCAACCAGAAGGGCTCATCGGGGTGTCGCGGGGACAGCACAGCCCTGCGTCCACCTCTCCTCCAGTCCACATAGGGGTGCAGGAAAGGTTCCCCTTCTGGTGGCGGCCTTTCCCCTCCTGTGACCGTCATTGGAAAGAGACCTGCAGCCCTGCGAAGGCCCCACACTTTCTGATTAGCATGCAGGTAAAGCTAAAACATATTCAGTGTGGAACATCAAAGTTAAGCTTCCCACGGACTGAAAATGAATTTCATTATTGAAATTTTTAGGTTCATTCTTTATCAGGCATGTCAGGAGACTTATTTTGGAAGAGCAAGGGTAACCTACCCACGTAGTTTTCTTTTTTCTAATGTTATAACGTATTTCTGAACTGCTGGATATTAGCATAATTTATGCATAATTGATGGCATTTGTAAGTTTTTCATAAACGTGAATAGCCTATATCATCTTTCGTAAGGTGTAAGAGGCCTGGATTCTCCCTGCCTGGTGCTGTGAACCCTGAAGCCGTTTTCAGTTGGGAAGCAGCGGGAGGCTGATACTATTTTGAGAGTGGGATTTTGGCACATCGGTGTTCCAGCATCAATACTTCAATATAGGCTCTTACTACCTCTGAACAGAAGCGAAAGTTCCTAAACCCAAGCCTTAGTGGGAATTTTTGTTTTTAATTTGTAAAATAGGGATTAAAAAAATAGCACCTCTTTCACAGACTTGGAATACAGATGAAAGAAGGTAATGCTAAGTCATTCTGTGCGCCTGGTACTTAGCCTCAAAAGGGTTCATTATTATTTAAAATAACTGATCTATCACTGGAAACTGGAAGAGATCCCAAGAAAAAGAGCTCTCCAGCCAGAAAAGTTTCAAGCCCAAGCTGAGCCGCGTGCTCGGAACCTCGCCAAACTACCTTAACTTCAACACAGGGCACCGTTAGAGTGGAAAATTTCAATCCATCCAATACTTGGAAAGAAAAATTCTCTCTTTCTCTGCAAATTTATAGACCCATTTGTCTCCTGGACACCCTTTCAAAGTGCTATGCCAGCTTTCTTCTAAAATCTGCAGGACTTCTAAAAACTAAACATCTTCCATGAATATCAAAAGGTTTTTAGTACAACTCTCCCATTTTTCTCATTTCTGCCATATTCTGTGGCTCCTTACTGAAAAAGAAAAAAACAGTTTTTTTTTTTAAAGAATAGAGGTTTTCGGGTTATTAATTGATCTCATATCAGCCTTTGATCCCAAAGCCTGGAATGATCATTGACCAGGATACAAGTCTTTTTGCAGATGTTTCGTATTATTGATTCTTCAAAGCCTGCCTCGAAATACTAACAACAAAATCAGAGAACAGTCATTTCCAAGATCAAAGTGCAAACCTGAAATGGACAAGAGCAGACTGTGCTGAACCCTCTTGTATTTTCATTTACATTTTAATGTAATGGCAAAGGTTGAGATAGGCTGGCGGCCCGCCCATCCACCCGCCCTCCACAACTGCACCATCATCGCTTCTCTGTCTTTGGGTAGCACAGCATCACAAACAAGGAAGCCAACTTCTGCTAAAAAGAATGACGGGGGCGGGAAGAGGGGGCTGGAGGGATAAACTGGGAGCTCGAGATTTGCAGATACTAACTACTATATACAAAATAGATAAACAACAAGTTCATACTGTACAGCACAGGGAACTAACTATATTCAATATCTTGTAGTAACTTATGGTGAAAAAGATGCAAACGAATATATGTATGTTCATGTACAAGTGAAGCATTATGCTGTACACCAGAAATTGACACAATGTTGTAAACTAACTCTACTTCAATAAAAATATATATATACAAAAAGAATGCCTGGGACTGCTTACTCTAACGCTGAAAAAGAATCTGTTTTGCAAATAATACTTTTTTTACTTTTCAAATGGACACTGTTAAATTACCCCATCTAAGAAATCAATCTGTTTAGCTACTTAGGGTTACAATCTGCAGCTAATTAACTCTAGTGGGCCTGATAGGCATAATAACAATAACAATAATAATAATATTTATTGAGCTCTTAGAATACGCTAAGCATGGCTATAAATCCATTATGTACATTAACTCATTCAGCCCCTACATTCACCCTGTAGGAGAGCATTGTTAATGTTGCCCCCACTATTTGAATGAAGTTACAGTGCCACAGAGGCCAGTAACTCTTGTGAGCAGGAGGCTTTTAACATGTTTCAAGACAAAACTACTATGTTTTGCTTGAAAGGTAAGAATGGACCTTAATGGAATAATCTGTCAAGTGGAAAAATAGATTCACCATTCTTATCAGAGAAAAATAAGCCAGGCACCATATAAAAATAACTTGGATCAGTCGCCCGCATCCTGAAGAAGAATGATATTCCTTTGGAGAAAAACCCAAGTTATGCTCCTCCATGTTTAAAACGCCAGTTCTGAATCCTAAGTATCTCTCAACCGAAGCACGTGCGTTTGTCTTCATTCAACAGAACATAATTCAGAAAACAGTTCCGCTTTTTTTTTGCCACTGTTATTCTTCTTTTAATCACACTGTTTAACGTCTTCATAAAAATCTAAATTTGAAAGTAGGCAAGTGATGTTTGAGTATGCAAATAAATCTATGAGTGAAAAATTAATTTTGTTTTGTAAAGTAAGAATAAATTTGAACTAGGAACATATTACAAACTCAGCATTTCTTAAATGTTTAAAGAGACTGCTGACTTATTTCATATTGCAAAGTAGTAACGCAGAGTACTGTCGGATTTTGGATTCATTTTATCCATTATACGGCATATGGGCTTATGAGGGTTTTTTCGATCTTTTTCATTATATTATTATGTTTCCAAATTGGCAGAAAAATAACGAGGTATGATTCTGTGCAATTTTTAGATTTCAGCATTCAAGGCATCACATATGCAAATAACATTATATTTAACACGTTATATGACAACATGTAAAAACGATCACTATAACCCAGTGGGATTTATCCTAGGCGTGTCAGGTTGATTCAACATCCAAAAATCAATCAGCAGAACACACCCTGCTAACAGAATAAAAGGCAAAAACCACATGATAATCTGCAAGATGATAAGGGTCAGGAAACGCCACTCCAAAACATGACACCTTGGCACACTGGATATTTCTAAGCTGAAGTCTGAGAAAACAGCAGAAGCTAGACGGTCACTCTGACCTTCCCCCGCCGTCTCCCCTGAAACAGGTCATCAAACTGTCATGTGAGAGGTGCCCTCTCTTTACCAGAGGAACGAGCATCCTTGTCTCCAAAGACAAACGGACACTGAGGAGAACTGGAACTCACGTCTTGAGACGTGTTCACCACACTTGCTGCTGAGTCTTTAACCGTATTTCTCCACGGATGCCTGCTCTTCATCAAAACTAACATAAATACACTCAAAACTGGCAATAAAGACACTCAGGTCTGTTTCTTTGGGTCCTCATTTCCTACAGAGCGCCTGTGTCACATAAAACACACACGAAATACACCTGAATGCTTTCCTCCCAGCTGTCTGTCTTTGCCAGTTTAAATTTCAGACCCAGCCAGGGACCCTAAGAAGGTCGGGGAGAACTTTCTCCTCTCCTACCTAAAGAAAAAGCATTTGCTAAAATCCAACACCCTTTCATAATTGATTCATAAAAAACACCCAATAAAGTAGGAATAAAAAGGAATGTCCTTCCTGATAATACGCATCTAAGAAAAACTCAAGCCCGCAGCTGACATCACACTTAATGGTGAAAGGCTAGAAGCTCCCCTCCTAAGACAGGGGCACGACAAGGATGTGTGTTCTCCCTACTTCCACTCAGCCGTGGCCCGGAGGTCTAGCCATGACCATTAGGCAAGAAAGAGAACAAAAGGCATCCAGACTGAAAAGCAGGACGTAAAACTAACTCAGCTTAAACAAGAGACAGTTTGGAAAATCCTAAGGATCCAGAAAAATCAGAGCTTATAATAAATAAGTTCAACACGGTCTCAGGAAGCAAGGTCAATACACAAAAGTCAAATACAAAAAATGTATTGCTATACGTGTGCAGTGAAAAATCCAAAACTGAAATTGAGAAAACAATCCCACTTATAGTAGCATCAAAATAAAACACACAGGAATAAATTTAACAGAAATCAATATGAAATTTGTACCCTGAACACTATAAACAGTATCAAAGGAAATATGAGAAGACGTGCATAAAAGGGAAAACAGCCCATGTTCATAGACCAGAACACCTAATATTGTTAAGATGGCAATAACCCCCCCCCAAAGCAACTCCTACCAAAAACTTAGCTGGCTTTTTGGCTGAAATGGGGATGTTTCTCTGAAAATTCATATGGAAAGGCAAGGGACCCAGAACAGGCACGACAAGACTAAGAAGGAGCACAAAGCTGGAGGATTCACAGATCCGCATTTCAAACTTACTTCAAAGTTTGTGCCAACAAAGTGCGGTGCTGGCAGAGGACAGACATGTAGATCAACAGGATAGACCCAGGTGTCCAGAAATGAGCCTTTACATTTACATCAACTGACTTCCAACAAAAGAGGCAAAGACACTCCAGTGGGGAAAGAACACCTTTCAACATGTGGGGCAGGAGTAACTGGGTATCCGTATGCAAAAAGATTGAAGTCACACCACTTCCTTAAATCATATATACACATTAACTCACAACAGATCGCAGACCTCTGTGTAAGAGTTAAAACTATAAAACTCTTAAAGAAACTGTAGTGTAAGCCTTTCTGATCTTGGATGAGCAAAGCATTAACAGCAAATGACACAAGTGGCACAAGTGACAAGGCAGAACACTGGACTTCGCTAAAATGAAAAACTTTGTACTGCAAAGGACGTCATCAAGAAAATGAAAGCATAACCCACCAACTGGGGAGAAGTATGTATCTGAAGGGAACTTGTATCCAGATATATTTAAAAACTCCTACAGCCCAATGGTAAAAGATGAATAGCTCAGTTAAAAATGGGGAAAGGATCTGAATAGTTACTTTTTAAAAAAAGACATAAAAGTTGCCAATAAGCATATGAAAAGCTGCTCAACATCATCAGCCATGAGAGAACTAAAACCACAAAGAGATTCCACTTCAAACCCACGAGGGTGGCTGTGATTAAAGAAGACGGATAATGATAAACATTGGCAAGAACATGGAGAAATTAGAACCTTCATATCGCATCGCTCAGAGTGTAAAATGGTGCAGCCAGTTTGGAAAACAATTTCACAATTCCTCAAAATACTACACATAAAGATACCATGTGATCCAGCAAGTCTACTGTTGAGTCTACAACCAAGAGAACTGAAAGCAAATGTCCATGCAGAAGCCTGTACGTACATGTCCACAGCAGCATTACTCACAGTAGCCAAGAGCTGGAAACAACTTGATTGTCTGCCAGCTGATGAATAAAGGGAAAGTGTGGTCTGTTACACAATGGAATATTACTAGACTTAGGAAAGAATGAAGTACTGATACACTCTACAACCTGGATAGACCACGAAATGTCATGCTGAGTGGAAGCAGGAAGACACACAGGACCACGGTCGCACTGAATCAGAGTACGGAGAGAAAGCAAATCCACGGGGATAGAACGCACGTTAGTGGTCGCCCAGGCTTCTGGTGGGGCGGGGGGAAATTGAGAATGACTGTTAAAACAGGGACAGGGTTTCATTCTGGTGTGATGGAAATGTTCTGAAACTGACCATGGTGATGGTCATACAACTCTTGCATATACTAAAAACCACTGAATCCTACCCCTGGAGTGGATGAATTGCATGATATGTGATGTTAAAATGCTGCAAGGCTTGTAAGATAACAAAATACATCACAAAGTAATAACACCACAGAGTCATCACAGTAATACCCACATATGCGTAAGTTACAACCGACTTGAAAACAGGAGACAACATTACGAAGTGGAAAAAATGCTTCTTCAGTTTCTCCTACTAGGATTATTGAACCAAACTCAAAATATATTTTTGCCTGTATACCAAATAACAAAAATCATCTCTGTTCATTAGAAGTAGTCCGAAGCCAGAGAGCTGCTGGGTCTGCACAGCCATCTCTACATTTCAGGCTGATCCTGCATCTCACCAGCCCTACACGAAAATCAATTTTATGAGCAACTGTATAATCTTAACAGAAAAGCTACTTTCAAAAAAAAAGTCATAATGCCTGCTCATAAACCTATATGAATCCAAACAGGAGCCTTTAGAGCAAAGTAAATACAGTTGAGCAGTTTTGCATCTTTTTGGAAAGCACATTTTCAGATATGCAATATTTATGCTCCTTTACAGTGTAAATTTAATGAGCAGCAGCCTTTCAAAATAATTGATTATTATTTAGAAGTCTTGATAGGAAATTCCTTAGAATACAAATTAGAAAGCTTTCCATTTTAAGACCAAATGATTTCCTTCTTTAAAATCTTTATTTGCATGTTTTCCCCATAAACTCCGAGATTCAGGAAAAAAATAACTACAGAAAGGCTATCATCAAAACCATTTAAAGCTCACAGTGCAACACGCCATGGTACCATCCATCACCTCAGGACAGAGCCTGTTCTGTGATTCTGTATCTCCCAACAGCACTTTGCAAAGCCAATTAGGTATTAGCACC
The DNA here is from genome assembly GCF_048564905.1 of Vicugna pacos. Lineage (NCBI taxonomy): Eukaryota > Metazoa > Chordata > Mammalia > Artiodactyla > Camelidae > Vicugna > Vicugna pacos. Next base: position 25,438,838 of record NC_133010.1, on the reverse strand, counting down.
AGTATTCTCCAAAGGACACACCATAAACACCATTTCTATGGCTGCAGGCAGCTGGGCTTGGGAGAAATGAACAAAACTGCAGGAGACACATTTCAGGAAGGCTCTGATAGAAGAAAAAACATTAAGTCTTTCTATCTTCCTGAAGGCAGTGACTCAAATCCTGTGGGATGGGAGTGACTACATTTCAGGAGCTATTTTGTTGGCCAGCGGCCACTGCACCTGCACCCAGAGCATCAGTGACACCTGCCTCATGGCCAGTTTTGCTCTGAGAAACGGAGCAATCAGCACATAGTATGCCTACAGTATTATCGTCTTTTTATCGCCTGGGAAGAGGCCAATCAGAGGCTTGGACAATCACACACATTAGAAGTTCCCATGGCATTTTTCCAAGCCCGGGGCTATTACTCTGAGGATTGGCCAAGTTCCAACTCAGGTAATTATATTCTGCTTCCTAAATTTGCCCTGATGTTCCCATTAGATACAGCAGTGCTTGTTTACTCGTCTTTTCGGGAAGAAAAGGGGGGACAGATTCCTCTTCAACTCAAAGGTCTTGCTGCCAGACAGAAGAAAAGGCCAATGCAATGTACTACAAAGGTAACGTCTGCCTTGGTAATGAACAGGGTGACTGTCGGGCTTGAACTTGGAGCACCAGCTAAAGACCCGAGGGCAAAGCCCCTCTGGATGGGAGCAGACGACGGGGTCCTGATACCCCATCGGATAACAACCACCCAGGCTTCTCTGGAACCCGCACAGGGAGCGAGCACACCATCTCTTCAACCCGTGCAGCAAAAGCAGAACTCCTGCCTGAGTCTGTATTTCTAATATCACTGTAGACACAACCATTCTCTTATGAATCTGGGGAGGGACCTTCAGCAGAGATCCAGAATCATCTGAATGGGCCAATTTCTCTTTATTGCCGGGGAACCTTAAAATAAGGCGGGCTGCCATCCCTAAGATGCTCAAAGATTTAAAGTTTGACAATATCAATTTTGGGCAAGGATATAGAGCAAATAAAACTTCCATGCTGGTGGGAATATCAACTGCTCAGATACTTTTCATAGCAATTTGGCAGCATCTAGTAAAATTAAAAAAGTTTCTATCCCGTATCCCAGCAATGCCGCTTCTAGTGATAAGCCCCGCGCAGGTTCTCAGAGGCGCACGCTGGGATGCTCACGGGAGCCGTGATGGTCATACAAAAACTGGGGGTGGGGACTGAAAGTTCATAGATGCATGGAAAAATAGAACGTAGTATATTCATATGGTACAATATAAGGGATCGAACCCAAAATAAAATATTAAGCGGGTGAAAAAAAGCATACAGAGTCATTTGCACAGTATACACCACTCATTAGAATGTACAAAAGGCAAACATGACGTTCTTTACTTTTTACGGGAAATACCACACCCAAGCACGCACACACTCTTGCGCAAACACACATGAACACACACACCCACGCACACACGCAGACACACATTTGCTGAGTTATGGTCACTCAGCTCCTGAAGCTCTGTTCTGGGCTTGGCTATTTGAGCGTACCAACGTGTTCCTTCAGCCCCCGTTCCTGATTTTCATTTTGAAGACACTTAGGGACGTACAATGACATCACACAAGAAATACATGTTTTTGAACTTCTGGGCTAGCAAAGCAGCACCGAGAGACCCATCAGGGACTCTCTGGGCAGGACGACTTCTCCAGGTTGTAGTGCCTTCTTTTAATCTGTAACCTAAATATGTCCCCAAAGATGGACCCGGATGTTGAAAAGCTGAGGCGACTTACTACATGGATGTCCCAACACCTTGACTTCATCAATAGCGAGGTAGCCTGGATGTCCAGAAGTTATGACTTCAAAAACCACCTGGAAAATTAAGAAAGATTTTCATTATTCACTCATTTCGTCTGACTTTTACCAACATATCCAATGTAGAAGACATGTAGCTTCAATCATTCATCTACTCGTGTTTCCCGCAAAATGAAACAGCTATTATCTGCCAGTCAATGCTCCAAGGGCCTAAAACTACAGAAATAACTGAGATCTGAACCCCGTTTTCAGGGAGGTGAACGGGTGGGCCAGAGGCGCCCTACCTCAAGAACTCACCAGATGAGTTCCTGATCAAGAACTGCTATCTTCTGTTGATAAGATGAAAAGGAAAAAGGAAAGCAAAGCAAAGGAAAAAAAGGAAAAGATATTTTCCGGTCAACTTTGAGAGGACTCCATAACCAGAATGGACCATGTGGGGCTCTAGGTTTTAAACAACTAAAATACACAACTGCAATTTTTAAAGTGTTATGAAAGAAGAGGACAGGATACAGAAGAACATGTACCAGAGGACCTCCCATGAGGAGGTGGCATTCGAGCTGATAGTTGCATGAGCTAACAGCGTGAACAGGGTAAGACGCCTTCCAGGGCATGTGCCAAGGCCCTGGGATGGACCACGGCCATGAGGAGGGGGACTGGGACTTACAGCTATAAAGGTCAGCTGTGATCAGGCTACGAGGCTCTACTCGTAGGGCAACAGTTCCAGGAAACACATCCTATCAGTCACAGAGAGAAGAGGCTGTGCTGGCTGAAATTCAGATGGCAGAGCGTGAATTTGGGGGAGAATGATACAAAAATCTCTGCTATGAAATCATGAGGGGTTTTCAACTGTTTGATCATGGGAGAAGTAAGACAACAGAAGAAAGGCAACAAGCTCTGAGGTTCTTGGAAGAAATGATTATTTTTGAGATGGTTGGAGCCACTTCAGAGAAACTGAGGCAAAGGAGAAAAAAGAACCAGTGACAAAGTTACCAATTTTCTTAACAAAATTGTCTCAAGGTGTCCGATGTCAGACTATTACTGATGATAAAAGATCCACATGACACGACTCTAACCTCCATTTTCACACAGCAGGAAACCGTACCAAGGAGACCATGGCTCACACACCATGCAGACGATCAGTCTTCAAACACAACCCAGCGATTACACTGTTGGAGGAGTGAGCATCTTCATTCCTATCACAACCCGCACACACGTCTACAGAAGCTTTACTCACGACGGCCAGAAAACGGATACAGTCCAGATGCCATTCCGATGGCGAACAATCAGACAGTGGTTACACCCATAGCGTGGGCTACCACTCAGGAAGAAAAAGCAACCGACCACCGACAGACCCGACAACTTGGATGGATCTCTGGAGAATCACGCTGAGTGAAGAAGCCAGTCACAAGAGTCCATCCTATCCGACTCCATTTCCGTAACATGGTGTGATGTCAGAATTTTAAAAATGGAGGACAGACAGGCGGTTGTCAGGGCTCGGGGCTGGAGGGAGAAGGAACGGGGGAGGTGGGTGTGGTTACACGGGGAGGTGGGTGTGGTTACCAAGGGGCAGCAGGCACAGTGCTCGTGGTGCCAGAAGCGCTGAGGTGGTCACGGGGGTGGTGGAGGCACAAACCTAGCATGCCATAAAACCGTGCAGCTCACAGCAGAAGTCATCACATCAGCTGAAATATGGATGGAAACCACCTGTCCACTGACAGATGAGTGGATAAGCAAAATGTGGTCTACACATACAATGGAATACTATTCAGCCTTTAAAAAGGCAAAAATTTTCAACACTACATTATGATATGGATAAACCTGGAGGAGGACATGACCCTGAGCCTCGTAAGCCAGTCACAGGACAAACAGCACATGATTCCCTCTGACACGACATACTTTTAAGAATATAAATTTTAAGACAAGAGTGGGCAAACTATAGCAAACGGTCCCAATCTGCCCCAACCTCTTTTTCTGTTTTATAGTTTTCATGGGTAGGACAAAATCAAAAGAAGAATGAGAGTTGGGGATACAGGAGAAGTATAATTTTGTCATCGCACAGTAGTTAATCTTACATCATCTTACGTTTTCCGTGTTTTGTGGGGTTTTTTTTTATTTGGCTTAATTAATAGAAAATATAATGAATCCTCATTATTTGCTGGCCTGAGTTTGTGAAGTTGCTTACTTGATAATTTATCTAAAACCCCCAAATCAATACTTGCACAACGCGCTTGGTCACCGTGGACACGGATAGAGGGGCAGAGACTGGTGTCCAGGTCCCAACAGAGGTCGGGAATGGAGAGGCTCTGGTTTCCAGATTCCCCTCTCCTGACGCAAACAAGCGTCCTTATCCCAGTCCACATGTGCCACATTCTTTGCATTTTTGTGCCTTTTACTGGCGACGTTGCTGCGTGAGGCCCCCAGCGTGGTGCTGCAGTGATGTCCGGCGTTCCCAAGCACAAGGAGACTGTGATGTGTCTTGCAGAGAAAACGTGTGTTAGATAAGCTTCATTCAGGCCTGAGCCTAGTGCTGTTGGCCGAGTTCACTGTTAACGATCAGTATATCCATTAAATACGTGTCCTCACAGAAATACACATAAACCCAGGTTGTGCACCGATCGGTGGATGAAAATGTTGTGACCGGAGGCTCTCATCGCGGGACTGATGCTCTATTTCCCACAGAAGCAGCGGTCCAGCATTTACTGACCCAGCGCTCACTGTGATGGTCCAAACATAATGGCCACGAGTGAGAAGCAACGGCATTAGTGTGTTTGGATTCACACCGAGACCCATTTCTGTCCAAACTCTTGGCCACTGGGAAGACTCGACCTCGTTTTTGCTGGTGGTTCCCGGCTATTATATGCAGTCATGGGATGTAAAGACATGCACACCAGAGAGAATCAATGTTCATTCAATCACTCAACAAACAACATCTCAGGAGGTAAGATGCTGCAGCCTGAGGGTCTTTGGAGCCTTGGGGAAAAGCCATTTGCTCTCAGGTAGGAAACCACTGGTTATACCACCGACTAGCGCTGTCTCCTCTGCTTGTGAAAAGCCATCCTGGATGTCAGCCTGAGAGGAGTCCGACGTCAGGCTCCCTTCAGAGTCTGCCAAACATGCTAACATGCTAACACCGCAGCACACCTGGTGCTCCCTGCCTCCATGAAGAGCAAAGTCAGATCTGTAGGCTGCCCGTCCCCTTGCTGTGCGTGAGGCAAGCAAAGGTGTGTGCCGACCATCACCGATGCTCACCATGGCAGGTGCGCTGGAAGGTCATCTGCCAGTGCCAGGGCGGAGGGGACTGTGTGGTGCCTCTCTGCCCTCCCACACAGCCTAGTAGCCCTGCCTGGTTTTGGTTTAAATAAAAAGCTAAATACTCAGTAAAAAAACTGCTGGTTTCTTTTTCCGAAATAAGTGAAATAAAAAAACAAAAACATATACAGGAAAAGAAAAGTTTCTGCAGTGAAGAGTCAGAGCAAAACCACAATGCAAATGACCTTAAAGAAATCAGGAACAGAGCTCTGAAACATTTGTTTGCACGGACATGTCATCGAAGGAAAGGAAAAACCACCTTTCTCTAAGTTGAAGGCATTCAAAGGACAGGAAGATGCACAATAGAGATAATTCTTGGGGCTTTGTCATGCTTATTCATTTAGGCTGTTCTGAAATGACTTCGTCTTTTTTTCTCTCAAGTCCAGATGGTTTACTGAACATTAAATCTAATTTGAGATCCTCTCGATAGCGACTAATGAGCAAAAAGACAAGTCACTTGTGCTCTCACACCCAACATACCGTGTTGGGACATAATCTCGGCTCAAACGCCCATTCCACAAAATGGAATAGGTAGGAAAATGAAGGCAAATGGGAAAAAATAGGAAAGCTATAAGGAAAAGCGCAGATAAGCAGGAAGCCACAGACCATACAGAAGTGTCAGGTGTTAGCCCCGAGAAGTACCTGTCCTCAGTCATCAAACATCAGGTACATAATGACAATGAAAGTTCAGGACAGGGTAAGGCTTTGCAAATAAATAAGGTATTACAAAGAAAATATTATCCTTGAAGGTACAAAACTGTCGCGTGAATCCCTCTGCTTCTTACATGTAGCTCTGAGTGCACTAACGTGACAGCCCAGTGTGTCCCCACTGATCCCTTACAACACACCACGCATCTGTTTCAAGCACACAATGCAGAGGACAGAGGCAACAGCTTAGAATAGCTTTCCTGCTCGAGGCGGGGTTGTATTTCACTGCCACATCTAATTCCCCACACCCTTCTGGAGGTACAAAGCAATTCGATTGTCTTGCACTTGGTACGAAGCAATTCGATTCTCTCGTATTTGGAATAACAGCCGTAGCTAAAGGGTTGATGGAGTCAGGGAACGCTCTGTTTTTTCCATTGGTACATATCAGGATTTCCCAAGTGTGCTCCAGGGAACACTAGACTTAGGAGATGTTGTGCTAAAGCCCGAAGTGATGTCCACGCTCCAGCCAGGCCCCTGCCCCTGCCCCATGTCCCCCCGGAGATGTGGAAACATTCCCCGGCTCTGAAAGGCTTGCAGCACAAAATGAGTTCAACTTGGCTTAAGCCAGAGCTTCTTCCCTTTTGATCCACTAGTGCCTTCGAACATTCCTTGAAAGGCAATTTGGAAAACACTCCCCCATGGGGATCTGCAACACCGTCCTTGAGCAGCAAATGCAGGTGGCACTGCAGCCACACTGAGTGTGGCTTCTGTGACTTCCTAGTAAAGTAAGTGGGCTGGGGGCCCCTAATGCTGAGCAACCGAGGCCGCCGTGTAGGAGTAAAGGTGGGAACACAATGTGAGCGCCGAGAAAGGTCGAGTCTCTCCCACAGCCTCACGCCCTCAGTCACCACGGAAGACGTCCAACCGGTAAAGGGTCACCTTGGCTTAGCCTCCCCCAAAGCGCTGGCCACTTGGTGTCCCCGGTGTGCAGAGAACTGAGTGCTGGGACGACTGCTCCCCTCCGCCCAGGGCCGGTCAGTGCATCGAAGGCATTCATTTCAACAGGAGGCTCTCGAGCAACCAGAAGGCTGTCGTCTCCCGTGGCTTAACCCTGACATCCCTCTGGTCACTGCCTACCGCCCGGCACAGCCCCTTTATGGAGGGGCCTGGGGGAGTTATTTCAAGGCCATTTGTGCATCTTTTCAAAGCAAAAATTTTGTATTAAAGATCACTTTCATTTGTATGAAAGATCACTGCCCTCCTGGCTTCTGACGGGACTCAGAATCACTGAATCCAAAAGCAGGGAGAAAGGCAGTGAATGTGAGCATCCAGGGGCGTCTCAGGGTGCACGCGGGGTTAGGAACCCAGAGGGACCCACAGGAGGTCTCTGGAAGCTGGTGAGGGTGGGAGGGGGGGAAAGGAGAGAGGAGGAGGAAGAAACAAATCAAAGTAAAACCTTCTTTTTTTTAATCAGCACAATATAGCAAAAGGGTGCTCGTGAGAGGAAGACACTATTCTTAGATGGCAAAAGTCAGTGTCTAAATCAAGGAAGCAGATGCTGCAGCCCAGGGGCCCTGGTGAGAGTGGGGAGCAGGCACGGCTCACAACCCCCCCCAGCAGGGGGCTGGGGTCTAGGTGGCAGCAGTCAGGACAAACACTAATTAAGGAATGAAATACGTCTTAATCACCACATACTTGACAATCTGTGTGTTAATGAACAGTAATTAACCTGTAATTAGCTGTTTTCTGAGCAGGTTACCATTGTGATGTGTACCTGCAGAATATTATTCTTCCATAAATAGGAAAAGCCCCGTAAAATGACTACTGTGGCAAGAACCCTTTACTCTGCTAAGACACATTTTGAAGAGACAGACTCACAGAGACAGAAAACAAAGGTATGGTCACCAGGGGGAGAAACGGGTGGGCAGGGATAAACTGGGAGTTAGGGATTTGCAGACACTAACCACTACATATAAAACAGATGAACAACAAGGTCCTGCTGTGCAGCACAGGGAACTCTGTTCAATACTTTGTAATGGACTATAATGAAAAAGAATATGAAAAGGAGTATATATATATATATATATATATATATATATATATATACACACACACATATATATATATATATAACTGAATCACTGTGCTGTACACCAGAAATTAACACAGCATTGTAAATCGACTACAAATGAAATCAACTTCAACAAAAAAGTAAAAGTAATAAAAACAAACAAACAAAAAGAAATGTTTTGAAACTCCACAAATGCTAATAAAAATACTGTAAGGAGAAAGGTTATGAAAACAAGAGATGCCAGGAGAACCTGCTATGTTTACCAACAAAGCACACGGGGCAGCTGTGTTCAGTTGTACTGAAAACCTCCCCAAAGCCAACAGCTTCAAGATTCAGATTCCGACTCAGATGAGAAACGGCTCAGTATTCTGCAGCCAAAATGCAGTGAGAAATGGACATTCTTTTTTTTTTTTTTGTAATTTTAAATGTATTTAATGGATGAAAGTGCCTGGGGCCCACAACAGTCATAAATTGGCCCTGGGAATAACTATTCTTCCTTTTTTTTTTATTCTTATTTTTTATTGAAGCACAGTCGATTTACAGTGTTAGTTTCAGGTATATAGCAAAGCAATTCATTTATACATATATGTACATATGTATAATTTTTTCCCGTTTCTTTTCCATTAGGCTCATTATAAGAAATCGAATACAGTTCCTCGTGCTGTACAGCAGGTCCTTGCTCCTTTATCTATTGTATACACAGTAGTGTGTGTGTGTGTTAATTGCAGGCTCCCAGTGCGGGAGGGGAAGGGGCAGCTCCTGCTCGTGCGACCAGAGCACCTGCTCCCACGGGGCGGGCAGAGCCCAGGGCAGCAGGGCAGCAGCTCCAGTGCTAATGTGTTAGAAGGTTCTGGCGAAAAGGGACTTGGTTCATCCCGTGTCATTCAGCATTCCACTGAAGGATTTGTTCCCGGTACCCTTCTTCACCGCACAACTTTGGCGATGCCGCCAGACACATCTGAGGGGTGACTTAGCAGGAGAAAGCACTCAACTATCAGCCAATTCCCTTTTTTCCCCCCACAGATCTGAATCTCAATCAACTACCACCATTTCCTGAGAGACTGGAATGTCCCAAATGTGATTTTCCATCATCGTCACGCCCTGCACTATCTTTACATTTCATCCCACAATTAGGGAGGGTCAGTAAGTTTAAGGTGCCCAAGAAAACAGAGCTCATGTTCAAGTCCAGTCCTTTCTGACCCAAAGCACACGCTCCTTTACTGCACTGTAATGCTGCCAATTGTACGCAGTGTGAAATTCCTTTAAAAGACCATGCATCCACCCTCATTCATTATATCAAACCTACTTCATTTATTTTTTAAAAATTCATTTTCTTTAAGATTTTCTTCTGGCAGGGGGAGGAGGTAATTAAGTTTATTTACTTATTTAATTTTTATTTCAGTGGAGGTACTGGGGATGGGACCAGAGCCTCGCACATGCTAAGTGCACTCTACTGCTGAGCTATACCCTCCCTCCCAACCTGTTTTAAAAAGTGTGAGAAGCGTCTTACAGGAACGAAGTACTATAGGAAGAGGAAGTACTCTGACACACTAGTATTCCAAGCAGACATGCACTCACAGCACCTCTCCAGGTCTCTGCAATGTACCCTGTGGCCTGTGCACCGACGGGACGTGGGAGGAAGCCGAGTCCCTGTGTGCTGAGAGAGGGTCTCAGAGGTATCACTTCCTTTCGGTGTCCACATCCTATTATTTCATCCTCAGCTTTTGGTCCCAGAAACAGCCTATCTGAATCCTAGGAAGGCATCATTTGGGTACTGACTTTTCCTGACTACATTCATAAAAGAAAATGTCACATACATGCACACATATGTGATGCCAGGAAAACATTTTTTTACATTCTGCAATTAGAAGCATCACAGTCACAGAAAGCAGAAGCAGGTCCGCAGGCTAGTGCAAAACTCCTCGAGCAGAAATCTACCTGGGAAACTGACTAGCAAGCTGATGGCGTGTGCATGACTCAGGTTTTCAAGAACCTCAGGATCCGACAGTCGCTTCCTCAGTGAGGGTGGGCGTGCCCCACGGGGGCAGCAGGGAGGCCCTGCTCAGGGCGGTGCTGCCCGAACACAGATGGCTGAGTTTTCTGGCCTTTTTTTTAAATTCTGATCATCTCCAGTTAGGCTGACATCTCAGACCAGGAGTGGAAAGAGAATTTGGTAAGTGTTCCCCTTCCCCTTCACCTCTGTTAAAACAATTCAGCCTTCTCCTCCTAACTGGGAACATCATTCACATTCTACATGATGATTTTAAGGTCCATCGCTCAACACGTGGGAACCTTCCCGCTGACATCCCTCCTGCATCCTCTGTAGAGCGTCATTTACCCAACAGCTTACGTTACTATTAGGGTAATGACTATGAGAGAGAAGCACCACCTTAACTATGCCTCTAAAACTTTGAAGGCTGAGGCCTGCGTAGACTGCTTAGGAATTAAATGAACAAATGTATTTTCAGTGGATCCAAATGCTTAACAAACGTTGATCACCAGATTCTTAAGGACTTGGCAACACTGGATTAAAGAACCTCTACAAATCCACCTTTAAATCCCAAGTATGAAGCCACTGAGTGAATCACCCAGCGAACCAAAAAGCTGTAATAAGAATTAAGTTCCAACTGAATGCGGTAAATCACCCACTGCTCAGGAACAGGGTGAGGTCACAGTAGGAAGTGGGGCAACTGGGGGTTTAGGGTCAGAGGCTCACAACTGGGAAGGCAGAATATTTTATTCAAAAGAGCTCAAGAACTCATGGAAACTAACAATGGTCTGATAGGCAGGACCCCTTTACTCTCAATATACAGTTGACCCATGAACAATAAAGGTTTGTACCCTGTGTGTCTACTTATATGCGGATTTTTTTCAATAAACACATTGTAAAATTTGTGGAGGATTGCAACAACTCGAAAAAACTTGCAGATGAACCACATAGCCGAGAAATATAGAAAATAATTTAGAAAAATTGAGGTATGTCATGAATGCATAAAATATATGTAGATACTAGCCTATCCTGACAGGCATATGGTGAGTGATAGTAAATATCAAATTAACAATGTGTTTGTTTCCTTACTGTTTTATAACTTTGCCATCAAAGAATTTCATTACTGTACAGCGTGCCTCTCTCTCTAATAACTGGAGAAGCTGAACAGCAGGCTATCATCAACAGGTGTATTGTTTTTAAATATATCAATGTTTCCAATACTGTCTTATGAATAGGACAGAATACTGTATGCCATAAACATTTTGTAACAATCCATTCATGAATGCAGAGGCTTGGCTATGGTGAAGCACCCATTACACTAGGCGACCCTAGAGCAATCAGACTGCTGCTTCCTCATCATCAGTGCATGAGCTGTTACACCTGTAAATACATATGAATTTATTTTTCACATTATCTTTCCATTATTGTTGTCAAGGGGTAGTAATCCATACAGCATCTACAGTGTTTTGTATCGTATAAAACAATACGCAGGGACTGACAGACAATGCACTGGTAACCAGATGATGTAAACGCAAGATAGTGATAAATACAACGTGGTGCTGTAGGCGTACTTTCTCTTCCTGATGACTTCCTTAGGGACATTTTCTTCTGTCTAGCTTACTTCATTGAAAGAACACAGGACATAGCACACATAACATGCAAAATACGTGCGAATCGTATTTTGTTTACGTGATCAGTGAGGCTCCCAGTCAACAGTGGCAAAGTTTTGGGGGGAGTCAAAAGTTACAGGGGGGACATTCACCTGTGTGGGCGGTCAGCATCCCTAAGCCCCACGTTATTCAAGGGCCCGCTGTAGTCTGATAAGTTCGATAAGTCCTTTTTGAAGGCTGATCTCCTAAGATTGTTGATAAATTAAATCGTTCCTTTAATTCTGACTGTCACATCCAGGTGTGTTAAAGGCTAATCTGGACTGGATGTTATCTCCTTCACATTTCTATGTTGAAACTCTAACCCCCAAGGTGACAGAACTTGGAGACGGAGCATCAGAGAGGTAATGAGGGTTAGATGAGGTCACGAAGGTAGATCCCCATAACAGGGTTAGCACCCCTGTAAGAAGAAGAAGGGAGACCATGTACACACGTGGAGAGGCCATGTGGACACAAAGACCAGGTGGCCTCTACAAGCTGGAAACTCAGTCCTCAACAGTTACTCTGCAGACACCTTGGTCTGGGACTTCCCAGCCTCCAGGGCTAAGAAAAAATGTCTGTTGTGTGAGCCACCCAGTCTGTTTTTTGTTTGTTTGCTTTGTTTTGCTGTTTCGTCACAGCAGCTTGAGCTGACAAAGACAAAAGCAAAATAAAAATGTAAGATTTGGGTCATAGCCAGGATCAAAGTGAAGCCAATGCACCAGGCTCTGGCGGCTGTGGAGGGTCCCAGGAGAGCTCCCTTGGTATACACCTTCTGATCTCATCCAGGAGTGGCCGTGATGCAGGCAGGCACTTGCCGGGACTGCTTTGCACCACTTCCTAACTGCTCCTGGCCCCCGCCCCTCCGTCACTTTAAATGCCCACTCCAGTTGGGAAATGCGGGTCCCAGCAGAACATCCCCAAGTGCAGCCCCTCCCATGGCATGAGGGTGTCTGGTGCAGGTTCCAGAGGGGAACTGGCCAGGCTTTCTCTCCTGTGGGAAGGTCTCCTCCAAAAGAACTTTCTAAGAAACATTTCAGCCTCTTAGCTGAGCCCACCATACAAAGCCTTTGGAAGCCTGGCTTAGCCAAACCCACCTCCCTGTTTCCATTTACTCCTACAAAAGAAGAAACTTTGTCCCAAAGGCCGTAGTTTTGAATTATACCACTGACTGGTTATCAATACATTTATAAAAAAGAAGGATATTTATTAAATAGGGCCTTTTCCCTCTGGAAGAAAAAAATATCTTTTATTCTTTTTTGTTTTATAAATAGAAACAGTATACGTACCTTGGGGAAATACTAGACTATGACAGATGACAGAAAGAAAAATTCAAGTCACTAGCTGGGGAGATACCACTTTTTAATATATTTATCTCACCATGTAGTTTAGTTTTATATATTTACATATATATATATATATATATATATATATATATACACACACACACACACACACACATATATGTAATTTAAACAATAGAATTTAACATATTGCTTTACTATTTTATACCAGTTTTTTTCCACTTAATATCCTAAGCTTGGATACATCATTAAAATGATCTTCCATAATGTTATTCTTAATGGTAGCAAAATGAATTTTTGTACTGAGGTAGCATACATTAACTAATCCGCTATTGTTTAGAAATGCAATGCTGTTTCTGACTTTTCATTATTATAAATACATGGCCATGAATATCTTTGCCGCTAATTATTTGCAACGACTCTTCATTATTTCCTTAGGATGAATTTCTAACAGCAGCTTGCTAAAATTAGACCTCTCTAAATTTTTTAACACCTTTAAAATATATTGCCAAAGTGCACTCTAAAAGGATTTTAACAATTTACATGTGTACTAACAGAGCTTTCACTACCCCTTCATTTCCACTGAAGAAATGTTTAAATACCAGAAACTGTTGCAGGTACAAGGGAACAAAGATAAATTCGGCAAGAAATCTGCAGCCCGCTTAGCGCCATTATGAAGTCCAGGGACAGAACAGCTGGTGGGACTCATGCATCTTCCCTAACATAAACCGAGCCTGTGGAGTGGGTTCCTGGGGGCCGCTCACACCACTCAGACAACAGCAGCCCTTGAGAAGACCCAGTCTCCCCTACTGTGTCTCCCCAAGCATCTCAATTAACCATGAGAGGGGGTCTTGGATACACGTTCCCATTGGCTTCTGGGTGAGCCAAAGGAATTAAGAAAAACAAAAGCAAAATAAGCAGTTCTCCCAGCCTGAAATTAATTAAGTGCTCCTAACAGGAAGTTATTTTTAAAGAGGCCGTGGATAAAGGAGAAAGAGCAACGAACGCCATCGTCACGAAGTTCCCCAGGTGGTCTGCGAGTGAGGATGCTTTCGTGATACAAGCAGACACTCGTCGCGACTGCTTTGCACCACTTCCTAACTGCTCCTGGCCTCCACCCTCCTGTCACTTTAAATGCCCACTCCAGCTGAGAAATGTGAGTCCCAGCAGAACATTTCCAGGAGCATCCCCTCCCATGACAAGAACTCGGTCTATACGGCATTTTCTTCCCATTGCTTACGGGGTGGGAACAGGGCCCTGCATCTCACCAGCGGCCCCCCACGCGGGCTCCCGTCTTAATGACCCACGACTCTTGAGATGCAGCTCTGGAAGAAGGGCTGCTGCTTCTGCCATCAGGGGCTCTGTCTCCCTGGGCCAGACACGGCTACTAACAGAGAAAGTAGAATGTCCTTGCAGCTAGCACTTCCTGCCCTGCTGCAGACTGCTGCTTTTATTTTCTGAAGTCAATATCCACAGAAGCAAGTGTGAATGGTGCTTTGTAAAACCTTCATACACTCCCGATCACATAGCCTAAGCTTTCCTTCCATTGATCTAAAAATACCAACACTTCTTGCACATTCTCTGCTTATATCAATATAAAAACAATGGATGGTTTCACAAGTTAGAGGATGCGTCAGAACTGAAAATAAAGGGCTTACCTGATAGAAGTTGGGCCAGAAAGTACTAATGGCCAGTTCAGCCCTGTTCCAGGTGCGGTTCGGGTCTCCAGATACGTTCCAGATCGGGCTCCCCAGAGGCCCGCTGTTGACCTTCACATAGACATTGAGGAACCCGGGAGCAGAATTACTCTTGCTGGATACAAAGTAGTGAAAATCAATGCAGTGGGTGTCATTCTCTTTGAGCTGAGGTAAGAGCAGGTGGGCTCTCTGTCCCTCTGACCTCCCGGACGTGTTCACCAACATGAAAGAGCCTGTGAGGAGAAAATCAAAGGACAGTCACAACCCGAGACACTGCCTTCTGCTCATTTCTGAAAAGCCACCATCACTTCCTTGGGTTGACACTGCAATTCCACACTCTTACCGTGGCTTTGAAAGTTGTATCTCTTCACACCTTTTTCATCCCCAAAGTGTGCTCAAGACCAGTGGGTGGCAAAGTCCTTTGATGTCACTGCAATTAGTCTCCCAGATGATGGGAATATGCATAGTCTGCAGATCTGCATGGATCGATCTGGTGGTCACTAGCCACATGCAGTTTTTTGTAATTAACTAAAATTCCAGAATATCGGAAGTTGAGGTCCTCAGCCACACCAGCCACATTTCAGGTGCTCAGTAACCACATGGGGCCACTTGCTACCACTTTGGGCTACACAGATATTTAACTTTTCCAGCATCTCTGGACAATGCTATTCTGTAATGGCACCATCACCGAGGAATCACAGCCACTCTAAGACTCTAAACCTGACTCTACGTTTGATACGCTTCTTTCACTTTAGCCTTTGTATTCTCTTGCCTGTTAATCACTAAAGGGGTTTGGCCTATAAGCTTAAGTTATACATAATGGCCCATCTCTGGGAACCCTGCCTCCCAGGCAAACGAGCATTAAGCTAAAATACCTTTGTTTAGCTCACAGGAAACATCCTGACCAGACCTGCCTGAGAATGGTTGCAGGCAGGAAGAAATGAACACATCCCCTCTAGAGGCTGATCAGAACCAAGACTCTACTCCCTCCCCTTTCAGTGTAAAAGAAGACTAAATTCTAATTCGGGCAAGATGATTCTCTAGGACACAAGTCTACCATCTTCTCCATCTGCTGGCTTTCCGAATAAAGTCGCTGTTCCTTGCCCCAACACCTTGTCTCTGGTTTATTGGCCTGCTGTGCGGTGCGAGCAGAACGAGTTTGGATTCAGTAACAAGATTCTTGTATAATCTAGAGAAAGGTCTGGTTTGTGGAATCTTAGAAAACTTATTGGACATATCATGCTCGATGCCATCAATATAACATGATCTTCTTGCAGGTCAGCGCCGCTGCCCCCTCCTCCCCCACTGCTGTAACCACTGAATTCTCCTGCTGGGGGTGTTTCCACGATGGTGGGGACTGGGGTAGGACTGAGTCTACTGACCAGTGGTTGCACCAGTGGAGGACAAGACCTTCTCAGCAGTCTCTGTGGGCTCTTTTTTTTTTTTTTCTCACCTTTTCACCAAGGGCATTAACCCACCCACGAGTGCTGATGGAGTCAAGCTTTCCAGATACCATAACATCACACGTGGCACTTGGACCTTCCTCATGTCTAAGATCAACTGAACCAGCAACTAAAATACTTACCTGAATTGTTTATATCACATAAAGAAAGATAAAAGCAAAATGTTGGAAGATAAAAGGGAATACAGGTCACCACAAGTCCTCTTTATCTGAGAGAAAAAAAGTATTGAAATTCTGAGAAGGAACTACAACTAAACTTGGAGAATAAAGATGAAAAAAAATACCATGCAGGGTTGTTGGACTCACGATTTCTACTGAGCAGAGAGACTATTACCCTCAGCTGAGAATTCCTTTTAAAACTTTCCATATTGTGAATCATAATTTTCAAGGAGGTGTGTGTATGCATGTCTGTGTGTATATATTTTAGCGTACACCCACACTTGTCTATAAACACACATACAGAATATCGGAAAGAGCGGGGAGTTTTTCTCTTGCCAATGAACTATGATTTCCTAGACAGAAAAATGAGAAAACTACCTCTCCCAGAGAGTTATTATGAGGACTAAATAATTTAAAAAAGAATATAGATACATCCTTTATGAATGAATAGACTGTGGGTCAGGGGTCGGTATTGTAAAATTGTTATCTCATAGGCCCTTTATGAGGTGAGCTAGTGTTAATGTGATTTAACGAATAGGGACTGAGTCACAAAGAGATTAGAGAGCACCTTTTCCAGGTTTAGGATGAGATAGAGGCGAAATCAGAACTTTGAGGCTCTGAGTTTCCAGCCCATTACTCATCGTGTTACACTCCAGTAACTCCGTGTTTCTTCATGTGCCATTTGAGCACATGTGGAGAAAACAAACCCCTTCGCGCCAGTGAGGGAAAATTACAGGAGCTATTTGAAAATAGAGCAATTTTTCAAGAGATGAATGTTATGTACCTGGAAATATGAAAGCCAAGCCACAAGGGAAGGGTGATCGGTGGAACATATATTTCGGTAATAAAGAAGAGCTGCAAATGAGATTTAGGGAAGAATTGGGGGGCAGGAAAAGGGATGTGGCAGGAGACTATCACTGGAGTGATGTGGGTTAGCTACATTCTTATACAAAATGTAAAAAATTTCAAAACACACAGGGTTGACCAACCCCATCACAAATTTAAAGAGGGCTGTTGGTGTTTGTAACATGAGTTTAAAACTGCACTTTGTTGCTCTTAGGAAAACATAAGGGGATTTATTCTGTATTCAGTCACCTGAGGCTCTGGTATCTGCAACATAGATACAATGCAGAATATTCCTCCTTCCGGGGCTGAGGCATCGCATGGCCTTGAGGCCAACTCTGAGCCACCAAAACCTTGAGTATGGCTGCACTGTCAAGAGTATTACTTCTTGCAGTGTTTCCGTTGATTACACTGGGGCGACTGTAGGCGGTAAACATGGCGATATCAAAGGATGGCTGATGTACATTTCCCGCATCCTGTGACGTCTAGATTGGATGCTTGGATGAAGGATCTCTTGTCATATGTTGGTATACACTGGGTAACTGCCACCATCGTTGTTCAGGAAATCACTGGGGTTCCTGAACACACTATCTTCCTAGCTGCACAGCCTGTCCTCCACTGTGTACTCCATTACACTCCACTCCAGCACAACATGCTCTGTCAGCTTTTTAAGCTGTCTGAAATAGGTAGAAATTTTTATCTCGAGGCCAAGGTGAAATTCAGGCATCCTAAATTGCAAAAACTCAAATGATCTTCATTTTTATAGTTTCTCCTTCTTCCCCTCTTTTAAAGCCAGAAAACAGTCTGTTTTGTTACAAGGCACGTTGCTGCACTGCAGATTAGCTAATAGGATTAGCAAATAAGGGCATGGCATTTATATAACCCTTGAGTACCTTCCGTTCATGGGCAATTTTTTGCAGAACATTAAAGGTTTAGAGTGATCAAGGGCATACTTTCTCTCAAATAAAGGGTTATGGGATGGCCTTGACACAAAGCTAAAACCCTGCAGAAGTGCCTTCACTTAGCATAAAAATTGGCATGAAAGAGTTTAGTGGTTTCAAGAGCTGCTCCTCTTCCCATGCTGCTAAACTGCCTGGGAAACCGTGAGAACAGAAGCAGCAGCTGGGAAGGCTCCGCTCCCCTCCTGAGTCCAGAAAGGAAGGGACACCGACTGATGAAGGCGGCCAAGCCTGGACCATACACTTCAGTTGGCAGAGAGAGGTCTCCATCAGAAAGGAATGACTCCCAGCCCTTCTCCAGTGAGAAGGAGGACGCGGGAGCCCTCGGGATGAGGGCCGATGGGCTCACTGGGATTCTAAGCCAGGCAGCAGCTAATGATGCCAGAATTTTTATTTGGGCTGTCCCTGTTTCTGCTGGTTCTCTGGCTGCAAAGCTGCATAGACTGCAATAGTCAGTCCCATTTTTCTTACCAGACCCACCATTTTGGGTGTCTGTTTTTATGGAATTAGTCGGAAGGTTTCCAAGAACACGTGTGTGGCGCTGCTGGTGTCACCTGCTCTCCCTGCACTGTCTCCCTCCGTTCCCTGTTGTGCTCTCAGGAAGCAGTTCCGTCTGGACTGTCGCCATGGTCACGGGAAAAGGTGCTCTTCCTCTGAACAATCCAGAGACCAACTGAGGAGCTTGTCAACACAGTTTTTTAAATTGAAGTACAGTTGCTGTACAATGTTACGTAAGTTACAGGTGTGCAATATAGTGATTCACAATTTTTAAAGGTTACGCTCCATTTATGGTTATTATAAAATACTGGCTACATTCCCCGTGTTGTACCCTATGTCCTTGTAGCTTATTTTATACCTAAGAGTTTGTATCTCTTAATCCCCCACTCCTCTCCTCCCCCTCCTGCCCTTCCCCACAGGTCACCACCAGATTGTTCTCTGTACCGAGTCTGCTTCTTTTTTGTGATACTCACTAGTTTGTTGTATTTTTTTGATTCCACCTATAAGTGATATTGTACAGTATTTGTCTTTCTCTAACAGACTATTTTTTAGAGGAAAAGTCTCTCTTTCCCGAGCACCTGTTCCCTGGGGTATGGTCCCCTGAGAAGTCCCTTTTCCCTTCCTCCAGGATCACTCAACTGGTATTTCTATGCAGCTTCACGATGAATGATTAATGCAAACAAGGGCGCCCAGGACAACGCTTGCCCTGAGCACAAGCTCCAGAACTGTCCGTGATTATCCTGACTCTGCGGCCTCACACCTCCTGAGGCTATGCCTGGCTTCTCTAAATTCCCTGCAGTTCTTCAGCCTTTAGCTCTTCGTATTTCAGCCTGCCTGTCCACAGCTCAGCCCTGCTGGTCCTCTCCTGTTTCACCTAAGTGGTGAGGTTTAAGTTTCCTTTCTTTACAAGAGAAGAACTTTAGTACTGAAGTTTTACAAAATCTTCAAATCAATCTTGGCCCTTCAGTTGAGCGCTGGGCAGGAGATTCTTTACGTGTGTGTGTGTGTGGTCATGAGGACTTCCTGTGTGGCTTCTAAGTATAGAAGGTGACACTTCAGCAGCATAAGTACTTCTCTGGCAGTGCTGCATCCTCATCCTATGGTGAACGTACAGAAAGTGTGAACACTTAGGCTAGCCTGGTCTAGCAATTCAGAATCCCGGGGCAGATTCCCACCTGTGCCTTAAGGAATGGCAGCCGAGAAGGAGAGAGGCCTTTTAATTGCCTGAATTTATCACCTACTAGCTATGAAGTAAAGTAACTCACTAGCTGATGTTTAAAGAATTCAAAACACTGATATTCAATTCTAGACTGTTAAGTCTGTTTTTTTTTAATGTCCCTATATGGGTGAATGTTTAATTTTCATCTTCTACTTCAATGTTTTGACTGTGAGGAAATGCATTTTTCAAAGAGTTATCGGGTCTCTCTCATAGGTACTTCCTTGCCTCAATTTTCTTCCCTACCAGAAACATTCCAACTGAGCAAATAAATAAAAGAAAGCAGAATTCAAATGAAAACAGAAATTCTGTTTGTGTTCAGATAACAAAACACCCTTAAGTCACCCAGTACAGAAGTGGCAGATATAAGACTGCAGGCAAATGAAAAGAGCTCCACGGAATGGAGTCGGCTTCAGAAACGGGCAGACTTTGAAGGTCTTTAAGAATAATTATTGGTTTCTCTGAAAAGGGACCATGCGACGTTCATATTCTGGAATTTTGGGGTGAATTAAATTTAGCTTAATCACTTCCACTGGCAAACGTTTTTGATGAGGGAGGCTGTCTGCCATCATTGTGACAGCAGCAATAGCGACATCTTATTAGTTGTTCCCTTCTACCTCATCATTAAAATTTGCATGGGTGTGGCAGAGGCTCTGAATTGTTAGAGGCTGAGGAAACTGCAAGAATTCTCCTCCTCCATTGGAGAAACTTTGTGCATACAACAAATGCAGCAGGAAGAGAGAATTGTGTGCGTTATTAATTAATTAAATATTAATATTTAATTGAAATATAGTCAGACAATGTGTCAATTTCTGGCATACAGCATAAAGTCCCAGTCATACATACACACACACACACACACACACACAGCCCCCCAAACCAACAAGATCTACCCTGTGCTCTGCCTTCCCAGGGAGAAAGCTTTTTCTCTTTAATTTGTAATTTTAAATGTGCTCTCCTCCCTCAAATGTCAAAATACAAGGCAACGTCCCCCCTCCTGCTCCCCAGCCGGTCCTGACAACAGCCCTAAAGAATATGTCTTTTCTGATGAGAAACCTTGGGAAATGGGAGGATGAAGGCCTGTGGAGAAATAAATGAACTCAGGAGCAAAGCACAAAGGGAACAAAACCTCTGTGGGGAGGTGCCACCAGCCCTTTAAAACACTGATTAGCACCCGTGTCAGCCTGATGAGACGGCTCCTCTCCACGGCCACACTCCTATTCTGCACACCAGGTGTCAAGCATCCTTCCTACTGCCTCTTCAGGGCCCCCTTAAAAAATGTCACCCGAGCACAAAAGTTAAAGACATGTTCTGCAACCACTAGAGAATAAAACTTTGTTAAAAAAAATTGTCCCTTTATCCAAATGTCTTCTCTCCCTTTCTATTTTTGCCCTCTCTCTTCTTGCCTTGCCTGTTGATTCTCAATAATTACTGAGCAAGGAGAACATCTGTTAGTTGCACTGATTTCTGATTTCTTTCCTAAAATACTAGTGAAAATACAGTACGATTGCAAATATGCAACACCACCTCCCAGGGAAGCCCTGGCTAAACTCTAACCAACTGCACAATCTCTTCCCTCCTGAAGAGTCCAAGAGGTGCTCCCAGCCGGAAGAAGTCTCGGGGCTCCTGTGGCCTGAAGTCTTCTTATTAAGTCATACTGGCTAGTTGGTACCCAGCACTCTGTGCTTCCCGAGGGAATTCCAGGTCAATCTAGGTGCTATAAATTAATCAAGGGCATAGCTGACACCTAAAATGGGCATAAAACACTTGCTTCTGGACATTTAAGTTAAATACCCCAAAGAGATGCAATTGTCTATTTAGTGATTCACAGCATAACTGATGAGTATTTTGTATTAATTATTATTCATAAAAACACGAAAGTGACCAAAATACACTCATTCGCCTGAACTAGTCACTTTTAGCCACGGCACGACTCATCTGAGTGTGCCTCATGGACTGGACATTCTGAGAACTGCAACAACAAAACTTGGACTGATTCATCCAGCAAGAATATCCCAGCTTAGCTGTCTAATATATTTTAAATATTTTGTATGGCACACAGAAACAAACAAAAAATTCACAAATAACACATCAGATCCACTCGGTTAACCAATATTTACATTACTACAGCCTGAAGTGCCCATAAAATTTGTGGATTTAGAACCTAGAATCGTCAACCAGAAATTCACAGGAAAAAAAAGAGACATAACATATGAGAGACAAAGAAGGAATCAGAGGTTCCTGGAAAATGGAAGAAACCCTGGGGGTTCCACCAAGAGAAGTAACGTGCTCTCCTTCCATAAGAAAAGTGAAGCTTTAATGAGAACTAACTAACTCGTGTTATACAGTCTGTCACCCAGACAAACTGCTTCGGTGACTTTGCTGCAAAATACTAGGTGTGTGCTTTGTAATTTACAAGTGGAGAACAGACAGAGGAAAGCAAACATAACCTTTTAACTATCTGATGATGCTAATGACTATCTCAGGAAATGAACCACATGTGCAACAATGGGGAAGTGACAGGTAGACCAGTTAGACGGTTCTTAAGAGGCTGCTTAATTTCTCAAGCTTCTTACTGATTGACAGTTTTAGAAACTTGTTCATTTTTGTTCTACATCTCAGAATGACACAAGCCTTCACAATATACATTTCCACTTATTTTTTTCCTCCTAAATTACTGTTGATTTAGAGGTGATTTTTTTTTCCACATGTGTATCTGGTGATAGGCTACCAGCTAAACTCTGCCTTGCTTTAAGAAGACAAGCCACAGTGGGCTCCTATAGGAAATGTAAACCAAACTGAAATATTTTATTTAGAAGTGCATCATCTTTGACATTTTCAGCTTAAAGAGAGCCTGCTAGTGGTACTCAAAAGGAGCTAGCTAAGTGATCCTCTGTCATAAAAAGTCATCCTCCAAAAGACTCCAAGAGTTCTGCTAACACCCTGGTTTGGAGCTCCTCACACTCTTGAAGAGGAAACCACAGACGCTGCTGAAGATGCTTCCTGAGCCTGGCTGGGTCAGAGGACAGAGCCCCCCAGGGACTCGAACAATCAGAAAGAAGGAATTAATCAAAACCTAACAACGGTAGTTAGAAGAGGAGATTTAAACCCGTCTCTACATTAAACTGATGATACAATATGAAATTTACAAGTGATCAAAACAGTCCGGAATTCAAGGAATCTGTTGGATTAATTAATCAGAAAAAAGCATTAAGAGACCAACAAATAATTAGCAAATGACATGAAAAGGCAATTTGCATTAGCAGAAATCCATTAGAGAAGAGGTGCTCTGGAAAATACTCGTCCTCACCACAAAATCAAGAAATGTCAACGAAAGCAAAGGTCCAGTATAGTCTTAAACATGAGTACATTTCTCAATTACGTAAAAATTTCAAAACTGAACATTTGTGAGGTTCTGATGAGGTTCCTGGACATGTTCAGGAAAGAAGCAGGTGATCTTTCCCGCGTTCCTATAGCAGGACGGTAAAGAGGGTCACGCTTTGGGCCCCTTAAGCGCAGGCTGGGGAGAAGCTGGAGACGATTCATCTATGGAGCAAGAAGAGTGAGTGCCTACTGGGAAAGATGTGCTGAGGGCAGGTAAGGGACTCCTCCTGGTGCAGGACAGGACACAGGGGCGCTCGAGCTCGCTGGAAGGGCGGGAGCTCTGCAGCCAGGAGCCCATATCTGGATCTTGACTTGGTCACTTACGGAATGACACTGAGCTCGTTAGCTGACTTGGCTATGCCTCAGTTTCCTAACTGAGGAAGTGGGGATGACACTGTCCCCATTTCAAAGAGGTTGTTCAGTGAATTAAATAAGTTAATTCACTTAGAACGCTTCTTAGAGGAGTGCCTAGTACAGAGTAGGCATGGGCCCAAGTTTGGCCTTGGCCCCAGTTTTTATCCGAACGTGTTTGGATTTAGCTTAGGGAGGTGGAACAGCTGGACGCCTATTTCAAGGTAATTTCTGGCCCTCCTGTAGTTATGTCACTTATGGCTCATGAGACCACACAGACCCCCATCATCTGTATCCATTTAGCTTAACAAGCCAGGTACACCATTCAGGTTCATTTTCAATATCCAAATACTAATTCTCAAATATACACAGTAATTCCAGGTGTAATTCAGAAAGAAAAATCTGAGTTAATATTTTACCAAATTCACGGAATTATACATGCACATTGTTTTTTATTGCAAGGGTTAAATGTTACAGTAATTCATGGTGATTGTGAAAGAGGTGAGCTGTATTTATAAAACTAATTATTAAGAATTTTCAGATAAACAGGCAAATGTATTGACTGTTAACATGATGAGTAACAATAGCTAACATATATATATACACACACAGATATGTATATTTAGTGTGTACCAGGCAGTCTTCCAAGTGTTTTACTTATATTAACTCTTTTAAGCCTTACAGAAGATGAGGGAGCTGGGGTACAGGGAGGTTAAGAAACTTGTTCAAGATAATTGAGCTAGTAAGGGCTAGAGGTAAGCTGTGACCTCCAGACAAATGCGCTCAGATTCTGTGCTCTTCGTCAGTACACCAAGCTGCCTCCAACGTGAAGAGATTATTAGTTAAATTCCCCCCCATATATATAAAACCTATATATATATATAGGTATGTGTGTATATATACATATATATATACACACATAATAAGTGAGCATAAAGAAATAAAGTCTAATTGTGATATATAAACCTAAGTCTACCAGGTGAACAGGTCCAGGCCACCTGCTGGAGGACAGGGACCCTGTGAGGCAGAGATGAGCTTTCCCAGCCAGGCTCCAGCTGACCCCGACCTCCAGCTGATGGCTGAGGCACAGAGGAGCCCAGTCAAGATGTTCTGGCCCTCTATGACCCAGATCACAGACCCACTCAGCTGAGCCCAGCCCAAACGGCTGACCCACAGAACTGGCAGCTACAGGTATTATTTTAAGACACCAACTTTGAGGTCATGGTATTATGCCGCAGAAGCTAGCCATTTCGGATTTAAAGTTTTATATAGTTAAAACATGTTTTGAGCTAACAATATCTAAATGGGCTGAATTTTGGGTCATGTTATGTCACTGAAAATGTATTACAGAAAATTAATGTATCTTTCTGAGAGCGTGTTGGACATGAGATTTAAAAAAGGATAATCGATTTGAAAATCTAATCTGAGCTAAACTAATTTGTTAAAAATCACCTAAGAATGTGTTGATATCAATGTGAAGTTTGTGAATTACACACACAGACATACACACACACACACACACATATTATACATACACTCACACGTACACATACATAGGGAGAGAAAGAGAGAATGGATTTTACAAAGTTACTGAAAAAGGAGGAAAGATGCAAAGCTCATTCAAGTTATTGGCAAGAATGGTGCATATTACCCAAAATGCTTCATTTATACCCTGGTATCCTTGGATATAATATAACATATTGAACAATTTACCAACTGTTAGATATTTCATTTATCATTCGTGAAGAATTTCAGAAAGAAGCTGTTGGCTTTCTCTCTCAGTATTTCCAACCTATAGGAACTGTGGTTTAATGAAAATAGTTCAATTCAGTACATCTTGATTTAGTCCATTAGATAGCTGATTTGGAAACAAATTCAGATGTACCATTCTGTCACCACTTCTTGCTTGGTTGGGTGGAAAATTACTTTTATGGCAGTTCCACTATTTAGCTTTTAGCTGTTTTTTCCTTCAGAATGCAGCATAAATTCTTACATTTCTATTAAGAGCTAAGGTTTTGAAATAACTTTCTCTCCTCTGGAGTTCTGAAGAGGTTTCTCACCCCCCACTCCCGTCTCTAGCACATTTTATTTTCCCTTTTAAGTCAATTTCATATAGCTTAAATTGTAACCAACTTAAATTATTCATTTTTATTAAGCTCCTTTCAAAATGTACTCACTTGATGATGCATTGATTTGCTTACAGGAGAAATAACTGCGTCCTTGGGAAAAATCCCAGGGAAAAGTCTCTGTATTTAGCTTTGACAACAGCAAAGAAACAGACAACCAAATTTTAAGCATCCTTGCAGACTTTGCCACACACAGACCCAGTTCTTTCTTGCCCTGTGCTCTTTTTCCTTTACTTTTTTAAGTAACAAAAGTAACACATGCCACTATAAAAAGTAAAACATAAAGGATGACAAAGGGAAAATGGACCACTTATTCCACTCAGTCACAAACGGATACCACTAAGGTAACAGTGTGCTTCCTTCAGAATCCTTCTTCACACACATACACTCACATATCCACATCTATGATGTGAGTATTTTTTAGCCTCTTCCTATGCTTTGCAAAGAATAATAGCCAGACACCCTCCTCTGTAGTTTGTTTTGTCCCTTAACCAATAACACAGCATGGACAGCTCGCTAGGCCAATATGGACTTCTGGCCCCCGCTCGATGATTTCAATGCCTGCGCCTGCTGCAATGCATGTTTCAATAACATCAGTGTGAACACACTGCTCTTCTACAGACAGAGCCCCGCACGTCAGGTTGCCAAATGGTACATGCATCTCCAAGTTTCCAGGCTTTTGATTTATGGGATTATAAATACTAAACACCTGCTCCAGACATGGAAAATAGGAACATGATGTTTGTTAATGGTATCGGCCAGTGGCTTACAGAGAGAGGCCCTGTCACTTCAGAGGACAGCAGACAGGCTAATGAGAACCGGGTCTGAGCCCAGAGGAAGCTGCCTCTCGGCCTTCCCCGCTCCAGGCGTGGATGGTCCTCACGACCCCCTCTTCACACTACTGCTGCCTTGCCGTCACTACCGCCGTGACTGCTTGCCGAGGGCCTGCCACGCGCCACTCACTCTGCTCAGCACTGAATATCCATTCTTTTATTCAATCCCCTCAATAGCCCATGGAGCGGAGGAGTGTTACCACCATTGCATGTTCAGAAGGGTGAACCACCTTCCACAAGGTCATACAGAAAACCAGGATTTTAGCCCAGCCAGTCTGATTCTAGGGCTTATGTTTTAACCTAACCTAAAAGTCAAGATTTCATAGCACATCTCAGAGTCAGTTAACGAAATATTTGTGGCCTATGCTCTTTGGAGAAAATTAAATTTAAGGGAACAAAAACAGGGACTAGAAACTAAGGATCATCTTCAGCTCTGAATGATAACTCTTAAAAAATAAAATTAATCTATGCTGAAATCACAGGAGCTATTCCCTTCTTTAAAAGCAAAAAATTAAAACCCATCATGTTTAAGGTGGCATTATGGAGCCAAAATTCATTTTGTTATTTTTTTCTTAAGTAAACAAGAGTTTGCTTAAGTTTAAGTAAACAAGACTTTGCAAGAGTTACTTGCGTACTTAAGAAAAAATAAAGAGGGGCAAAATGCAAAATAAAGAGATGTGAATAAGATATATTTCTTTAAAAACTTGGTTTAAAAACCAAGGTTCACTAGAAAATGTGAATTTTAATGAAGACATTTAATACAGTAAAAACCATGAGATCACCCCTGGATCTCTTCAGAAGCCCAGAGGATATTGTTTATTCTTGTTGCTTCCTAATGCAATAAAATGATATAATAACATTCATGCGGCTTTACTTAAAAATGCGATTTAAGGTCAAGTTATTCAAAACAGATGTCCAATTTCCTTGGTGTACACAACCAGAGAGAAGACAAACATTATCTGCTAAGTGCTAAAAGAGTCTAGGGGTCAGAGACATTCCTGATGAATCAGAGAGGTGCTCAACGATGCTTCGTACACCCGTCTTCTTCCTCAAGAAAGAGTCCCCCATTTACATGTTTTGTCACAAGTCCCCACGAGAAGCATTCTTAACATTCATTATTGTACAAATAACACATTCACAGCTGCTGGTAATCAAACTGGCAGACAAGCAGAAGAGTTACAAATACGGAGTATCTTGGGTATTTTTATTTTATTCAGGACGAATTCCTCTTTTCATTAAGCCAGCATTTTTGTGAATAACGTTTACAAGGTATTGCTTTTAACCCAGATGGAGGAGCAGACCATGTGGACACAAACACACTGGATAGAGTTACACAGTAACTTGAATATAAGTGAACAAGAATGTAACTGTCTACACTACACAGGGGAAACACTAGGAAGAGTGACCAATGACAGCAGCCGGTCTAGGGCTCTGATGCTGGAGAAGAGGGGAAGGGTAAAGGGGACATTTGGAGTTACAATCAAAGGAATTTATGTCTGAAGGGAGGCTGAGAGGCTGAGGAGCTGACAGTGTCCAAGCTGATTCTTAGCTCAGATGATGTAGGAAAACAGTGATTCTACATTATGCTGACAATTGAATTTTACCTGACAAAAAGCAAAACAGTAAATTCTGTACTTCTGTATCTTTACTGGTGTTATTTTGTTTTCTTGTTCCATCAGTTGCTGAGAGAGGTACTAAATTCTCCCACTTTGACTATGGATTTATCTGTATCTCCTTGTAGTTCTGTAGTTTCTGCTTCGTATATATTTGAGGCTCTGTTAGTAGGTACATGCGAGTTTAGAATTGCTATGTGTTTCTGGTAGATAAAACTTTACATCTAGTGCATATCTGGGGATATCTGCAACCTTGTATATTATCTGGCATATGGTGGGCACTAGATTAACTGTTGGATTAACTGCCTGAATGCATCAGAAACAAGAAATGGCATGGGTATATTTAAAGCCATTTTATATGTCTTATTGGTAGCAATATTTTTTCTTTAATTTTTCCTCTTTTTCATTTATATAATTGACACACTAGGAAGAAACAGTGAACTTTAAGTAT
Organism: Vicugna pacos; assembly: GCF_048564905.1. Lineage (NCBI taxonomy): Eukaryota > Metazoa > Chordata > Mammalia > Artiodactyla > Camelidae > Vicugna > Vicugna pacos. The sequence goes on along the minus strand of NC_133010.1, from coordinate 25,410,479 downwards.
TTCACAAGTACCTCCACAACACATTCCACATTTCTGAGCAAGGCAATTCCAACCTGGTCGTCTTCTATTCCTTAAATTTATAAACACGTATTGAGCAACTCCTGTGTGCCAGGCATTGTAGTAGGCACCGCTGGTTCAAAGTTGAATGAGACTCAGGCTCCATTCTTAATTCCAGCGAGGCAGGTCAAAAAATTCTTTATTGCACAGGCATGAGTAGTGGTAGAGCTGTTCCAACCAAGGGTCATTGAGAAAGAAAAGGAGCACTAACGCCAGCTCGGGGAGTGGGTGTCAGCGACGGCTCTGTGACGGAGAGGAGCAAACTGGCCCCACCCTGGAGCTGCTCCTTTAGCTCCAGCCTCTGTGCTCTGCCGCCTGTGCTTAGTCATGCTGGCTCTGCCCCTCTGTCTCATCAAAGCGTGTTACCCAGAGCCTGCAATAAACCTAACAGCCCTTTCTCGAGGCTCTGCCTCTTGTTGAAGGTTTACAGGAACACTGTGACCGGACCTATGTGGACAGCTGTAAGGACAAAGGGTTGTCACGTCTTCCAGGGTCTTGTTGGCACTGAGAAGTCTGCAGCAACCAACCATCCCACCCCCGCCTTAGTATAAAAGAAGCCTGAATCCTCACTCAGTTTACTGGCCTGTTGAGTGGCCAGCAGTAAGTGCCTGGACTTGGTCGCAGCTCTTCAGAGGAAGGGAATCTCCCCGGATGAGTAGTTAGCCAGACCAGAGGTGGAAGGAAAGTGGGCTCGGGGTTCAGCATTTGCTCATTCAACAAATACTTGTGAGATCCCTGCAGGTAACAGCCACTGATATTGGGCATGAGGAAGACATGTCTAACAGAGTAGGCAACCATGTAATCAAGTACTTAGAATACAAAGTTACAAGTATATGTCAGAGAGATACTCACATCACTGAGTGGCAGAGAGACAATGCAGAAAAGAGTGGCCAAGGCAACTTCAGGACTATTGTCAGGGTAGATTAAGAACTCCACCTAGACGACCACTGAGACATTGCAAAACTCCACACAAATGCAAATAATGATCTTCCTGGTCTTGGAGGATGAAGGAATACTTGCAATCCACTTTATTCACTGTGCAAACTTGAGAAGGATTAACCTGAAGGCAACCACTGAACTTGAGATGTGACTGGACCCCATGAGGACAGCACTTCCATAGCTGTTTCAGGAATCGCAGTATGTCTTCCAAGTGAGCAACTGAGCTCTTCCAGAAGCCACAACGGTTCACATTAAAAAGCTTTGTTCTCTCTTGGTGTTTTGCTTTTACAAAACTTCTTTCAAGAGCTGCATTGCTGCCTTAAGTGATCTTCCTGGGAGCTGAACTCCCACCTGGCACACAAACGGGTCAGATACTTTAGAACTAACCGTTACTGTGAGGGGTTTGAAAGCTACTTTACCCCGTGGGAGATAACTGCCAGAGAGGCGGTTCTTTTGGAGAGCATTTTAGAGAGCATCTTTAAATCTCTCATTAGGGAGAGTTATTTCCACACCCAGAGGAGAAAACTCAACTAAAGGCAAAGAATACTTAAAAATCAGTACGGAAAAAAATTTTAAATGGGTTTTATCGTATTTTCAAATAAAAATCATTCCATTGGTTTAATCTTTCAGATTTTCTTATCAGACTTTATATTTTGTGGTGAACAGTGAAATGAACAGATGAGAAGATGGGGGATCCATCTGTTTTGAAGCAAATTATCTACCAGCAACATGAGAAATTAAGTCCTAGCGAGTCACGATACCAAAACAAAAGCCCTGAACAGCCCAGACAGAGGTCATCGAGTCCATGCATGCGTTCGGATGACTCAGAGCCCATTCTCGCCAAGTACAGAAAGATTGTATTATCTGCTTTTTGAACCTTCAAAAAAGTCACAAGAAAGGAAGAGACCACTAAAAGCAGACATGCTGGCAACAATGAGGAAAGTGGGTTCTCAAAAGGGAAGATGCTGTAAAACAGAAAAGACACTCGAGACAAAGAGTCTCAGCGCCGCAGCCCGGGGCCGTCCCGGGCGTGGCACCCACTCCGCTGCAGCAGGTCTGCGGGAAACCCTTTCTGCTCTTAGTGACCACCTGCGCTTCTAACCCGTCAGCGTACGCCAGCAAGGCAGCGGGCTCCTGACAGAGCTCAGAACGATGTTCACCTAAAAGCGGTGAAAGTGGTTGCTGGTACTGGCAGGGTCACCCGTGACCCATCTTGAACATGCGGCTCTCCAGAACAACGCCATCTGCCCAGGACGGAGCGGTGTCGGTGCTGTGGTTTCAGCGCTCGTTTCCCTTTCACTACAGAACCACAAGCTTCCCTGACCAAGTGCCACAGACTGGCCTGCCCAGCCTCTCGCGCAGGAAGACCCTGGACCCTCAGCTTTCAGGATATTCCTGAAGCGCGGCCTTCCAATTAGAAGCTTCCAGAACAACCACACACGGTCAGACACCACGTGGGCGATCACTCAAAGCCCCGCAGGTCCCCCTACTGCTCGCCAGTCGCTTCATCTCTGGCCTCCCTGCAGCAAGCAACTTCACAGGTTTCCAGAGAACCCTCTACTGAACACTAACTTACTGAAAAGAACGTGAAGCATTAACTAGTCCCACATACTTTGGAAAACTCTAGGAACAGGCTCTCATAAAAAGTCATTCTTCTCATAGGGAAGAACAAACCTGACTCTATATTAGATCTGTTCCTTTGGCTCTAAACCTGTGCTCCGTTTCTGGTGCTTAGAGACGCTGGTTCTGCACCTTTTCTAAAAGAATGTTCCCTGGAGCCTGGAATATACAGGAGAGCCCCTTCTCAAGGCTCTGACCTTTAAAGGAATTAACACTTTCCCATTTATATAGAGATACAAAGTTGCAGAACAGAGGATAACATTTGTCTCATTGGAGGTTTACAGGAACATCATCACCTGACCTACGTGGACAGCTGTAAGAACAGAAGATTCTGACACCAAGAAGTTGGCAACACCCCCTTTTACCCCTTTTCATATAAAAGGAGTCTGAATTCTGACTTGGGGAAGATGGTTATTTGGGACATTAGCCCGCCGTCTTCTCAGTCTGCTGGCTTTCTGAATAAAATTGTTACTCCTTGCCCCAATACCTAATCTCCTGATTTACTGGCCTGTCGTGGGGCGAGCAGAACGAGTTTGGACTTGGTAACATTCTCACCCGTCTACATTGCCTCGAATCATCTGGTCCTAGAGAGACACCCCATGAATGTCCCATGACTGATGCCAGAAGACAGGGGTCACCAAACCCTAGCATTCAAAAGGGAGCCCCAGGCACAGGGGCGAAACTCCTGACATGAAGCACCTTCCTTTCTGCCTGTGAGCTAAAGAATGCCTGGGGGGAATGCTTTGTCCTTCAAGGAGACAAAATCACAAATCCAATCTTAAACTGGGTGTAGAGCACGTATCAGTTCCATTAAAGAAGAATGGTGAGAGATACCATTTGCTTTTTCCATCAAAATCTGTAACTACAAAGGTTTTGTCAAAAGCCCTGATTTTATTGCTTTTTGAAAGCTTGGTAAGTTTTGGAGTAAGCTGTTACCTACTAACATATAAAATGTTCATTTTTTTTTGGTAAAGGCATAACCCATCTTCACACCGAGCAGCTAGAGTGTTACAGAATGACCCCTGCCATTCATCACATGGTATAATAAAAATAGCACACCTGGCTCTGTCCTGGGTTCCTGGCACAGAGCTACAAAAACCTTCGGGATTTGCTGAGTGACACGAGTGTCTTTGTGATCCTACTGAACTGACTCAGGGACGGACTCCAAGACAGCTTCAGGATAGGGGCTGTTCACAGAAACACCAACTGCCTAATTCGAGGGTTAGAATTTTCAGCCCCCTGCTCCAACCCCTACGTACCTCCAGGGAAGGCAGAAGGACCTGAGACTCAGTTCAGTCCCACAGCCAATGGCTGAATCAGTCGTGCCTCAGTGACGGAACCTCAGTAAAAAGTCTGGACACCGAAGTTACGATGTGCCGGCAGGGTGGCATGCTGGGGCCTTCAGGGAGAGGGCGTGGGAGCCCTGTGTGTCCCCACACCTTGCCCGAGTACCTCTACCATCGGGGCTGTTCACAAGCCATGTCCTTTATAATAAAACTGTGATCTAACTACAGTGCTTTTCTAGGTTCTGTGAGTCACTGTCGTGAAGGAGGGTCATGGGAAAGCTCACATTTGCAGCCATGCTGGACACAAATTGAGTAGCCTGGGGACCCTACCTGCAGCTGGCATCTGAGTTAAGGCAGTCTTCTGGGGGCAGGGGGCGGGGCTTGTCCTTTAACTAATGGGACCTGATGCTACCTGAAGATGGTGTCAGAATCAAAGCACCTCACCCTTAATTTGTGGGCTCCGTGCTAACTCTGGGTGGTCAGAGCCAGGTCTGAGCTGATTGCAGACACCCGGCGGTGTCAGAGCGGTCGCTGGAAGGCACACAGCCAGCCCTCCCTTCCTCGTTGCTCTTCGCCCAGCCACTCACTCTTCCCCTGTGACAACTCGGCAGTGCCGAACTGCCGTCTCCCCCAGGTGTCCTGCTCACACGTGCCTACAGGACTTTGCCCATCTCCTTCTGGAACATCCCTCCTGCTCTCCATGAAGTAGAGCCTTACTTTTCCTTCAAAACTCAGCTCAAGGCCAGAACATATATTTGTATTTTGTACAGACAGAAATAATATTTTTGCTTGAGGTGAATGAACCGACAGACAAGAACCACCTTTTGTCTGGTCCTCCGCTCTCCCAGCCCAGCCTCAGCTTCTGCCTGCTGTCCTTTAAATGTCATGTTCCCCCAGCAGAAATAATTGGGCAGGGTGGTGGCACTGAAAGCAAAACTGGCTGAAACCCACAGTACTCTGTTCCAGGCCTAGCTAGTCACAAAATTATCATACAGTCCTGAACGAATCTGGGTCTGGATATTGGGATATGAACAATCTGAAGTCCTACTGATGTGTGTGTCCCTGCACACACACCATCAGTAGAGAAGAAGGTAAATAATTGTGGCATAAGTCACTCAAGAGACAGAAGTAATTTCTACTAGGTAATTGTGATTTGAACTAAAAGAGATTCTAGGTCCAGAACCATGGAACCTTACCAGTGACGACAATAACCAAAATGTCCGCTGCACTTAAACCACAGAAAGCATCTAATAAACACTCACATTGGAACGTGCTCGGAGGAATCACCAAGAAGCCATCAGTTTACTGTTTGCCGCTTACTGGCCACTTCAGGAAGAAAAGATAATGTCTTACCCAGGGACGCTTACGATCTAAAAACCTTGCAGCCTCTTCGTTCATCTGCCCACATGAAACCACCAAACCCCAGATCAAATAAGTCAAACCCATAGTTGCTATGACATTTTTATAGTTAAAAAAGGAAGAAAGCACTTGAGTAAAAGGGTGGTGGAATTCTGATGACTAATGCTGCTGCCAAACTTCCCCCATTCTAAACCTAACAGAAGGAAGCTAAGTATGACCGTGGGAGGCTGCACAGTTTCCACAGAAATGAGGCGCGTGCATGTCCCACTTTTCTTGTCAACGTTTCTCCGGAGACTTCTGATAACCTGACCCACTTAGAGAGGTCACAGGCCCACCTCCTTCATTTCCCGGCAATTTCCCCCACCTGCCCCGGGGAAATCATGACTCTGTATTAGTGAAGGAGGGACTGTTTCCCCTTGGACTCAGGTGAAGGTGACATCATTCAGACACAGTCACATTTCTGAGTAACTGCACTTGGACTGCTTGGTGTCACAGGGACCCAATGAGTGGTCTTAGCAAGTTCACCTTCCCCCTTTCTCATCACATCTTCCTTCTCTTCCCCTGCACCTCCGGGCTTATTGGCTTAAATTTTTCTAATTTTCTAGTTTTTCTAATTTTATAAATTAGGAAAACCCCTAGGAGGAGCCCTGGATAACATTCAGAGGGGTCCATGAAATTGGATGAGAATCAAATATCCCCTTAGTTTTCAACACCATCTAACTTCTAACTGAAAGCAGCATTGCCCTCAGTACCGTAACAAACCACTGTCGTATCGGTCATCATCAGACAGAAAATCACACAGACTTCCCTATCACCTTACCTGCTGTGTCAACTACTTTGAAATGACCAGAGGCCAATCATGTGTTCATTATTAGAGCAATGACACAGAAAGACATTGCCACTATTATGTTATCTATTTATTTATTTAAAAATTTTTTAAATTTATTGAAGTATAGTCAATATACAATGTTGTGTCAATTTCTGGTGTACAGCATAATGTTTCAGTCACACATAGACATACATACACTCCTTTTCATATTTTTCATTATCGGTTACTACAAGATAGTGAATATAGTTTCCTGTGCTTTAAGATTTGCATTCCTCCATTTCAATTTAATTGGTTCCATTTCAATCTGGTGGATTTTATTTCATGTATTTGGAAACACCATTCGGAAAAGGGGTCCGCAGGATCCACCAGGCTGCCAAGGGCGTCAGGGCACAAAAACAATGAGGAACTCACAGAGTTCTAGACATTCAAACCTTTCTATGGTTCTCCTTCCCCTAAGACCACTGGCGTTTTAAAAAAAACAGGAAAATGAATCCATCCATCCATCCATCCATCACTGGGACATTATGCTGTACACCAGAAATTGACACATTGTAACTGACTATAATGCAATAAATTTTTTTTTTACAAAAACATAGATTTCCAGCCACCTAGATAAGACAAAAATCTAGAAGAGGTTTTTTCCCCAGTATTCAGTCAAAAATATAACCTACATATTCCTGTCTACTTTTTTTTCTTTTTCTGGTGGGTACTGCTGTCTCCACTAGGATTTCGGCTTCCTGAAAAGGTGGGGTTTTCTGTCCCTCTCAGCCTCAGTCTCTTTCTGTGTGTGTCTCTCTCTCTCTGTCTCTTCCTGTCACCCCAATACCAAATACTCTCCATCTGGGATCTCCAGGGGAGAAGGGTGTGCAGAGTTGTAAGTAAAAGGCAGAGACCTTCTGGTGTAGGTTCTCTGACCACCAGAGGATCGAGGTCCTTACGCTCAGCTGTGTTCTGGCCTCACCAAAACAGAAGGAGAATCCATCCCCACCTCAACACAGGAGTTAGTTTAACAGAAGCCTTCAAAGTGTGGCCGTTTTTAGGCTTGTTTGGGGTATATTTTGTAGACTTTTTAGGCTCATTTCAATGTACCCAAAATAAGCTGCTGAAAATGCTTCCTAGGTACAAGTATAAATATTTTAAAATATTACACTGTCACTTGCAAAGCTGTGCTGCTATAAGCCAGATTGCATTCAAATATTAAAGATGTGAAAATCCTCAGTGAGTAACTGTAGCCTCACTTAGTTTTCATAGCACTATAAATACTGACTGCATTTCATTTTCATCATTATTCTGTTTACTTTAGAAGCAGAAACTTAAAAGCACAAAGCATACTTTTTTTAAGGGATTTACAGAACTGCAAACCTTCAGTTTAAAAAAAAAAAAGAATAAACTTGCGTGGAAGGCAAGAGAGGCTGAGAAAGTGTCCACTCGGTCCCTCAGAACACATTTACTGATGGTCAAGATGGTGAGGTAGCAGCTGGGATTCAAAGCTAAAGAAGATACAGACCTGGGCTTTGGAGAGTGCAGACTCATCCTTCAGGGAATAAAAAACAGGCTGAGCAGGGAGTCCCTTTTGGACAGGCTAGTGCGTCCTATGATTCAGCAGTTGGATTTCCCAAGTCGTGTACAGCAGGTGCTGTCTTTTCTGGTGTGTGTTTTGATGTCTTTGGGTATCAATATGCTTCAATTTATCTATCACGTTCTTTCGTGTAATTACTACAGGATTTGCCCTGGTGGTTACCACAAGTCTTAAGTAAAACATCTCAAATTTATAAAACCCCACTTGAAACTGGTAACAACTCAACTTCAATCAACTTTACACTTTCCCTCCTCCACTTCATCACGTCAGGTTATTACTGTCACGATTTACACACTTTGTATATTGCATAACTGATAACATGTTACTGTCGCTATGGTTATTTTAAATTGTTCTTTTTTTAACTTTTAAACTAGGGCTGTGAGTGAAGTATGCATTGCTCAACACATTGCAGAATCCAGGACTATGTATTTACCTTACCAATGAGACTGACACCCTTTCCATGTTTTTATCATGTTAATTAGGATTCGTTTACTTTCAAAGAACTTCCCTGAGCGTTTCCTCCTAGGGCAGGTCTGGTGGTGATGAACTCCCTCAGCTTCTGTTTGTTGGTGAAGGTCTTTATCCCCCTTTCATTCCTGAAGGAAGGGGTTCCCCAAGTACAGAATTCTTGGTTGATAGTAATTTCCTTTCAGTACTTCGAATAAACCATGACTTCTGGCAAGTTAATTACAGTGTGTCTCAGTGTGGTCCTGCTTGGGTTCAAGCTCCTTGGGATCCTTTGGGCCCCATGGGTCTGGATGTCCATTTCTCTCTCCACATTAAGGGAGTTTTCAGCCATTATTGCCCTGGTCTTGAATGGTCATTAGTTGTTCTTGTGAGGGGAGCAGAGTTGGGAAGGATCTAGGTCACCATCTTGGTGACATCACTCCCTAAGCTTATCTTTTCATTGCAATGAGATAGAAATTTCAGAGAGAAAAGGCAGCGTAGCTGAACTTTAGGTGAAGACCCTAGTGCACAGCTTTCATACAACTTAAGAGGCTGTGCACTCAGAGGCTGGTAACAGCTCTTCCCCTTCCCTGCTGGGGAAGGGGAAGGAAGAGAATGGCCTACACTGTAGCAGGAGTCACGTAAAAGAAGTACACACTCAAGAACATCCTCCTAGCAAATAAAACCGTAAATTCTCCCCTGGAAATTTTCAACATGAAATGCTCTGCCACCTAAAGGGGTTGGTGGGCAGGCTCGCACCTGAAGGTAGGGTCTATTGATAGCTCACCTCCAAAATTATTGCACAAATACTTAACTACTGACAATCATCTGCTTGCAAATAAATCTATCAAACAAAGACCAAAACTCTGGTCTGCTGCTTGAAGCAGTAAGAAGTGAAGTTTCTCTTCCATTACTCCTTATAATGTTTACAAAGGAAACTTGTAGATCATTAAAAATCCCTTCCCAGAAATAACACATCAGCGTAAAAAAAAATCTAACATTTCGAAAGCTTAAAAAGTAAAAAAAAAATGAAAAGTCACCTACTCTCTCAAACCTTTAATTCCATGACTCTGAGGTGACCAAATGCTAACAATCTCATGTGTACACTCCCAGACATTAGATCCATCTCTAAATAGTATTTTAGGTTAAGAAGCCAGCCAATGGATATTTCTGTTCTGGAACCTGCATTTTCAAGGAGTTGACAGTAGCTTATGCTGCAAGTTTTCAATCTTTAATGGAGCTTCACGTAAAATGGACTTCCAGGTAAAATGAAATTAGACTCCGTTACATTTTTCACAGTCAATTTTTTTAATTTTATTTTTTACTGAAGTGTAGTTGATTCACAATGTTAGTTTCAACTGTACAGCAAAGTGATTCAGTTATATATACACACATACTTATATATATGTTCTTTTCAGATTCTTTTCCATTATATGTTATTATGAGAAATTGAATATAGTTCCCTGTGCTGTGCAGTAGGTTCTTGTTGTTTATCTATTTTATATACAGTAGTGTGTGTCTTATTAATCCCAAACTCCTGATTTATCCCTCTCCCACCCTTTCCCCTTCAGTAGCCATAGTTTGTTTTCTATGTCTGTGAGTCTATTTCTGGTTTGTAAATAAAATTAGCATCTTTTTTTAGATTCCACATATTAAGTGATATCTATGATATTTGTCTTTCTCTGTCTGATTTCACTTAGAATGACAATCTCCAGGTCCAACCATGTTGTTGCAAATAGCATTATTTCATTCTTTTTTATGGCTGAGAAGTATTCCAGTGTGTGTGTGTGTGTGTGTGTGTATCTCACAACTTCATTATCCACTCATCTATTGGTGGACTTTTTTTTTTTTTTGACAAGACCTGTCAAGAGTTTACGTAGAGAATTCACTTGATTCTTTGGACAAAAGTTAAGACGAACCTTCGCAGAAGCATAAAGGGGTAACATACTAGATCCTCATTATTTCCACTTTAGCCGAAAGAGGAAAAGAGAAGTATGAGACCAGAATTGGAAGTTCACAGAATTCTTTCCTAATACACTTTTATTTCTCCTATATTTCAGCAATAAAACCCAGAGATCATACTGTAAAAGAAGAAAGACAACAAAGAGAAAATGGTAGACAGCCATTTCTTTAAAAGCAACTACATCCATCATTTCCTTTAGCTAGAGGAATTATTTTCTTTCATTCTCTTCTGATACACAAGGACTAATACTTCTGTTTTGTGGGACTTCAGGAGGACGTCCTGAAATGCATCCCAACCAGTGGCCAGTTCAGCCATCCAGGTGCAACGGATGAAGATGACTTGAGGGCTCACTCTCCCTCTAACACCTGCTCTCCGCAGCTGGGCTTTGAGTGAAAAGACAACAAGACTGGAAGCGTAGTCCCACTGGCCGACAGCTGACAGATCAGTTTTCACTGAAGCTCAAAGCTACCAACCTGATTAGAAAAAAACCCACCTTGATTGAAGCTGTATCTTTTGGTGAACAACAGTAGTTGCAATGAGAACCCACTTGGTAAAGAATATTATTTTAAGCTCTTTCAAGAATACTTTTCCCCCACAAGCTCTATATTTCCCTTCCAAAGGCACATACATGTCTCCATCACTTCTAATCAACAGAGACGCTCTCATGAAACCCCATGTGATTTTCTTGATGCTTAGACTCTTTGATGCATTGAGTGAAATATGAACAAATGAAGGAGGCTGGGCTTCTCACTCTTCTTGGGTGCTTTCACTGTTATCTGGCTACTTCTGGTAAGACTTCCATTAATGGCACAAAAGCAAACAGCCTCCAGCTCTGGACTTTACCTGAAGCTCCCAGGTGTGGCCCACCCAGCACAAGCTACAACCCCTGGGAAGGCAGCCCAGCTTTCTCCTCTCCCACCGGACACCGAGCCCTAACTTCCATTTCCTCAGCTACACAGCTGAGATGACAGAAAACATCAGTCGCCTTTGAAAGGGACTGTGGAAAGGAATGCCTTGGGCTGAGTTTGGAGGCTAGGCAGAGATGGAGTTGGTATCCGTATTTTCCAATGTCCTAACCTCTCCACTTCAGCAGGACAGAAATTCCAAAGCTTCCTGTGTCTCCCACGAGCTCCAGACCACTTTTCATTCTCCCAGATGACATTTTGTTTTAAAACCCTGTTACTGTGGAATGGCTCCTATACAGTAAACTACACATATTTCAAACGTACAATCTGATGAATTTTGATAGAAGTACATGCCCATGAAACCACCACCACAATCAATACAGCTAACATTTCCATCCCTCCCCAAGAGGCGCCATTTCCAAATTCCCAATTTATCCCTTCCCACCTCCTTTAGCCCGTGGTAACCGTAAGTTTGTGCTCTATGTCTGTGAGTCTGCCATCTGCAGCAACATGGATGGACCTGGAGATTGTCATTCCAAGGAAAGGAAGCCAGAAAGAGAAAAATACCATGATACCACTTACATGTGGAACCTAAAAAAAGAACACAAATGAACTTACCTACAAAATAGAAGAAGACTCACAGAGATAGTGATGACTTTCTGATTCAGCAAATGCTGGATGGGGAAATGTGCACCCAATGCTGGGTTCACCGTTTCGGCTGCCTTTTCTCTGGAATACTAGCCCCATAAATTCCTGCTGTCTTGCGCACCCCAGTGCTTTCAAACTGATGCTCCCTCACCCCTTCCAGACTGTCTAGTTGTCCTACATGAAGCATGGTCTAAAATAAGCTATTTGGCCACTGCTAGAAACGGGATTCCTACCCTGTCATTTAAAAGCTCAAGAACAAAGCCGGTATCTTAAGTTCCCATTTCATTATCCCCTAAATTACATATATTTAAAAATATACATTGGAAGAAAATTGTTGTAAACATACACATATAATTCAAGTTCTTATTCAAGATGATGTGAGGGGTACACGAATTGCTCATGTCTGGAATTTGATCGCCTGGGATAAAATCTTGGCTGGTAGACCTTGTACAGGTTACTCAGTGTGAGTCTCCATTTCATCACTGGTCCAATGGGGATGACTGTGCTACCTACAGCGTAGGTATCTGTGAGGATGTAAGCAAAACAGGTGGAAGTCCTCAGGGAAGTACATCCTACTGCATGCAGTAAACCCTCAATAAACGTCAGCCAACTACTGCGATTCTTCTTGTTGAAATAAATACTAACGTTAAGTAGCATCGTTTGCATCACAAATCCCTAAAGACAGTTCCGAGGTTTACACTGTGAGTTTCTCTCGAGTCTGTCTCTTCTGACAGCTCTGACTCCCCTTCCTGTATCTTGTGCTCCGTCTCTGCTGGGTAAAGATGCATCTCATTGCTGATTTCTGCAGTGTGGCTAGTCTGTCTTTCAAGTTATCTCCCCACGAGTCTCACTGCCACCTCATTATTTTCAGGTGTTTCCCAAAAGTCTACATATCATAGCCACAAAGACACAAATGAACAGACAGCCCAATTCCAGTCATTTCATTTAAACTGAGACAGACTGAAAGCATAAAAACCACCTTGTGGTTGGCGCCGTCACGCCCAGGAGGAGGCATCCGTCAGCACTTACTCTCATCTCCTACTCAGGAGTCAGAGCTAGACTCAGATATATTTTTCAGAGATTTGAATAGTTCAACTATATACTACTTTTATCTAAAACACTCAAGCAAGCAAAGCGAGGATTCATTCTCCTTGCTTAATAAAGGTTGTGAGGGCAGGAGTGAGCACGTGGTGCAAGAGGGAGGCATGGGGAGGACATCATTAAAACACACACCAGAACACTCCGAGAAAAGAGAACTTTCTTGATAACTTGAAACACTCTGGACTCCCCCGAAATCTATGAGACTTTTGTCGACAATCATAGGCATAAGGATTCCACCCACGGTGAAATGAGCAAAACACCGCTGTTGGCCACTGGAGGAAAATCCATTTCACAGGTAAGAGGGAAAGTCAGAATCATTCTGGGTGCAACACATTCTATGAAAACATATATATATTAATGAGACCGGTGCCATCTCGGCAGCTCAAGTCGGATCAGCCGCATGCTCCCTGGCGGGACCAGAGAGGGGAAGGACTGAGAACATTCACATTCCTAAGCCAGCATCCAGGCTGAAACATATGCGATCATTTATTTATAAGGAAATCTGCCACATTTACAGTGAAAGCTATTTAACTTCCAGAAGTTAATGTGCTCCTTCATTCAGTAAATTGCCACAGTTTTAAAAGAAAATGCAAATACCTCATTCAGAAACAGTGGGTTTATCCTTACTGTATAAAGTGGGAGCCCCCCGGCCCCAACCAAAGCACATTTTACTTTTCAGTAATTCCTTGTAATTCAAAACTTCATGAAAACAGAGACATTAGATGACAGTACACTGCGTATTTTTTCCCAAGTGAAATGTGGTGGTTTTGCCTTTTATTGCAGAAGTAAGATTTGTCAGCAGTATGACAACCTGCATGGTTAAGCTCAATTAGGTATTTTTCATACTATTTCATCAGACTACAAACAAAATCTCACAGAGGTGCCTGGCGAATCTTACTCTGAAATATTCTACTTATTTAATAGGGATGAGAGTGAAAACCTCGACACCCTGGTTTCAGTTTCCTCCCACGGGCTGGATGGGCAGGGGCAGAGACACACAGTCTGGCGATGCAAGGGGTGGCCAACTCGGAAAAAAGGAGGTAAACACACGTGACCATAAGGCAACTCTGTCGACATGTTTTGAAAGGCACTGTATTTGGGTGCAAATTTGGACCCATGGAGCTGAGGCACCTGCGCTATGAAGCTTCTGACTATTTCTGCTTTCTCCATTTCTGCTCTAGAAACAGCTCTGTATATGGGAGTAGCTGCTCCCCATTTTGGCTGACAGGGATACGTGTGTTTGCCAGCGTCCCCTCCTTTGCAGGGATTCTCAAATTGCACACAGTCTGGGTCAACCTGTCTGTTCAGGTGAGCAGACACCACCTCTCGGGAGCGCTCTTCAAGCCCTGGGAATGCTTTGTGCATCAGCGCTTTGCTTGGGTTTGGGCACGTAACCTGCTCCACAAAATGGGTAATATGGGTGCTGAAAGGGAGAAAGGGGCTCCCTCCTCCTTTTCCATCTTGAAATGTTGAGGGATAAGCTTAAGGTTGTCTTCAGTCAGAATTCATGCTCAGGAAGAAACTCTCCCTGAGAACAAGGTCAGAGCATAAAGGGAAATGAGCTGAGCTATAGAAAGGGGCACAGAGCTTGGCTGGCATTGTCTTGAGCCCCTGGATCCAGCTGTGCCTGAAGCCACACTCCACCCCTCCACTCCCAACTCCATAAACCAGTAAATTCCCATTGACAATTAAGCTAGATTTGTGTTTCTGAAACTACAACCAAGCAAGCAGACTAGAATACTATTCTGCATTCAAACCTAAATAGTGCTCTGTCAGTCAAGAGTATCTACTGGATAACTAGTGACAAATTACATTCTAAGGAATTTTCTAAAGATTCACAGTTTAAAACTGCTTGGTTGCTTTGTTGTTGAAAATTAAAAATGTGACTCTGAAATAGGTAGAAAGATGGATTAGAGGACAGGTTACCCAGGAAGTCCCAGAGCTCGGATAACGCACAGCAGAAATAAGAAGGACAAGTATCTGGAAGGTGGAACAACATTGTTGACAGCTCCAGAAACCACAGTAAGGTTAGGGATGAGAATTAGGAGCAGCAGGAACTACTCAGGATGGCTGAGTGGAGTTTCAAAGCTAAGAAGGAAGGCAAAACAAGGCCTTACAACAGGGACAGCAGGCAGGACTCAGCCACTGAGCATTTGGTGAGTGTCTTCCAGAGCTGGGCACTTTGCCAGGCAAATGAGTCAAGATGAATGAAATATGACACTGGCCTTCCAATCCACTGTGGGACAAGGACACACAGACCACTAGTCATCTTGTGAAGACAACAAGAACACTAGGCACAGGTACGGCTACAGACATGTGGGGAGGCCCACCGCCCCAGGGAAAGGATGAGGGCACAGCACTGGATGCTGGTTGCTACAGAGATCCCCGAGCATCCTAGAGAAAGACAGTTTTGAACAGTTGCGGAAAATACAGGAAAACAGTCAAAAAAGTGTTTCAAGTCTCCTATAATTCTTGTGGAAAGGAAGTCACTGTCTTATTCCCTGCACAAGGATCTAAAAATAACTCTTCCTTGATTTGGTCAAGAAAACAAGACAGTCGACCAAAAAGACCTGATGATTGGTCCTAGGAGATCTACCTCAACCATGTGCAGATAATTTGTCTTGCCTTTCCCTGACCTCAGTGCATTTTAGGGGTGTTTGGTGGACACCTATGTGCTGCCCAGACTCCTCCACCTCTATGACTGAAGGATGCACTGCCCCACTGCAGTGACTACCGCTGGCCATCAGCCGTCAGTCTCTGCCATTGATGAAGAGAGTTATCTTACCCAAGGTAACCCATGTCCAGTGACTGGTCAACACTGGGTGAGAAGGACTCTGCCTCCTCACCTCAACTCAGGACAACTCTGAAAGGTCATTAGAACTTTGCATATTTCAGATGGGATTGGCTGAGGCTTCAAGGCTTCTGGTGAAGAACTCTGTTGCTTCTTTATCACAGGACTGGGCAGAGTAAGGAGTAAGACTGCTCCTTTCCCTTCCCTTCCCCAACTCTGATCCCAAGAGCATCTTCTAAGAGACACCTGCCTGCTAGTCTGCATCCCAGGGAACCCAACCTGCAACAATGCACCACATCTCTGGACGTCGAGACCCTATAGGGATTCTAGAATCCCCAGATTCTAGAAATTTAGGGATTCCTTCTACAAAGAAGGAAAAGGAGCTCTTGTTTCTAAATCTCTGCTTTCGAAAGACAAAGGGCAAACATAAAAAAGGTACTGCCCAACTTACAGTAGAAGGGAGTTTTGTCTATAACTGTGAAAAGGACAAATCAAGAGCTACAGAAAAATACTGCAAATCAGGCTGTTTCATTTATCCCATAGATATTTAGGCTTCAGCATACTGAAAAAAATTCACAAAAATGTTTTGATGCCAGTCCAGTATTTTCACTATAAGCATCTTTTCTGCAAAGCATTTTCCCCAAAAGACTTCCGCTGCATAACTAAATGACCATCAGGCAGTTCCGCTGTATAAGATAAAATAACTGGTTGACAGTTTTTGGCTTGACAGCTTGGTTTCAATTGGTTGAAACGTATTAACAGTTCTTCCAGTTAGTGATGTTATCGATGGCTTTATCGAGGTGACAGATGAGTATGACTTGCCCCAAGAGTCAGTTTCGTATTTGGAAACACATGACTTTGGAGAAGAAAGAGGCTGAAGGCCTCGAAGGCACAGAGTTGAACCCAAATTTTCCATAGAACTTTGGAACATCAATCAACAGATACGACGTCAGGAACACACAGCAGTGGAGGCTTTTACAGCCCAATACAAAGCCCTGCCACAAGCTCCCTCACACCACACACAAAATAAACACGAATGGCTTAAACACTGAAACATAAGACCTATAAACCTCCTAGAAGAAAACACAGGCAAAACATTCTCTGACATAAATCTTGGCATTGTTCTCCTAGGGCAGCCTACCCAGGCCATAGAAATAAGAGCAAACATAAACAAATGGGACCTGATTAAACTTACAAGCTTTTGTACAGCAAAGGAAATCATAAACAAAACAAAAAGACAACCTACGGATGGGAGAAAATATTTGCAAATGATGCAACTGACAAGGGCTTAATTTCCAAATATACAAACAGCTCATACAACTCAATAATAAAAAAACCAAACAACCCAATCGAAAATGGGCAGAAGGCCTAAACAGACATTTCTCCAATGAAGACATACAAATGGCCAACAGGCACATGAAAAAATGCTCAATATTGCTAATTATCAGAGAAATGCAAATCAAAACTACAATGAGCTGTCGCCTCAAACCAGTCAGACTGGCTATCATTAAAAAGTCATCAATCATAAATGCTGGAGAGGGTGTGGAGAAAAGGGAACCCTCTAAAACTGCTGGTGGGAATGTAGCTTGGTGCAGCCATTATGGAAAACAGTATGGAGATTCCTTAAAAAACTAAAAACAGACTTATCATAGGATCCAGCAATCTGACTTCTGGGCACATATCCAGAGAAAACTCTAATTTAAAAGTATATGTGCACCCCAGTGTTCATGGCAACACTATTTACAATAGTCAGGATGTGGAAGCAACCTTAATGTCCATCCACAGATGACTGGATAAAGAAGTTGTGATGTATACGTATATACACCACACATAAATGTATATGTATATGTATATGTATATGTATGTATACACACACACACACACACACACACACACACACACACAGTGGAATAGTATTCAGCCATAAAAAAGAAAAATGTCATTTGCAGCAACACGGATGGACCTAGAGATGATCCTACTAAGTGAAGTAAGCCAGAAAGTAAAAGGAAAAATACCATATGATATCACTTATATGTGTAATCTAAAAAAAAAAAAAAGACACAAATGAACTTATTTACACAACAGAAACAGACTCATAGACATAGAAAACAAACTTACCATTACCAGCGGAGGAAGGGGGTAGGAAGGGATAAACTGGGAGTCTGGGATTTGCAGATACATAGCACTATACATAAAATAGATAAACAACAAGATTTTACTGTATAGTACAGGGAACTATATTCAGTATCTTATAATAGCCTATAATAAAAGAATATGAAAAAGAATATGTTTTAATCTCATGTTTTCCATTTATAAACTGTGCAATGTGACTTCTGATGGGTTAATTAACCTCTCTGTGCCTTTGTTATATCTATAAAAGGGAATTACATGAGTCTGCCTCCTCCAGAGAAACAAAACCAATAGTACGTGTTGGTTTTATAGTAGTCTGTTATCTGAGAGAGAGAGATTTTAAGGAACTATCTCATGGCTGTTGAGCATAGCAAGTCCATACTCTGTATGACAGGAGACTGGAAACTCAGGCCAGGATTCTATGCTGTATTCTCAAAGAAAATTCCTTCTTCAGGAAATCTCAGTCTTTTAAAGGCCTTCAAATGATTGGATGTGACCCTCCCATATTATGGAAGGTTATCTGTTTTACTCAAATTCTACTGATTTAAATGTTAATTTTCATTCAAAGCCCCCTTATTTAAATGTTAATCACATCTAAAAATACCTTCACAGCCACATCTAGACAGATGTTTGACCAAACAACTATATACCATGGCCTAGCCAGGGTCACACATAACATTAACTGCCACTGGGATAATCAACAATACCTACCACATTGGGTGGTCCTGTGGCTTAAGCGAGATAATGCCCAGCATACGCTGGGCAGGGAGTAAACGTTCAGCACATGCTTACTATTCCTGGGATAACCATGACTTTCCCCTGGACAGCCCTGGTTTATACCTAGTGTTCTCATATAATTATAAATATCACTCTTGTGTCCCTTGGTTATTACTTACAAATTCGTCTTGCAAACCAGAGGATGGTTGAGCCTCATGCTTCACCTACATTTATGTGGAAGTGGCTCTAAAGGGAAAAGGAAGGGGCCGTGCTGGGCGTTTCTGAACAAGCAAATCCAAGACAGCATCGTCTCCATCTCTGAAGGCCCTCATCTGCTCTGGGAACTAGCCCGACAGCCACAGCCCCTCACAGAAACTCGGTGTCTGAATTACAGCTCAACAAGGAAAACCAAATTATGTTTACTGCATCTCTATTTTGAGCATTGGAAGAATATACCATTTATTTTAGGGGAAAAAAAGGTCCTTAAAATAAAATTAAATTCAAAATGTTGGCACTTCCTGTGCTAATAAACATGTAGAGTGACTCCTTTCTCATGTTCTAGAAAGCTTAAGTATTACTTACTCTGGTAACCTCAGAAACAGTTTGAATTAACCAAGGGTATTAAATTAAAAAAAAAAAACTGTGAATATGTGATCCTTCTATGCCAAAAGAATAGAAATTTCTAAGTGTAAGTTAGTTAAATAGCTTTTTGTTCTATTCCTTCTTCATTTTCCGCTCCCAAACCCACCTTTTAAACTTTCAATTCAGTATTCCACAGAATCCTTAAATCAGCCCAGAAAGGCCATCCCCAGCACCAAGCACATGAAGTCACTGCAGGGTAACTGGCTACTTTCATGATTACTAATGTCAGAATTTTTTTAAGCAATTGTGGTGCCAGATAATTTACAAATTGCTCTCTGAATAATCAAGTGCTGACCATGCCTCTCATTAAGCTATGATTTGAGCCCAAAATGCCCTAATCTGTCTGACCTAAAGTTAGAAATAACTGTTTCTGTAAAGAAGCAGTGAGCAGAACACAGGTTCCAGAATAACCCGTGTATCTTTTCTGACTTACACAATTTTGGTTAAATTATGATCACTTAATGAGTCACCATGAGCCTCAGCATTGCTAGAAAAAGTCTTTCTGTATAATCTGCTTTTCAACTCAAGGGGGTTAAAACAATGCCATGTGACTGAAAAAATAATGAACCTGATTTTTGGACATAGCTTCTCTAAGGACTTTCATTATTGTCCTTTACAAACTGCACCTTGTCCTTTCATCTCAGATCAACCTGAAATTAAAAAAAAAAAAGAGGTGAAGCCTGTCTTGCATAACAAAAGTCCCAATAAAATGTATATGAAGTTTAATACAACAAACACATTGACCAAAAGCATCTTGGATTTTCAAGAGCACGTCAAAGCCAAACAGTAGCTTCTGGAATTACAGCAAAACAAACAAATTCTGCAGCCAGCTGACGTACCATATGTTTTGAACGGGTTTTAGTCCACGTAAAGCCAATTCATCGTTTGAGGAGAGCACAATGTCACAGGGGCACGTCACTGAAGGCATGTTTCTGACCATTTGTCAATTTCTTGCTACTGTGAGCTCTGAAGTCTGAACAGGAAGCTGAGTCTCGAAGGGAGTGGGCACAGTGCCGAGGCTTTTCCAGCACAGACCCTGCCAGAACCGTGACAAGTCTGCATTACTCTCCCTGTGCACTTCTGGAGGTAGACCTAAGAGAGATGATCACAGCCCTGCTTGCTCCCCAGTGCTCCCCACAAAGCTTCAAGACAGGACACCTTCAAAAGAAGAATTTGCCTAATGACTCTACATGCATATATGTTCTCTAATTAGTCGTTGAACTTATTCTTTAACGAATCACACATATTTTTTTCCTTGCAAATTACACAGAAAAAAATTTACAACTCAGGAAGTTGTCCTCAGCCAGTCAGGGATTCTGCCCGGAATGTTAATTGAAATGTTCCAAAAATAAATATATTTTTGTGTTAGCATAAGACTGACGTATAAGAAAGGCAGAGTTGCTCCCCAGTGGTTTTATTTCAAAGTAAAATATAAATAACCTTTGGCAATATTTAAGACCCCTGCTCCACTTCCCAGTACAGATAATCAATAGTTGACAACTGCAACCCAGCGCTTGTTGAAATTAAAACTATGTGCAGCAAGACTGGAGACTGATTGTCTAGAACTTTTAAGAAACTGAGATTCTCCCCCACCAGATACCACGGTCCTGCCTAAACCCTCTTCTGGAACTTCAAAGAATACATTCCAAGCCAATCCCTCACAAATCCTATCACCACAGTCGAAAAAAAAGAATTTTTAATTTTCATCGAAGTGTAGCTGATTTCAGGTGTACAGCAAAGTGACTGACTTATACATACACATATAGTTGACCCGTCCTATCCAAGGTCTCCACATTCACACCAAGCACATTCCAAATCAGTAGAGTTCAAATCTTGAACTATGTTAATGAGATTTCACTCAAAGCTGTGGGGGAAAAGGAGGTACTCCATTTAGGTCCAAGTTAACCAGAACATTCTTTCTATAAAGTGCAAGACAGTATTTGCTAATTGATTATTTAATTACTATTTGAACATAAAAAATAAAGATAATCAATACTCAATTATTAACCTGTTCAACACCAAAATGAAGGCAAAAGTGAACAGATAAATAAGTGAATAAATAGACAGACAGAAATAAAGAAGAAAGAAAAGAAGAAAAACACAAATTCCCAAGGGAGAAAGGATCCTGGTCAGGCAGTTCTTTCCCAAGAAGAAGCAATCTGGTTTCCACTAGAAATAGAAGAATTTTAGAGGTAACCTCTTCCTTTCTATGACAAAGGAAAGGATTCCACTGCTTGAGCCCCAAGGGTCTTGCAAACGACCCTGGAGATCTTTTATGATGTTCCTGAGATTTACGTGTCACACTGACTTAAGACATCTTTACACGTGATCTCACAGCCAAGATTTTAAAACTTTAATAACATAAGACAATCACATGTTTGGGCTACGTATACATACAATTTTGCAATTGATATTCCACGTATCTATAAGCCCACTGTACAAAAGCCCACTTTCCATTAGCAATCTAACTTTGGTCACCTATTTCTAGAATACAAATACCTTGATTAGGTAAAACAGAATATACTAGTGTTTTCCTGAAAATAAAACATGCATCTATTGTTATCGTGAATGTGAAGAGAGTGTCATCTCGAATTCTAAGGCTGGCAAATATATAATTATTATGTACTCAGGTTTTCAGGTTTCCCGAAAATATTATGCACAAAAATGTCTCCAACATTTATATACATTATTTTGTTTGTTCCCCTCCACGCAGAAGTGCTCTGAACCATACACATCATCACAACGATATCACTATTATTATCTGCATTGAGGTTTTCATTATTTATGATAACAATAGTAGAGATAATCCAAATGGCAGGTAATATGAAAATCATCTCATTTTGGTTTCAAAATACAATTCGGTTTTTGCAGTCAGTGAGCATCTCTGATATTGCGGGACTCGGCAGCACTGAACGTGAACTGCTGGAACTTACTGGAGGCCACACGAAGAAAGGAGAAAAGTGGTTCATTGCTGATCTACTGACAGAAGGCCACCATTCGTTTCTGTAACTATTTTTCTCTTACAAATACGTTT
The DNA here is from genome assembly GCF_048564905.1 of Vicugna pacos. Taxonomy (NCBI): domain Eukaryota; kingdom Metazoa; phylum Chordata; class Mammalia; order Artiodactyla; family Camelidae; genus Vicugna; species Vicugna pacos. The sequence continues at coordinate 25,388,432 of NC_133010.1, read as the reverse complement.
TGTACCTCTTACTTCGTTTATCTCTTTGAGAACACGGAATACGCCAGCACAGGTGTCAGAGCAGCTGTGGCACCAGCAGGGCTGGCTGCACATTCCAGTGTCCCCACATGGTTTCCAAAACACAGGTTCTCGTTAGGCTGGAAGGATTCCCTTCACTGTGGTCTTTCTTACTCCTTATTTCAGTCTAGAAAACCAGAGCATCCTTACGGCCAAATGCATGGCACTGTGAATTCTACCACTCTCAGCCCAGTTCAACAGAATTCATGAACGAAGGGCCTCCCCAGGTGCTCGGGCGGAGGGGTCTAGTCCAGAGCCCGCACATGTGAGGACGCATAAGGCATGGCCCTGCTGGAAGTTTAAGGCTTTACAGCCTTGTGGCTTTGATGTTTCCACCTACCCTCTCACAGACTTGACTTGGTGTTACGAATTCTAACTCAGTAGTTCCTGAACCGTGTTACTTATGAGAACCATGAGAAGCTTTAAAATTCCAGATCCCTGCACCCACTTGATTTTCATAAATAGCTGGGACCAGGTATAAATGTCATGCACAAATGCACATATTTACACATGCACAGTTTTTTTTTTAAAAACTTCCCAAATGACTCAGCTCTCTTGTCACACTGCGCCAGATTGTGAGCTGCCTGTGGTCCGGGACTGTCTCTGGCCTCTCTTAAACCCCTGAAGCATCTGGTAAAGCACCCTGTACAGTAAAAGCAGACTATGTCTACGGACCTGGGCAGGTAACGGATAATGTCCAGGTTTTTGGGAAAAAACCGTGTTTCCTGATGAGCTCAGGACAGGTGTGTCCATTACGGATGTGCACAGGCTGTCACGGGAAATCAAAACCAGCCCAGTACAACCACAGGGAAGGGCCCTGGTCAAGAGACAGGCAGACTCCCTGAATGCTCGGTGGGGGGCTGATTCCCCTTGGGCCTCTGTTGTCAGAGTTTAGGTGACCCTTGGCACGCAGTGACTGTGCGCAACCGAGATTCTTGGTGCCCTGGAGGGAGGCTCCGGATGAAGGAGGCGCAACACTGAGTGCACACGTCCAACTTCCCACGGGGAAAGGACGTACCCGCTAGAGTGGTAACCGCCAATACTCTGATGTCCTGGGGAGGAGAGAGGTCTGCCAACCAGAGCCCGGCTGTGGGAAGAGCTACAGCAGAGGGGCAAAGACAGGACACACTTCCTTTCGGCTCTGACATTAGGTGAATGTAAATAAAGACCGGAGCAGGGCGACAAGGCCACGGCTCTCTGGAATGAAGTCAGACCTGCGGTGTGCGCAGAGAAAGGACGGGCAGCAGCCTGGAGGGGGCGGCAGGGCCCAGGGCAAGTACCGGGTTTGTTTGTTTTTAACATTCAGAGATCAGAATCTGCCTTTCTTTCTCTTTGTATTAACAGGGAACATATGTTCCTCTACACCGAGTGCAACCACGATGCCCTGCACGTGGGCAACGTGCAGTTAAGATTTTGTCAAAGACAGAGACGTGTACCTTTGCCTAGAAAAAAGAATAAAAAAATAAAAATAAAAGCCAAACAGTAAAGAGTTTTTCTTTGGGTAGTATGACTGCAGTTACTTTCGTTTTAAAGTTTTCTGTATTTTCAATGGTGACGAAGCATTATATTCATTATAGGAAAGAGAACAGCATAACCTATATTGAAAAAGAATATGAAAAGGAGTATGTGTATTATAACAGAACCGCCATGCTGTACACCGGAAGTGAACACACCACTGTAAATCACTGTACTTCAACGGAAAATAAAAATAAATAAAAATTTAAAAAGAAAGAGAATAACAGCATGAGCTGCTTTCACTGCATCGAGATTTCATTGGCTACAACCATCGACTGTTCAACACCTTTAATTTCTTAGTTGGTGCTGACGTCTGCTTTTCCATGAAACCACTGCGCCCAGCAGCACGTGGGAGAAACCAGTTTGCTCTGCCCAGCGCTCACTGCTGAAGGCGCAGCACGGACCTCACGGGACAGCGGGACTCACAGGTGAGCCGCTCCTCGGCGTGGTCGGAAATCGCCTGGCGACACTGCCAGCTTCACGTCCACCGAAACACACCACGCTAAGCTTGGCGGAAGTCTGAGAAAGGCACATTCACGGGGACATGCCGGTGGTGAGGCTAATATTTCACTCATGCAGCTTCTGTTACCTCTGAAATATAAATCTCACGTATGGAGATGAGGAGACTCTCAAACTGTTTTTAGACCAGGTAAGTGCGTAGTTGCTGTGAGATGACGTGGAGCAGCTCACACGACTCTACCAGAGTATCACCATGACACGTGTCAACAGACTACAGGCCCGCGTCTCACTCTGAACGCCACCATTGTGCCCAGCTGGTAACAGGTTCCCAAGGATGGGCTCCAGTGAGTAAGAGCAGTAGGCAGGTCTGCGCATCACCCAGGCACCAGATGCATATAAACAGCGATAATATTATACTTATGGAGCAAGTTTTGTCGGGATTAAATGAGTTAATGTATGCAAAGCCTTCAGAACAATGCCTGACTTACAGGAAGCCCCAACAACATCCTATTAGCCACGATTCTAGAAAAATGTAAGCTTCTAGACAGCAGGGATTTCTTTCTGTTCTGCTCCCTGCTATCTCCTCACGTAGCTGGTATCCAATAAACATGTAGTGGACGGACAGATACTGGGGGAAGAAAACAGATGCACAACGCTTGGTCTGAGGGGTGGTGGGCATTGGTGACCAGGGCACAGGAGTGTCACACTCCCACGTCGGAGAAAACGGAGTCTCTAGTCCAGAGATCCATGGCTACCAGCCAACCTGGAAGGCTTAAATTAGCATCATTCTGACCCAGTTCCCCAACTTCCAAATCTGCACTTTCCTCTCATCTTTCATCCCGTTCCAATCACTTCTCCATCCATCACATACCTGGCTCCAAAGGACCTTCACTGCCCCTTTCCTGCTGGGGCCACAGAGACAGACTGAGGTCTGGGGGAGGGGTGAGCATGCCCAGATGGGGACCTGCTCATCACTAACACTGAGATCAGCCCTGGAAGGAGAGTGGAGGTAGGATTTGGACCAGGGTTACAGAACTGCCTCTCCTTTCTGACTCAGTGGTCCCCTCTGTCTGGGCTGGGAGGAGGCAGTCTACCTGCGGAGGGCTCCAGTGGAGGGAGGGAAGCTGGCCCTGCCACTGGAGGCAGGCTGGGGCCAGCGGGAACCCCAGGACAGGTCCTGCCCTATGGAAGGGACTCCACGCTGCACCTCCTTCCACTGGAGCTGAACCCCCGGTCAAGTCAGGTTGTCGATGGCAGCCTGGTCTCCGTGCTGCCGAGAATCCATGGGAAGGACCTGACTGATGCTGGAGGTAGAGCAGCCAAGAGGCAAGCATGTCCCCTGCCCCACGGGCCCCGGTGGCCCCGGCAGAAGGCACCGAGAGGCTCGGCAATCTGGCAACATGCGGACACTGGCGTCTTTGGGGGGAGTGTTTCTGCAGGGGGAGGCAGGGGCCTCGGGAGGCCTCGAAGGCGCCAGCTTCCAGCAGGAAACCTGGGGCTCTGCCATCCTAACTCCCCCTCCATTCAAGACCAGTGTCTGTGGCAGGCGGATTCGAAGTGTTCTTTCCCCAGAATCACAGAAAACTAAGAGCAAGGCAGGTTTAACTGTCACGTGAGGCACTTCCTTGGGCGGCAGCCCGAAGAAGTAGAGGCCACATTGTAAGTCATCACACCTCTGATCTTATTCACGATCCCGTGACGGCACTGAGCCACAGCTGCCAGACCCCAGCTCTGTTCCACTTTCTTCCCCCCCAGACCCTGCCCCCGGGGCTCGGGCAGCAAGAGGGAGCCCAGTCACCTGGGGACACGTCGCCTGCCGCGGTGGCTCCAGGGAGAGGTCTTGTGAGGGGAGGGCCCTTCCGTCCACATAGCACAGCGCCAGGACGAGGGGGGACGTGGCTGGGCGGGGGGTCTGAGGGGCAGGTGGACTCACCCAGGAGTCCTCTAGAGGCCTGACCCATCTCTCTGCGGGAAGACCCCGCAGTCCCGCCCCGGCTCCAGCGCAGCACAGGTTAAGTCAGCAGTGCTTCATCCGCACAGCTGCAGGCCCAGTGGGGAGCAGCTGTTCACAATTACCGCCTGGCCAGGACCTGGCTCCTGGCTGCCTCTGTGCAGGGGCTGGCTTCCCTCTCCAACCCACTCCCTCGTGTCCCCCAACCCCTCCCCGCTCTCACGGCACCCTCGATGTATTAAACCGCTGGAATCCCACAGGTGGATTATCGCTATCATACTGACCTAGAAGACTCTGATATTCTTTCCTCAAATCACTGCCCACGCCTTATGTCTCCCTAACCCTAACCTTGAAAAGAATTAAGCCATTTGCTCCTGAGTCTTCCTCTCACCCTGTGCAGTCCTTCCCCCCAAGTGTCCGGGTGTGGCTCCTAGAACGTGGATTCTCCTGTTCACCCACGTGAAGTCAGCAACTGTACACGTGGATCCCAGCAGCCACTCCATCCAGGACAATCCGAACCGCAGGTAATGTGATGAGCACCCACTTCACAGGCACAGAGGAAGTCCTTCACGGACTTTGAATCCGGACCACAACTCTGGTCAGGTTTATCATAGTACCACTTTGGGGTGCAGAAACCTGGGCCAGAGAGGGAGGCGACTGCCTCAAGATGTCATTGCTACTGCAAACCAGGATTCACATCTGCTTAAGACGTTTATTTGTTCCACTGGTTGTTCCACTATATGGTGGGGTCTGGGGGAGATACAAAGCTGAATAAAACCCCCGATCCAGAGGACGAAGAGAAGATACACAAGGATGCAGTGAAGCGTCACAGGGGCAGGGCGTCCGTCTGCACCTGGAGGATGAGCCACGGAGAAGAGGAATTAATTTTAGCCTTAGGACAGAGGCGCAGCTGCTCCTGAATGACTGAATGGAGAGAAGGAGGCGGATGTGGCTAGATAAATTTTAAAGCTCTCACGGAGAAGCAATAATACCCAGATCTAGCCAAGGAAATTCCTAATGCTTTCCTTACTCTCTGAGCTGCTTTCACCTCAAGTCTCAAACAAAACAAAACAAAACAAAACCCTCAGCTAGCTTAGAAGAAACAGTGTGGCTGTCTGGAATCATGCTCTCTAGAAATTAAGCTACATCTTTCCCTAACAATTTAGCTAAAAGCTCCCTCCGAAGAGGGTGTTGGCCAAGACAAAACAAAGCAAACTAATCTCACCCCGAGGGTAGGGAGCAAATAATCTGTAAAATCCCAGGGTCGGTCTGACCTGCAAGTGAGACTGAGGACAGACGCCATTTTCCGCGAGTACCACCTGCAGGGCAGAGCATCCTTTCTGGCATGATGCCTTTCTCATCCTGAAGAACGCGGACAGGGAGGGCAGTGGCGTCAGTCCCTCCCAGCCTCCCTGCAACTCATTCCAAGTGAAGACCAGCAGTGAAATTAATGCTTCCCAGAGGCACGCTGCCGGGCCACCAAGACCTGTGCCCAAATTCTATGCTTCTGGGAATCACACGGTGCAAAGACACGTCCAGTTTTACAATGCAACCCCGATGATCCTGCTGGAGATGGTTCTATTCATCATACTGTTATGGGAAAACAGGATGGCCCGAAGCGTCCCCAGGCAGGAATGCATCATTTCACAGAGTAGATACAACAAACAGCAGAGAAATCATTTGTAAATGGAACCACTAAAAATCCTTCACAAAGCTAGGAATCCTTTCATTATTGTAAAAGCCATATCATATTTCATCTGCTGTGCAAGTTTAGGCTTATATACTGGTCATCTGTCAATTATTAGGAAAGAACAGGACAAAAATAGCCCAAAATAGAGCTGAATGCTCTGGTAAATACCCACCCCCAGGCAAACAGTGCACACTGTCTCTGAAATTCATACAACTTCAAGTAAATTATGTACAGAAGTCATACATCATTATATTTATATCAACTTATTTCACATAACACATGTTTTAGGAGTTACCGCTGTGTGTTTCCTTCAGGTCAAATCTACCTGGAGTATCAGAAAATAGGGCCCGTGATATGGAGATCAAGCAGTCAACTGATATGAACCCAGAACCTACACAGATTTGGAACTAGGAGACAAGAACATCACCACAGTTATTATAACTATGCTCTGTATGTCCAAGACGTTACATAAAGACACAGAAGACACTTAAAAAAACAACAAAATCCAAATACAACTTCTAAGAACGTCTACAGGTGATACCCACAATGTGTGAAATGAAAATGAGACTGGGTTGGAATAAGTACAGATTAAACACTGCAGAATAAGATGTGAGTGAACATGAAAATACAGCAATAGAAATTATCCAAAATGAAACACACAGAGAAATTATTTTACAACAACAATAACAAAAAAAAAAATGAAAAGAGCATCAGTGATATGTGGAACGCCTTCACGGGGCACAATAAATACATACCTGGAGTTCCCGAGGAGGCAAAGAGGGACAGGCAGAAAAAGTATCTCAAGGAGTGATGGCAAAATTTTTCCAAAACTGATGCAAACTGCACACCCACAGATCCAAGAAGCCCATGAATGAACCTCAAGCACAAGGCATGTGAAAGCAACTATGCCAAGTGGCAGGCAGCATCACCAAGCCATTCCAAACCAGGTGCATCAGAACCAGATTGCTTCAAACTTGCAGCAAACAAAACAGTCTTAAGAGCAACCAGAGAAGGAAAAAGGCAATACTGACAGTGAACCAAAGAGAAAGGTCCCCGACGAAATCCAGTGCAAGAGGGAAGGAAGAGAGAGGAAGAACAGCTTTAAAATGCTGAAACAAAACACTCTCCGAGTAGGATTCTACACCCAGGAAAAATATTTTCCAAAAATAATGATGGCAAACTACACATTTTCAGACATACAAAAGCTAAAGGAACTCCTCACCTACCAATACGCACTATAAGGAATGAATGAGGTCTTTTATGGCAGAAGAAAAAAATGAAGACACCAGATGGAAACATGGGCCTATACATAGGAATGAAGGGCACCAGAAATCATAACTATAGGGGTAAATATGTTTCTGTCATTTAAATCTTTTAAAAAGAAAATTACATAAACAAAGGTAATAACAATATATTATGGGTTTTATAAAAAATATGAAAGTAAAGAATAAAATGATGCTAAAGGCTGAGGGTAGAGGCATGGAAGTCCCCTACTGAAGGGTCTTACACTGGACTTAAAGTGGTATAATGTCACTAAAGTTAAATCTGTAAACCATACGAATACTACTAGAGTTATCGTTAATAAACCACAAAAAAAGATAAAAAAGAATCATAAAAAATACTCAGAGGGAAGTCAACCATGGCCAGGTGTCACACAGAAAACAAACAGCAAGATGGTCCATTAAGCCCAACCACATCAATAATCACATTAAGTGTAAATGATCCAAACATGCCAATTAAAAGATACTACCAGATGAGATGAAAACGCAAGCCCCAACTCTAGGCTGCCTACAGGAAATGCACTTTGTGTTTACAGAGATACAAACAAGTTAAAAGTAAAGGTGGGTAGGACATCTACCTAGTACTAACACACACAAAAGAGCTGTCACACCAAGGAGATTTCAGGTATGAAATATGAGCAGGGATAAAGGAGGTCATTTCATAAGGATAACAGTCACATCATCAAGAGAATATAATAATCCAAACATTTATGTGCCTAATAATAGAGTTTCCAAATGAATGAGGCAAAAACTGATAGAACTACAGGTAGAAATAAACAAATCCATAATTACAATCAGGGATTTCAATGCCACTTGCTTAATAATTGATAGAAAAGTAGACAGAAAATCAGTAGTGATATATAAGATTTAAAAATCATTAACCAATTTGGCCTAATTGACATTTATAGGACATTATACCCAATAACAGCAGAATATACATTCCTTCCAAGTGCACTCAGAATATTTGTCAAGATAGAAAACATTCTGGGCTATAAATACACCTCAAAAATTTTAAAGGATTCAAATCATACTAGAGTATGCTTTTTGGCCACAATGGAGTTAAATGAGAAATGAGTAACATAAAGATATCTGGAAAATCTCCAAATATTTGTATGTTTCTAACACACTAACACGTTTCAAAATAACCCATAGGTCAAAGGAAAAAAAACAAAAGAGAAATTATAAAGTATTTTCAACTAAATGAAAATCAAAACACACTATCAAAATTTGGGGGATGCCACTAAAAAAGTACTTAGGGGGAAAGACATTGTATAGACACAGATTTGTTAACTTTGGTAAGTCCTAGAGCGAAAGGATTGCCAATCATCCTGCTGCAGAATCCTCTGGTTTTGATAAAGCTATTAAATCTTGCAGAACATAACTTGGGACCCAAAAGTATCTACCATTCACTTGGCATTCAGTGATGTACTAGCCAGTGTTAACTGAATTTTTCATTCAGACATGTCTTGTCTTCCCCATAAATTAGAACCTCTTCAATGGGAGAGGACAGAACATATGTTGACATCCTGCAAACAGTGTAGCTCAACACACAATGCAGACGGTCCCTCACATGGAGGAGTTTACACTGGCTCCGTACCAAAACTTCACTTTGCCTCTCTTCATCGACTTTCCCTTCAAACAGAAAGTCCAGTCCCATATGGTAAATTATATTCTCTTCCAAATCTGCTGCTTTCACTCCGACCTTTTCCTCAATGACTACGTCTCCATTTCCAACTGTACACTGGACATCACTGTGAGGAAAACTTACCAGTAATAAGACAGAAATATGCCCCAAAACAAATGCATTATTTTAACCCACATTCAATTTTCTTGTCTTCACAGAACAAAAGTATAAATGAGTAGATATTTCATCAAAAGGGTGGTAGAAATGGGAACGGAGAGAAATGGGCAGATTTGAGGGATACTGAGGAGGAAGAGCGGACAGGAACAGCTGACCGCCTGCATGAGGGGAGGAGGCAGCTGGGACCCCTCCCCAGTTTCTGGTTTGAGCACTTGGATGGAAGATGCTTGTGTCTGGAAGGAAAAAGCTTCTCGGTCCTCAACACATGGAAGTCTTAACTAATTTCATTTGTTATTATTATTATCATGATTTCTGCTGTCATTGTTATTATTACACCTCTCTAGCGAACTAGATGATGCAAGTTTCCCAGAATCTTTCTCTCCTGCCCACCTGTCCTTTGTTCCATTCGGTTGCCTGCACTTAAATTGCATTCCCTCATCATCCATTCTTCAAGTACCATCTCAGAATCCCTCAGAGAGCTTTTCTTATTCCTTGCATTAAATGTAACCCATTCTCTTTTTGAACTTCCACAAAACCATAGTTTTAATACAGTGCTTATTTTCCAGTGTCCACTCAAAGAGGTAAACCCCGCTCAGCACAGGGTGTGCACACAGCAGGTCTGAGCAAGTCTGCTGTAGAAGGGTTTTGACACCCTGGAGGAATAGGGATCCCGAGGCAGCACCCCCATCTCCCACAATCTCTGAAGGAAAGCAGCTGAAAACAAACATCGCCTCCCAAACAGGGGACTATCAAACCTCAAGTACAGAGACGTGCACACAACCACAAATTGTCAAATATTTTAAGAAAATGAACACCCAGCAAGAGAGGCAGCAAAGCCCACACCTGGCGGAGGTAACGCTTTAGCAAGTAAGTATTAGAGCAAAGAGGAGATTTTAAAAGTGGCCCAAAAGAAACAGGCTACTATGATAATAAAGAAGTGATTCTAAAAAGTAAAAAAAACATAATTTTTGCAATGAAAAACACAATATTTGGTCTAAACAGGAAAAAAGGATACAGCTAAAGAATAAATTAGTAACTTGGAAGACAGAGCCAAAGAATTATCCTAAAAGTTGACTGCCTCCCACTGAAAAAAAAAAAAAGAGAGAGAGAGAGGGAGGAGTGATTTAAAAATATGAAATAAAAGTTACGTAAAAAGTTTTTAACGTGTATCTAATACAAACTTTGAAAGAAAAAACCGAGTAACAGAAAAGACCAAAGAAATAATAGGAAAAAAATGTGCAGAGTTGAGGGTACCTGTTCTCAGTCAAGAGGACCCACCAAGTTCCCTCCCTGCAGGATGAAAGGAGCAAGGGTCCACGTGTGGATAGGAAGCCCTCTGGAGCGGGTCCTCTGTCTGACACACTTGAATAGTTATTTTGTGGATACCAGAAATGCTGCGTTTAAGGAATACCCACTAGTTAAACCATGGCATGTAGGACAGTCAGACATGAATGTCTGATTCTGTCTTTGAGAAATGGTCTCACTGGTGACTGCATCCAAGCTTTCGATCTTTGGCAACCTTAATGAAGTTTCTGGGGCAAAAGTGCTCTTGGAGATCACAACACAGGAAGGTGCCCCTCCTGTGCCCTTACAATCACATCCACGCTCATTTTCTCTTCCGTCAGCCTCTCTCTGCCCCCTCCTCTGCCACCCCTTACTCCTTCCTACTCATGTTTACGCAAACCCCTGGGGACCTGGCCTTGGCATCTGTTTATCTTATGCGGAAATCTCACAAGAGATCCTCTGGAAGGGAACCCTCCCAAAGTGGGCATAACCTGCCATCACATGCTGGCCACAGGGGGGCACTCATCAGCGCAACGTCCCATAGAAAGACGTGGCTGACACACTGTCAGTTGTATCCTACTACAGCACAAATAAGTGGGGTCGGGCTTTGGAAAACCCTCCTCTGCTTCCGTCCAACTTCAGACGGCCCACTTTCACCCATTCTCCCACTGTGTAGTAGGACTGAGAGTTCTGCACTTCAAAGAGCTTAGACCATCTAGACCCAATTTCTCCTTGACAAGCAAGCACACTTTGAACAAGCATCACTGTGAAGGAAAAAAAGAAAAAAAAACTTTTCAAGTCTCAGTTTTCAGCTTTCAGAGGTAAAGTCGGCAACCGGATTTTAGATTCCGGACTACGCAGCTCTCCCGCACGGCTTTGGAGAGTTGTAGTTTCATACAGCGCCAAGAGAGTCCATCACGCTCTGTCCCCTCAGGGAAGAGAAAGAGTTCACCTTTTTATAAATAGAGGCAGGAGATTCCTGGGGCAGATCAAGCCCCTCCTGCACTAAACCCAGGGCGCTTAAGATCTGAGAGGCTCACTCCTCGCTGCGAAGATCAGTCTTTGCCCCCTGGTCCCACAAACCTTAACTGGGCAGCCGCTGGGTACCTCGACTGGAAAGAGAAAAGCAGCTTATAAGAAAGACCCCTGCTTATGGAATAGGAGAGATAAAAGCCAGAGAAGGACTAGGACACTGGACTTAACAGAACCTATAGCCTCATTAAAATAATAAAAAAGGATGTTAAAAGCCGCTGGCAAAGCTGAAAGGATGGCAGCAGCGCAAGGAAAGAGGAGACAGCTGTAGAGGCGACGGGCTTCCAGGAAGAAGTGTCTCATGGACGCAATAATGTTGTCACAGAGAAAACACATTAACCCAATACTGGATTTAAATCCTTTTTGTCTTGATTAGGAATCCACATGCCAGGGCCTGGCTGGGCGGGAACCAGCTTACAGAAGGTCTCAGACCCAGGGTTCATGTTCACCCCAATGACATAGGCCTGGACTTAATTTTACAAAAATCATCCCAGATATGAATCTCTTTGGGGTCTCGTGCAAAAATCACCCCAAAACCCATCATATGAACTCTTTCAAGTGTTCAGAAGCCAGATGATCCCTGGCCCTCAGTACTTGCTGCCAAGTTTCTCAGTACCTGCCCCGCTGGTGTAACAGCGCCATGGGGAAGCCAGCCCCCGGGCCCCCCGACCTCGGCTCTCAGCCCACAGGGAGCCGCTTGGCCCGGCTGCAGCCCCAGCTCAGACATCACGACTCTGAATCTGCACAACATCCCATTCAAGACCAGTGCAAATCAGGGCAGTTCCACGGCAAATAGCTTCCCCTGCAGGGGACCAGGGCGCAGGGAAGCTTCCCTGTCCTTGGAAGGAGGGTGGCTGCGACGGAAACTAGTTCAGGGCTCGCTGGCGCAGCCTGGGACCCAGGCACCGTCTCTCTGGCCTCTCCCCTGCTCCTGAGGGAGTGATCCATGTAACCTGGTGATGCTTGCATTTTTTTCCCGGTAGGACCATCTGACAAGGCACACTGGTTGCCTAAGCTACAACCTGACTTGTGGCAATTTGGGCCCATTATTGACTGAAAAAAATAACTGCTCAACCAAAGGCAGACTTGAACAAATACTCAATTGTTCAAAAAAAAAAATTAAACCACGGGTAAGTATTGTTTTTATTCATTTTAAATGAGGTTAAATTCATATCTTCATTGAAAATAGTGTAAAGTATTAAAAGTATCGAAAAATAGTGTGCCTTGGTAAAAACTTAGACATTTCAAATAGGAAAAAAAAAGTTGCCAAGGAAAATGAATCCTCTGGTTGAAGCCTGTTTCATACAAGGTAGATTTGACAAGTACAAGGCACTTTCTAAGACTTCAGAAATTTTGCTAAAATAGGGCCACGGTTATAATGCTGCCCCTTCCCACCAAACTACAGAGACAGTACCTTCCAAACATCGGATCAAATCTCTCAGTGTCTTCCTCCCACCCTCTCTCTCTCTCTCTCACACACACACACACACACACACACACACACACACGCACGCACTGCTAAGTGGTGTCTTTCAGGGTAATGAGGCACTCAGCTCACACTATTTCCACCTCTGATGCCTTATGAGTCAAGTGCAAGTACATATCGTCTCCTCTGCTCGCAAACAGGCTTTGCTCAAGAAATTCATTTGTAAGCAGGCTACCTGGAAATTACAATGAATGTTCTTCTGGAAACTATGTGCTTCAGGTAATTTGCATACCTGAGCAATTTACAATGTGTCACGTGGCACATGATGTCCCAAGGAGGCGCTGTCACAAGCGCACCGCTAAACCCGACTCCCAGAGCACAGTGGCACCAGGGTGCGTGCAGTTCGTCTTGCGCTGGGGGGGCCCGTCTCCATCCACACCTCACCCTCTACTTACCAAGGGCAATCTCCCAAGCCCAGAACAGCAGGGACCGGAGCTGAGGAAAGGTGGAGGGGCGAGGAGCGGGTGGGTCCGGGTGGGTCTTTTGCTCCTGGAGATCCCTGAGAGTAGGTATTTCTGAGGCCAGCTGGTTCTCCAATTCCCTTTTTCATATCCTGCTCTCAGACTCCACCAGTGCCAGGTCCTGCAGAAGTTCAGGACTGCTGACTTTCTCTGGATAACTCAATGCCGAGAATGTTCACTTGCCCGCAAAGCAAGAGGCAACCCTGAGGTTTCACAGGAAGGTGTCGCTAGTATCCTCAGTCTGCTTCCCCTTCTGCTCCCACCCCCCGGCCAAAATCACACTTAGGGCTCTAGTAAAACTTACCATGTCTGCAAAATTAACACGTGCTCAGGTCACCCCGAGCATTTCATCACAACAGGGCTGGTGCGGGTGGGCAGTATGGTAGGGACAGCAGAGGTGGACAGGAGCTGGGAACTGAGCCTAGGGGCTGGGACGGAGGGACATGGGCGAGGGAACCACAGGGAGGACGGAGGAGCTGCAGACACAGACGCCCCTCTCCGTGCGCCCTGCCCAGACCCAGGAGGGGTGTCGGTGGGGCCGAGACCAGGTGGGAGCACAGCCCGGCCCACCACTGTCAGACCAGGGCGTGCTTCGTAGGAGCCCGCTTCCCCTCCACGTGTGAACCCACTGGGCCCCGCTGAAGAGACAGTACTGTTCCTGGCACATGGGAAATGGGGCACAGAGATGCCAAGTAACCAGCCCGAGCCCCAGGGTGGGAATTTGAACCCAGGACCACTTCACAGTCGGCTCTCTCCCCCACCTCCCCCTCAGGGGGCGTCCCAGGCAAGACCAGGTGATTCCAGAGGCTGAAGTCAAAGAAAGCCTTGCTCTGGGGACTGAGACGGCTCCTCCTTCTCCTTAAGTCCCAGGGTCTCTCGCTGCCCGACGCGGGTCATAATCACAGAGAATTACATGCGCAGAAAAACACGCCGTCAGACTCAGAGCAGGCACTCTAATAATGACTGGCCACTAGTATTATTGTTGTTTTTTAAATCTGAGAATCTCAGAATTGCTTCCATTTTTTCCAACCAGGAAAATACTATAAATCAGAGGTGAATATCTTTATACTCAGTTTATCTTCATTTTTAATATCCTACAATATTAGAGACAGACATGACATAATACTAACAAAGCCAAGAAAACATTCCTAATTCACAGAAATGCCTCAGTTCTCACATTTAGAGTTTAACTACAGGTCAGCCTGATGAAAAACCTGCTGCAGGACTAGCTGAGACCTTCTGATACTGCATTTGTAATTTCACCACTTCAGCCTCAGTCCTCTGTCAGACAGGAGGTCTGAGCACAGCAGGAAAAGGACCTAAAGTATGTCACCAAATTCAGGCCCAGTTCTACTTGAATCCAACGAAGAATTAAAAAATTACATCCAGATGGCCAACAGGCACACGAAAAGGTCCCCAGTATCACTAATAATTAGAGAAATGCAAATCAAAATACAATGAGGTATCACCTCACACTAGTCAGAATGGCCATCATTCAAAAGTCCATGAATGAGAAATGCTGGAGAGGCTGTGGAGAAAAGGGAACCTCCTACACTGCTGGTGGGAATGCAGTTTGGTGCAGCCACTGTGGAAAACAGTATGGAGATTCCTCAAGAGACTAGGAATAGACTTACCATATGACCCAGTGATCCCATTCCTGGGCATATATCCAAGGGAACTCTAATCTGAAAAGATACACACACCCCAATGTTCACAGCAGCACTATTTGCAATAGTCAGGACATGGAAGCAACCTAAATGTCCATCGACAGATGACTGGATAAAGAAGATGTGGTACATATACAATGGAATACTACTCAGCCATAAAAAAGAATGAAATAATGCCATTTGCAGCAACATGGAAGGACCTAGAGATTATCATAATAAGTGAAATAAGTTAGACAGAGAAAGACAAATATCATAATATCATTTATATGTGGAATCTAAAAAAAAATGATACAAATGAACTCATTTACAAACCAGAAACAGACTCACAGACATAGAAAACAAACTATGGTTACCATAGGGGAAAGGAGTCAGGGGAGGGATAAATTAGGAGTTTGGGTTTAAGATATACACACTAGTACATAAAAAATAAACAAGGACCTAATGTATAGCACAGGGAACTATATTCACTATCTTGTAATGGTCTACGGTAGAAAGGAATCTGCAAAAGAATATATATTCATTCACAGACATACACATATATATATGACCAAACCACTTTGCTGTACACCTGAAACTAGCACTACACTCAACATCAACTACGTTTCAGTTTTATAAAAGGACACAACCCTTTGCTTCAAACCTCACAGAGTCCCTCTGAGAGGTGCAGGCTGCGTTTCCTGTATGTGGTTAGGCTCACTCATTTAAAGGAAGAAGACACAGATTTTTGCCCAGGAGCCCCTGCCCAGGATGTCCTCAATAAGACCCATCTCCCACCGGCACCCAGTCGCCTCTCTGGGGTGGGGGCCGTGGCCCCCTCGGCTGGCACGTGCACCCCGTTTCTCCTCCCTGCCTTCCAGCGCCTGCTTTGGAACCACCTCATTACACATTCCTAACTCTTCAAGGGAGTGGGAGAAGACTTAAAGAGGGAAAATTAAATTCCACTCTGTCAAGTTTGTTTCGACTTCGCAGATTTGATGAAACAGAGATGAAGGTAGAGACACCGGCAAACAGGAGGTTTGGGGAAATGTCTTTAATACATTCACTCAAGCTCCTCCCAGCCCCCAGGACAGACAGGCTCCAGCGTGTTACGAATGTGCAGAGAACGCTGGATACAGGAAAACACGGCTTCTCCTGGGCTCGCCGGGAATGGCTCTATGTTCACGTCTAGATTCTCCTTCCCCAAATTAGCTGTCCGTTGTGTTTAACGCCCTCATTGTGCCCTGCAGATTGTATTCCTTTAGCTTTGGTCTTCTTTGTTGTGTCTGCTGACCATACTCCTGACAGTGGACCTTCCGAGTTTGTAATGTTCATCCATGAGCTCACAGTGATCTATAATCCATTTTCCCCCGGAGGTCCCACAAGTGTCTTGGGCTGTGGAAGCATCCCCAGTGCGGTCTTTTGGGTACACTGACTTGCAGACCAAGTTTTATGTTAGTTTCTGAATTTAGGGCTTCCACATAAGGAAAATTTAGCTCATCAAACATGAAATTGATGGGGTCCAATTTCCCAGGTGGATTAAGTTAGTTTTTCCAGTGGGGCTTCCATGTCCAAGTCTAAGACCATTTCCAGTGAAGCCTGTGGCCTCAGCCTAAAACTCCAGACCCTAAGGCACATGTGGGCTCATCTCACCCCTTGTCCATTGATGCTGTGGCCTCCTCTTCATTCCATGAAGGTTTCCCTTTTGTGGTCTGAGTATAAAGTCTTAAAATATTTTTAATATTGAAATTTTAATGTATAGGGGACCCTTGAACAACACGGGTTTGAACTGCTCGGGCCCACTTACATGTGGATTGTTTGCGACAGTAAGTACTACTGTACTTCAGGACCCGTGGTTGGTTGAATCCATGAATATGGAACCACGGACACAGAAGAAACGTGATACAAAGGCCAACTATAAGTTATACACAGATTTTCAACTGAGAGGAAGGTCGGCACCCCAACCATGCATTATTCAAGGGTCAACTGCATTTGTGAAGTACTTCGTTTGATTCAGGATTGGAGGGGCTTCCTGGTCAACCGGTTCTGCCACCTTGAAGAAAAGGCAAGCTTCTCACCTAACCCCCGAAGTCTCTTACATCACCTTCATACTAAATTTACAGAGCATCTACCTTTTGTAAAGATTAGTACTCAGTTCTGTACGTAATTCTAAACCATGCTTTCTCCTCTCTGAGAACTTACAGTCCAGACTGAACGATAAAACAGGTGCCCATGGAACAAATAAGTCTCACCCAAATAATGCAATCACCAAGGGCCAAGACGTTCAGAAAAACTGCTTCTACACCTGCTGCCAAGAGAAGGAGCGGGCTGTGAGCCCAACTCTCCAAACTCTTTGGACTTTAATAGTGTTTTAGAAAGTTCTTATGTCAATCATACCAAGAGTGAAGTGAACGAGATTTAGACAGAAGCACAGCAGGTTACTGAAGAGGTTCAGAAAATCTTATAAGAAACTGAACAGGTTGGTAGCAATTATTCTGGAAAGAAACAGGTAGAAACTGGAAGGGAAGAAATGAGTGACTTAGGGACAGAGGCAGTGAGCACAACAGAGAAATCTGAGATGATGAGGTCCGTTTCAGAGATGCAACGTTTTGAAAAAAGAGTTAATAGTTAAATGTTTAAAAAAACAAAGCTGGGGACATGGAGGGGGAGACAAGTGTCAGATTTAGAGACATGTTTCTGAGAGTCACCTTCAGAGAAATGTGGGTGAAGGCTGAGTAGGGAAAGGCAGAGCCCAGAACAGAAAACGATGAAGACGGAGAGTGATTTCAAGCGTTCCTGTCACTTTAACATAAATAAAACCAATCAGAGAAATAACCACGCTCTGATATATTTTCCATTTGCTCAATATGAAATTGTGCCCTTAAAAGAACAGAGATGGCCCATTTACAAATGCACAAATGACAGAAACGCTGGGAGCAGGATGTCATTACAGGCATGATGTATAAAGACGTGGAATTATCCTAAAGCACATCGGTATTTAAATGAAGATAATATGACGGAAAAGGATTTACTGGAAGTGAGATTAAATCTGCTGACAGAGACTGAAAGAGACAGTCAGTTGCTTAAGGGAAGAAAGTGATCTAAAAAGAAAGCACAGTTTTATTTCATTTTTATACAAAGTTTAATTAAATATTTCCCTTTTCAAAGGCAGGCAAGTGATGTCAATTACCAAAAGCCTTCGTGCTGATTTTAAAGGATAATTTCGCAGAACACAGGCATGTACATCTTAAGATTTGAAACCCAGGTCCGTCTGCAGAAAGCAGTCAGAGACAAGCAACAACATGACAGATTTCGGATCCACACTGCTGGTAACAGGGGACAAAGACATTTAGACAGTGCACCTATCTGAGCAGGTTTAATTGAAATTTGGTTACAAAGCTCTGCACAATGCTCCAAACATACTGTTACTTCCAGAAGTTCTCCTGGCTAAAGGCTGCCAGACATACAAGAAGGAAAGAAATAGCATATTTCTAAATGTGGGTTCTTTACAGTGCTCTCCAGGATAGGAGCCATTAGCCACATGTGATTATGTAAATTTAAATCTGAATTAATTAAAAGTTTCATCCCCCAGTTACCCTGGCCAGATTTCAAGTGCACAATAGCCACGTGGGTCTAGTGGCTACCATATTGGAGGGCACAGATGGAAACATTTCCACCATCACAGAAAGTTCCACTGGGCTGCTCCATAATAGGTTTGGTACCTGCTTTGGGGCCCAGCGGCCTAGTGAGTGTGACTGCTAGCAACTAGGGAGGGGGGAATTTAATGCCATCAATGTTGGATTTAAATAGTTTCTCATTGTATTAATAACATGCATAATTAACTTTAAGGGCTTGGGGTAAGTGGGACAGCCTTACTGATTAGGACCTTGCTAGACTCATATTTGCTAGACACTCAAATCCAAAGATCCCACACTCCTTAAAAAGCCTGGGGCAGGGCGGCATCATCTCACACTCACAGATACACCCACAGAAGACATGTTCACCAATCACAGGTGAGGACAGCAATCGGGGAGTCTCCCTGAACTGACTTTAACAATGACTAAGAAGATGCACTGCAATCTTTCCTTTAAAAATCAGGAAAAAGATCAGGATGCTATGTATATAGAAAATACAAAAGAAGCTACAGAAAAAGCTTTTAGAATTAAAAAGTGAATTTAACAAGGTAGGTGGATGCAAGGTCAACATGCAAAAGGGGAATATATTTCTATGTATCAGCAACAATTAAATGGTGAATTTTTTGAATATAACATTATAACTGCATCAAAAAATATCAAGTACCATGAACCAAAGCTGTTCAAGGCATCTGTAAGTTATATTATAAATTACTTCATAGAGCAAGAAGAGAGAAGCTCTAAATAAGTGGAGATATCATCACGTTCACTGATGAAAAGGCAGGATATATGGAAGATACTAAATCTCCCCCAAATTGATTGATAGATTTAAGACGATCCCAATCAAAATCTCCACAGGTATTTTTGTAGACAAGCTGGTTCTGAAACATGGAAATGCCAACAGTTCTAAGCTACTCCTAGAGAACTTGGAAAAGGAGAAGGTGGGGCTTGTCCTAGCAGATAATAAAATATAATATAAATAACAGTAGTCAAGACTGTACTTACTCACACAAGGACAGTCAGACTGACCAATGCAACAGAACAGAGCACCCAGACTGATAACCCATGTATGAATATGGCTATGTCTTTATGTTGACTTATGACAACGGTGGCACAGCAGAAAAGGGAAGAAAGCCTTTTAAATATCAGTGTTGGGGAAATCGGGTTTCCATAATGGAAGTTAGCAGTAAGGGAGGAAGGGAAGGAGGCAGAGAAGAAAGAGACAGAAAGAGGAAGGCAGGGAGGGGAAACAGAATCTGGCCTTTATATCACGTACAAAAAGAAAGTTGATTAAACAACAAAACAGGAAAATACATAAAGATTCTGTAAGATAATATTAGAAGAATATCTCCTAGACCTTGGTATCCAGAAGGATGCCTTATATAGTACACAAGTCTTAAACATACAAGAAAAAATTTAATACGTTTGACTACGGTGAGAATCCTATCCATGAAAAGAAACCACAAAGGAAGTGCAAAACAAGGCACGGGACGAGAGAGGAGAGTTAACACACAACCACCTAGCCCTTAGAAAGAACACGTGAAGCCTTCGTACAAACAGTGAGAAAGGGGCCTCACAAAAGAGGAGCACCAGACGGCCATCCGCGTGGGACTGCGTTCCACTTAACTGAGAATAAGGGAAGTGCACGTTTCAACCACAACGGGATTCTACGACGCACCTAAGACCTTGGTAGTTTAAGGTAATAATTTAAACTGACGATACGCTCTGCCTTAGAAAGATGTGGAACAAGAGTTACGCTCCTGCGTTGTCGCTGAGAACGTAAACGAATACAGCCGTCTTGGACAAAGAGCTGGTCAGTCCCGAAAACGGGGAAGAAGCCACACAGTGTCTGCACGCAGTTCCAATCGTTATGTCATTACGTTTGTAAGGACAGTACACAAGAATACTGGGGCAGCCTCATCCCACGGCGGCCTGGAAGCAGGAACAGCCCAAATGCCTAATTAGAGTAAAATCAATACACAAAATGGGGTCTTTTCACACAGGAAGATATTTAAGCAATGTAAGTGAACTAACCATAGTTACACAATATTCTTGAATCTTAATATCAAGAGAAAAAAAAACTAAGACATAAGCTAGTAGAGGGATTAAGATTCCATTTAGACAAAGCTCAAAGCAGGCAATGCTAAAATCGAGTGTAGTGTATGCATAGTGTTAAAATTATTTTTCCAAAAGCAATAAAGTTAGCAATGTAAAACTCAAGACACCTGTTACCTCTGGGGAGAGGGGGGCTGTGGTGACCAGAAAGGGTAACTTCTTTGATGGGGGACTTCTTGGATTTGGACAACGTTCTGTTTCTGGGTGGTGATTAAGTAGCTATTAGCATCATACGTATTTAACTGTACAGTCATATTTTCATCCCTTTATTGTAAGTATATTTCACAATAAAGATATTTCACAAAAACCAAAATTTCCATCAATCATGTAACTACGTTGGATACCTCTGTGAGATCCTATGCTGAGGCGCCTTGAATGTTGCACACTGCTTCCTCAAGTTTCCCTATTAAAGTTACTAAAAATATACATAAAACCACAAAAATGAGTGATCATCATGTGTAATCACGGGGAGCATGTAATTAAGAAGTGGCTGAAGTGCAGGTTTTAGGGAAGCAAACCTGAGGCAGGGAACAGGAAGGAATGGAAAACACGAAATACATCATCTCCTACTATCGTTACTGTCAAATACTACACAGTGAAAAAAGCCCACACTAGAACACGGCACATTATCCATTCCAATTAGCCCAAGACAGGCATGGTTAGTATCCGTTCAATACTAAGGTGCATGAAGAATCTGAGAACACTTACATTAATCTCAAAGACAACTAATGGATGGAAGAAGTTCTGGACTAAAACAGATTTTTCCTCTCAAATCCGTCTGTCTCTAAAAAGTTGTTGCACTCTCCATCAGGATAACATCAAAAGATCATTTAATAGGTTTGTTGACTGTTTTTTTATTTTTAATTCAATCATTTTGCCAGTTTTATGGCTATGGTATAAGGCACCTTTTTAGATGTTATTTTTTAAAAGTCACCAAAAAACAGACAACAAGCGTACTAAAATCGCTATGCCAAATAACTGCAGAGTTAAAGACGTTTTACATGTCCGTCCAGCTCCTTTATTTCACTGGTTGAGCTGTCTGCCCTTTTCTGGGAATTGCATTAGTCAAGCTAATCTATGCATCTATTTTTAAAACATTTTTAAAAATTCAGACATAGATTTTGCTACAACTGCATTCTGCAAAGATAGATTGATGGGGTTCAATAATAACTCACTTGCAGTATTTTCATTTTTAAGATTGTACAGGCAATGCATTTTTATCCAAGATAATTAATTAAAAGAATAGTAATATGCCCCAGTTAGATTTTTAAAATACCAATAAGTCTTACACTAATCATTTCAGCTTTGATGAAGGCAACAGATAAGCCTTTATTTCTCATTTAAGCAAATGTTCACACAAAGCAGAAATTAAGGACCTACAGAAAGATGGTTAAGAAAACTCAAGCTATCTACCTTAAATTGTCATTGTAAATATCTTAGTTATCTCCTTCCACATGCTGTCTGTGGACCTGTATTTTTACAGCGTGCAATCACACTAAATAATTTTATAATCTAACTTTTCCATTAGGAAATAATATAAAGTTTTAAATGTCAATAAACGGGTATCTACAACCTCTTTTAAAGGCTTTATTTTATACGTCTTCTAAAACAGGACGCCTCAGACAAAGTTTAACCAACCTCTGGTTGCTGGGCATTGAGATTTCTTCAAACCTCAAACCACAACGTAATTGAGAACAGGTTTAACTGACTGACGACCACCCTACATTTTGTTTCAAGAGTAATACTACCCATTTGGATGGCAAATCCACAGAGACAGAGAAAAGATGAGTGGTTTCCGGGACTGGGACCAGTGGGGCAGGGAATGGGGAGTGACTGCTTAATGGGTGCAGGGCTTCCACTGGGGTGATGAGAATGTTCTGGAACTAGACAGCGGTGATGGGTGGACAAACTGTAAATGTATTTTGCCACAATAAAAAAAAAATTAATACTTGCACTTAAACACAAACGAAAAAAAAAAACCTTAAAAAAAAACACTAAATAAACTGCCAATTGCTCTAATTTTCCCCTAATTTTACAAATCAAATCCAAAAATGGGTATTTGAAATATTCAGTTTTAACCACTTTGTTTCTTGACTCCTAAGTGTTTTCAGTGAACTTATCGGAGACTGGCAAATACAAGACATGAATGTAAGTGCAACATTGAACATCTTGAGTTTGAAGTATCTGCCTTAGTAGGCAACTAAAAATATCAAGTCTAATTGCAAAGAGATACATAGCCTAAAAATTTATAACCAGAAACCAGAAATCTGCTGGTGGTGAAAGAATAATGAATATTTATGAAATATTACATAAATTCTCACTAATACAAAACATCAAAATTATTATGAGCGAATGGTAGAAAAATTGACTTTTAAAATGCATATTGATCGACTGGGTCTGGAGAAGCATCTTTTAGCCTCCTGAAGTGACTAATAAATATTCTTCTGAATCCTCACTCATCATCAACCATGGGAAGCCTGGAAGAAAATTTGAGATGATTTTTTAAATTCTTCTAAAAGTTTTAATTGTGATAAAATATGCATAACATAAAATTTACCATCTTAACCATTTTAAGTGTACAGTTCAGGAGTGTTAATTATTATTCACATTGCTGCTCAACCAATCCTTGTGACTTTTTTCCCCTTACACTACTAACCTTCATGGAATTTTTACTTCCCCTTTTATGCTAAGATAGCGCATCACAGACTCATTCATTTCTGCTATTTTGTCTCTTTGTCAAGAGAGTTCTAACCCCAGGGTAACTTTAACCAGCAGACAACAGGATGACCTTTTAAGGATTCTAATTCAAGTCCTAAATTGAATGGGACAGTCCTCCCTTGCTGCAGGGAAATTAGCATGGGAAGTCAATGTTAAAATCAAGTCCAGCAGCCATGCCGGGATTCCCCAGTGGGAGGGAGTCGCTGTCAGGCGCGAAGGCCGAGGATCTGTAGACCCTGAACCTGGGATCACCTTCCAACTGTGGCTTAAGAACCCACTGGACTGCCCAGACTACTGCAGGAGCCCCAGACCGTGGCCAGAAAAAAGCCTGGGGCTTAAGTCCCAGGGATTCTGCTGCTCCTAAGATCACATGCATTCTTCTGGGTGGTGTCCACCTAGATCTGAAGGCCAGAGGAAGCCAGGGCTATGCTCAGTTAAGTACTTTCCAAGGCACCAGACAATATCCTACGAACCTACAGTAGTACACACGCATCTAAGTAGCTGGTAAGCCACAGCGGACGATCTGCGTAATTAACTCTTCTTCACGCTGTCGTCTTCAATTACACAGGACCACTGCATGCCAAACAACAAACTACAGGCCAAGGATGAGGCTGCTTGGAGGGGAGGCACACCGTGGGTCTCAGGGAGAGACCACGGCAGATGGGAGAACACGCCAGGCATCAGAGGAAGAGCGGCAGCACCACAGAAACCCCTGCGGGAGCTTCAGAAACACCAAAGACTAAGAGTAAACGCCCACCATGCCGGGGGACACAAGGAGAGGAGGGGAGGCTTCCCAGGGCAGGTCGTCTTGAGCTACAAAGGTACTGGAGATGAGCAAGGCCAGGGACCTGCAGGACAGTGGAGCCAGGACCAGGAGCGGGGGTTAAAGCCCAGTCCCCGACACCCTGTGCACGTATAAGGCAGTCCATCTTCATCTCAGAGACCTAGAAACCTAGTGACTCGGGGCCGAAAAGGGGCAGAGAGGTGACTGGTGGTGATTCTGCCATGGCAGCTGGCCTGCCAGAGCATCTCACTCTGTCTGGGGAGCCCCAGTGGGTGGTCCACCACAGTGGTCCATGGTGATGTGGCAATTGCGGGGGAGAATCAGATTTGACCTTTCCTATGGGTGATGTATCTGACCCCAGGTCTTGGGAAGCAGATCGGCATAAAAATTTCACAAACAATGGCATGACAGAAAGTTTGCAAAGTTTTCCATGTGCCTCCGCTGGGTCATCCAATAGAGATTTCCCAGAACGAGTACATGAACTTCCTCTGTCAACCTCAACACTGTTGTCGTGAGAGAAAGAGAAACTCAATTACTGAGGCACCATTCAGAATTACTCTCACAGGAAACATGAACGTGTATCACACTTTGGCCCTCCTGAAGCCAGCTGCAAGGCTGGTGAACCATCATATCACATGCTGAGAAAAAGCATAGGGTCTTCTGGCAGCAACCCGACATAAAAATCAATACCAAGACACAACGGCCATAGAAAATCAGTCATACCATGGAGGGTGACGACTGCTCCCACAGCACCTGCCAGGCAAGGGTGAAGGCAGCCTGTGAATCAGCTCTTGGGACAGGCAGGGTTACAGGGAGAACTGGTCTGCAACTACAGTGTTTTGACACTGAAGTAGAGCATCTCTCTTGAGGTCATCTTACTGCAGGTCTGACCAGGCTGCCATCGAAGGAGCTCGGAGCTACCCCCGGCTACCTCCCTACACCCCGACTGAGTCACTGGCAGCCTGGGGCAACTCAGGGTCAAAGAGTCCTACCCCAGTGTTATTTTTGAGACCCTTGGCACATTAAAAAATGCAGACATGCCAAGATATAATCTTTAAATAGTGTTAGTTTAAGTGCTTACATATAAACACTTTAAACCCTGAAAACATGATTTAGTACAGCTGTGCTATTCATAAGAGAATAAAACAGATTGAAAACACTAATTCGGTGGACACGGTAGGTGGTGTGATCAGCAGTGAGACACAGCTTTGGCTCTCTGATGGACACATCCTACTTTCAGTCTGCTTCACGTGTCTCTGCGCCTTAAAGTTCATCCTTTTTTGAAGATAATGCTGAAAGTCTAAGTGTGAGGCTTGGGCCCATGGTCCCCACATCCCTCCATCCACACCCCACGTCATAGTGCATGGATTCAACATCCTGAGCCTCCTGATCTTGACTCACTGTTGAAGAAAACAGTGAGAAGGGGGAATGACTACATTTTAGCCACATGTCTACCGTTTCCTCTGTGCGTGGAGAAAGAGAACTGCCTGTGACAAGGAAGTGTCCTAGCAGGTCACAGACGGACCAGTAAAGACAGTCTATGCCTTCATGCGGCAAACTCACGTCGCCCATTCCAGCCACATACTTGGTATCGTGAGCAACTGATTTCTCTAACTGGGAGGTAAAAACAAACGCACACAGGTGTCAAGACAATCCAGTGGGGGAAGGACTGATGCATTCGTTCGCTACAGCAGCCATAACAAAATACCAGAGTGAGGGGCGTAAGCAACAGAAATGGCGCTGCTTTAAGTGTTTGGAGATCTGAAATTTGCAAGCCTGTGATGAAGGGGCTGGCAGGAGTGCTTTACTCTGAGTTCTCTCTCCTTGGCTTACAGGCGGCCTGCTTCTCACCATGTCTTCCCAGGGCCTGTCCTCTGCGTGTGTACATGTCTTTCTGTCTTTTAAGGACACCAGTCACACTGGATCAGAGACTCCCATATGGCCTCATTTTAACTTAATAACCTTTTAAAAGACCTAATTTCTAAATACAGTTTTATTGGGGGTTAGGACTTCAAAACATGGATTTGGTGGTGGTCACAACTAAGTCCACAACAGATGGTCTTTTCAACAAATGGGATCAAGGCTTTGGGAGATACACGTACTAAAATAATAATAAAATGCTTAGGTCCCCACCTCACACCATATACAGCAATTAACTGGAAGGGATCCTGAACCTAGATGCAGAACATTAAGGAAAAAGGTAAATGTAAAACTTTTAGGAAAGAAAAATAAGAGAAAATCTATCTGATCTTGAGACAGAACACCAAAAGCAGGCTCCATAAAAGAAGAAAAAAAGATTAGCTGGACTCTCCACCTGACACTGTTCTAAGCTCTTTACACATTCTCTCTCGTTTCATTCTTACAATAGCATTATAATATAAGTAGTACTCTCTTCATTTTACAGATGAAGAAACTGAGGCTCAGACAGGTCCAGTCCTTTGAACAAGATCCTAGGGTCAGAAGGTCCTGAAGTCAGGGAGCACTTACTAAGGAAGCTAACAGCTACCTTCTATCAGGCACATCAGAGAGAGAATCTGAATGCATCCTAATGCCTCCATAGAATCAACACCTTTTCTAAAGCTGAGTACAACCAAACTGTGGTTTGGGGATCTACCTATCACTGTCTCCAAGTTGAAACATGCAAACTTCCAGCTTTCGGGTGTGGGATGTTCCTGGATGTGGTCCTCACACAGTGTGTAGGGAGAAATCTCAAGGGCCAGCTACGTAGGTAAGCTGAAAACCAAGTTGAAAAAAATCTGTTTCACAGGAAAGAAACCATATTTTAAAACTTGTGATTGAACTTAAAAAGAAAAAGTATGATGTGTCAGTCACATAATCAGTGGGCATCAAAAGTTCGAGAAATGCAGGCCCCTACAATGAGAAGTACGCAACCCAGGAAGACGAGCATGGTTGTTGTCAAAGGATGGGTGACAGAGGTGCAGCGAAACCATGCAGCACTGACGGAACAAAGCAAAATGGAAGAGAACAGAAGCACCGGGAGCTGTGCACCCCTGGATTTCCTACAGTGAAAGAAAAGCCAGAGTGGTATTGACATAATACCTCTACAGTACACCACTCCTCCCAAGCCCAAGGTTAAACTGAATCTGATACATCACATCAGACCACTGTGAAGAAGAATCTACAAAAATTAGGATGATGTCATCTGTAAATACCTTTTGGTATCAATAGCTTTAAATTATGAGTTGGCATTTTGGTTTATTAGGAAGCTCCTTCAGATGTATTAAAAATCTGTTTACTCTGAGCATTGATTTTTTTGATAAATATATTATGTGGAGAGGTTATATGCAGTGATTTCCCTGGAAAAGCTGACATTTCTTCAATGATATTTACTTTCCTGAATTAAGTAGCAATACATGCTCATATATCTTTGCTGTATCTGGGGAATTATCTTCTCAGAGTTCAGGTAAGAGAATATCTGTTTCATAGAAATATTAGGGCTTGGTTTCATAACAGACATCTTAGGGAAGGCTGCAGGTGTGTAAGATCTACTAGTTATGGATTGATTCTTCACTGACTTTTACATTAAAACACCATAGAGTTAAAGTTAATTCTCAAAACTTATTTTAGTCAATTAACCAGAATTTTTAAAGACGGCTTTCCTTTAAAGAAAAAGAAAGCCATTGTTACATTCAATTTCAAGAAATTTTTTCTTATAATAATTTACCAGGAAGGACAAGGATCATTCTTAAACAAAACCCTCGAAGGCCAAGTGTGGCTGGGGCTGCAAATCAATCACTCAATATTTTTTTCTTTTTTGCAGGTGAATCTCACCAAACTGTACCCCCAGCTGCTCTTGCATGACTTTTTTCTCTCCCCTTCCAAATCTCGTCCATAGAAATCTCCCACAAGGGTCCTCCGCAAACTCTCTCCTTTGCCACCTAGGTGTCCACTTGAGGGCCATCTTGCTAAATTGCTAAAGATGCAGAGTTCTTTGCACCCTGGATGTCTATCTGGAAAAGGGTTCCCAGCCCAGAAACATCAGCCTGGAGCCACTCTAGACTACCGTATGCGTCGAAAATCAACATCTCCGGTGTTAAGACATCGAGATTCTGAGATCTACTTCTCATGGAATCTAGCAATTTTTGCATTCTATAAATTCTTAGCAAAAAAACAAAGAGCTTAATTTTCTTTAGAAAGCTCTTTAATTTTAAAATAAGGAAACAGATCACAGGACCTACTGAGTCTGGATGAATCGCATTCTCAGGACTCATTCAATAAGTCAATAGACGTTTGTGGAGTCATCGTCACATCTGCTTCACAAACACTCACCGAGTAAGGGAAAATGTCTCCCATGAATCTAATTAATGATTGAGCGTGGAAAGCAACCCACCTGTAAACTGCATCTTCCAACGACAGAGAAAGCCTAGTGATACAAAAACATGACAAACTGCTAGCCCCTTAAAGAACAACGCCTGTGGTCATAGTCAGGTTTTTTACTTGCTTGTATGACTGTTGAGTTGTTTCCCTTTTTTTCTTTTTTAAGTATAGTCAGTTTACAATGTTGTGTCAAGTCTGGTGTACAACCTGAAGTTTCAGTCATACGTATACATACATACATTCATTTTCATATTGTTTTTTCATTACAAGTTATTACAGGATATTGAATATAGTTCCCTGTGCTGCACAGTATACACTTTTTGTTTATCTATTTTATATTCAGTCCCATTTGTTTTGTTAACAAATTCTCCCTTCCAGTTTTCAAGTGTTAGCAGCTGCTCCCATGAGTGACCCCAGGGCGTTACCTTTTTTTTCCTTCTTAACGCCCTGGCGCTGTTCATCACCTCAGAAAGCAAGCACTGGACTTAAGAATCTGAAGAGCAGTAATTCTCACCCACTAATTAGTCGAAATAGCAAGAAATGCAACACACAGTATGACTTTCAAAGGCTCCACCACAATTAAAGTTTTTGAAAGGTTTTGTTGGGTTTGTCAAAGCTGAAGTCTTAGAGCTCTCTTCTGTACATCACCTGAACAGAGTGGTGTAAGTCAATCAAGGAGGAGAGAAAAAAAAATCACCTGAATCCAAACACCCCTTGGAACCAAGGCTGTTTGAAATCCGTCTTTGAGTGAGCGGGTTTGTAAAAAGCAAGGGAGGGCAGCCTCGCTCCACTTCCCAGGCTGACCTCAGAAAATCTGCAACCAAAGTTGACCCTGCTGGCTGGAAAAAGACCAGACCTCTGGGATTTACTCTGATCACAGCATGGGCAGAATGTAACCTGCAGAGAGTTACAGAGGATTTAGACCTGCTCCCCTGGGGTGCAGGGGCTTCTCTGCTCTTTGTTTTCCCAGGCATACGTCCTTAAAGAAAATACCCTTCTTATGTACCAGGGATGGTCACTAATGATGAAGGCCTTATGAAACATGGGAATAAACAAGAGCTCTTAACTGGACTTGAGGAGGGGGTGGAGGGGGAAGGGCAGAGGGCATGGCCAGTAGCTCAAATGCAGAACCCGACACTGCATCATTTTTTTTCATAGTTTTTTTTTTAATTTTGTTTTTTACTGAAATGCAATTGATTTACAGTGTTAGTTTCAGGTGAACAGCAAAGCGATTCAGTTATACATATACATACATATATATTTTTTCTTTTCAGATTCTTTGCCATTAGAGTTATTATAAGAAACTGAATACAGTTTCCTGGGCTATACAGTAGGTCCTTGTTGGTTATCTATTTTATACATAGTAGTGAGTGTCTGCTAATTTCTGACACTGCATCTTAACCGGAAAAGTGTGGCAAAGTCAGGGGAGGGGAGGAAGCTGACCGTCCAATGAAAGAGCAAAGAACTGCACGTCTCCATCTGCTGGGAGACTGGAGGAATTACCCAAATTAGAAAGTGACTTGGCTTAATGCTGATTCAAATTCTTATTAACAATAAATTAAACAAGAAAAGAAAACACCACTTCCTTTCAGGGTAAGAAACTGTAGCTGGCCAGACCAGTCAAATATAGAGTCTTTTTTTTTTTGGTACTTAAAGGTTGGGATGAAATGAATGACACTCCATTTCTGTTTCCAGTGTCAGGACCAACAACGTATGAATCAAATACAGGCATTTTATCAAGACACACTCTCGGTCAGCGAGGCAGCCCCTCGCTCCACACAATTCCACTTAAGAGAGGAGAAGGGTGTACCTGGGTCTCCTAGGGGCAGCTCCACCTTCCGCAAATGGGCAGGTGGCCACTTTCGGCTCGAGGTCACGTCCATCAAACCTTCTCAGGAAGCCTCGTTAATGTTGTTCTCAGCCTGCAGGGGCCTCCACATAACAGGGACTTTCTTTTTTGTTGTTGTTAATGGAGGTGCCGGGGACGAACCCAGGACCTCGTGCATGCTAAGCACGCTCTCTACCACTGAGCTATACCCTCCCCGCAGCAGACTTTCTGAAGTGAGTCCCAGCCCTCAAGAGCCACTAAAATGGGTACATGATTAGTAGATTAAGTTAATTCTGAGTGAGGCTCTGACACTTCACGAATTTCATTGTCTTTTCCTCCGTCCAGTGCCTTGTTCTATTTTCATACTTGGTCTTTCTGTCAAATAAAGCATGGCCTCCTGCTATGCAGGTTTGTCTAAGACGTTCTTTTTCCCTCAGGGATACAAAAACAGTGCCTGCCCATAGCATGTGCTTCCTAAATAAGTATTTATTGAAAAAGGAGAAAAGTTTCTAGAACTAAAAAGAGCTCCAAAGGTAATCCATGTCTGTTTTCTGCCTCAAGCTTAAGTATTTTTTTTAATCCCAAACTCCTAATTTATCCCTCCCTCCCTTCCCTCTTTGGTAGCCATAGCTTGTTTTCTATGTCCGTGAGTCTTTTTCTGTTTTGTAAATAAGTTCCTTTGTATCTTTTTTAAGATTCCACATATAAGTGATATCATATGATATTTGTCTTCTTCTCTCTGACTTAACTTCACTTAATTTGATAATCTCTAGGTCCATCCATGTTGCTGTAAATGGTGTTATTTCATTCTTTTTTATGGCTGAGTAATATTTCATTGTGTATATACTCAAGCTTAAGTGTTAACCATCTATAATAGCTGTAAAAATCTATAAAGATCACCAGATTCCCCCAGTAACTCTTTCCAAGGCTATATTAACATTAAACTCAAAAAATATTTCAAAAAAACCCCTTACAAACCAGAAAGACTCACAAACATAGAAAGAAAACTATGGTTACCAAAGGGGAAAAGGAGGGGGAGAGGTAAATTAGGAGTCTGGGATTAATTTATATACACTACTATATATAAAATAGATAGACAACAAGAACCCTGAATGTAGCACAGGGAACTATATTCCATATCTTGTGATAACCTGTAATGGGAAAGAAACTGAAAAGAATATGTGTATATGTATACTTGAATCACCTTGCTGTACACCTGAAACTAACATAACATTGAAAATTAACTGTACTGTAATTTGAAAAAAAAAAAAAGAAAATGTATCTCCATCATGACTTTTAAGTATTAACAAATTCTGTTAGCACTCATGTCTTTGGAAATGAATGTGTTATCTTCCACAGCAGGACTATAGGAAATGTGTGGTTGGTAAGTTCACCTCTAGGATTTGTTATCAATTCATGTGCAATTTCTATCGAGCGCAATTCCCATCTCCCCGAATAACGCTCAGCCATCTTCATATCATTGCACCACTACACACTTCAAAATAAAGGCGTTGAAATTATTTTATCATGACTGATATGACAGCCCTGCAGTTAAAAATCTCAGAAGCAGCACTACTGAATGAATTTATACAGGTTTACCCATAATGAATAAGTTTAAATAATTTACTTTATCCAGTCCTCAGCTGTCCAGAAAGCCTACCCCCAATTTCAAATACATGAATATTAATCCTACTCTCAAAGTTCTCTAAAGCATGAGATTTCGTAAACTCAGTGTCACAAAATTAGTAATATCCACAGTTAGGTGGCTTTATAGAATGTCATTTGATGTGTATTATTTCATTTAAAATGGGTATTTATTAGTATAAAGAACTTTTTCAATAATAGGAACAAACTATATTGTCCTTATTCAAAAAGAAAAAGGGAATTATCACACTCAAGGATATCCTTTCTGCAATGTAACTGACCTGTGAACCACACAGGGCTTAGGGACATTGACCCTCCACAGAGTCAAAAATTGGGGTCTAACTTAGAGTGCATCCTCTATGTATGGGGTTCAGTTCAGCAGCCACAATTCAACCAAGTGTGGATCATGCCGTGTGTAGTATTTACTGTTGAAAATATCTGCATAGAAGGGGAACCACGCAGTTCAAACCTGTGTTGTTCAAGGGTCGACTGTACTTACAAAATCTTTTGCCTTCTTTCTTTTCCTTCCAGATTCCTCCAAGCCTTTAACTGTAAATCATCAAGGGAGGCACATCTCTTAAGACGGACTATGTCAGCAGTTCTCAAAGTATCTTTCAGGGACCCCTGAGATCCCCAAGACACCTGCAGGGAGTCCCCAAGGTCAAAACCGTTTTCCTGATAACAACACACTGTGTGACTATTTTTCCCATGTCGACCTGTGTCAACCTCAGTCACTAACAGGTGTACATCCTTGCTCTGATGGCTGATGGAATGAATGCTTAGGTACTCTGTTTTCAAAATTATTCAGTCTTAATTTCCAGCCCAGAAAATGTAAATGATAGTACCCACATGATCAAAAGCTCTTTGGATACTCCAAAAAAATTTTTAAGGGTGTAAAGAGGTCCCAAGACCAAAGAGTCTGAGAACAATTCAACAGACAAGACCCAAATCTCAGTGGCTTCACATAGCAAGTTCTTCTCTCACTCAGGCACACGGCCCTGCACTCAGCTGAGTGTGTGTGTGTATGTGTGTGTATGAGTGTGTGTGAGTGTGTGAGTTGGGAGCAGGTAGTTCAGTGGAAATCGTTTCTACACTTTGTCACATCTCAATGCTTCCACCATCACTGAGGCAGGAAAAAAGAAAGAGACCTAAGGGAATCTCCTATCGGCTCCAGAAGCTTCTGCCTGAAAGCGACACATGTCACATCCACTCCCACTTCAAGCTGCAGCAGGTGTGGCTGCGTGTAAACCACAGGGGCAGAGACGCTCACGCTCCCCCCTCTCTAGACTTTGAGATGCAGAAGCAGCGACAACACCCCCTGACCCCCGGGCGTCCCTCCCCTCCCGCCGCACCTCTCCTCCCAGCTCTCCTCCCCGAGTCACTCGCCCTCCTAACTCATGGTCACAGGGCCTCGCTGACACATTTCAGGAGACACGTGGAGAGAGACGACTTAGATTTGACACACACAGGGCCACATATTTAAACTGATTTTTAAGATTTCAAAACAATTGCAAAACATCAAAGCTAAACAAAGTATCTGACGGTTAAAGCTTGCCGAAGCTAATACACAGTGCTACTGTGTAAGTGGGTGTTCTAAATGCCTGTTTCACCGACGTGTAAAACCAATTATTTATAATAATTTGTACCATCAACAAATGTCTGACACCTTTTTATGAGAGCAAGACCCAGATCAATTCAAATAAATTAACATTCCTGTCTGGACGGACTCCTCCGGCCCCAGTAACAAATGCACGTGTCAATGGTGGGCTGACCCCATGCCCCATCCGCTGAAAAATACAAACTGTATCATTTTGTTTTCCAAATAACAAGCATTGATTACAGTGTTAGAAAGGCCACTTGTCATCAGCTCAGTCACTGACCTGCTGGCAAATTGCAGCCTGTCACTCTGCAGTGAGCCCACGCCGTGGGGAGGAACCAAGGCACACAGTGTCTGTAGCTTATGCCCGGGGAAGGAACACCATTCCCACAAGGTGTGTGTTTAACAGGACGAGTGTCACAGTCAGCAGAGATGGCAAGAGGAGGCAGCCGGAAGGGAATGACTAAAGCGAGGTCTCATCATTTGCCAAAAGGACGACCAGCAACCTTACTGATTCCTATTTGGTTTGAAATGCACCACATCAAAGCCAGTCTATGCCTCCAAGTTGGACACCAAAGATGTCAACATTCTGTACATTTTCTATGCGTCACAGAAGAAAAGATGTTCCCCAGAAGGAGGCAGGGATAACAAAATTAAGAAACAGCTCCGTTAGAAAATATTAGGACGGGTCCCTTGGAAAGCAAACTTTTAGTAGCGCCCCCTCTGGGGGACTTTGGTATCCCCACGCTGGCTCACACATAGTTGTCTGGATTTGTCTGCCCACCACAGAGAGGAGTTAGGCTTGTCCAGCCGGCAATTAATTAAATAACCATACTTATTTCCCTTTCAGCCATTTAAGCTTTTAAATATCACTTTAAGATATAATTCATCACCGTCTCCTAGAATAAAACATCAGTCAACTGCGCATTAAAGGCCACTTATTTAAAATAATGATCTGCACAATGGCTTCCTGGAGCTTGCCAAGAAATTCTGTACGAAGATTTTCTGGGTTCAGTCCCATATTAGGGACAAAATACCAATGAAAGAAAGCACGTATCCAAAAATAAAATTTAATAATTCCTTATGTATCTTCTTACAAAGACCAGTGAGCCAGCAAAACATCTACCAGTAGGAGAATGAGCTTCATACTTAATTCACCCACTGAGGCATGAGACCATAGCGTGAAGGTTCTGTCCTACTTTGGAAAGTCCTAAAATTACATCCCTGAAGTTCATCGCTCTAAATCGGTCCATCAGCTCCGCTGAACCTCTCCAGTGAAGACCAAGGAATCATCCCCAGGTGCTCAGAAGGGAAGACGTGGGTCAACCTAGGTTTTCTAAATGTTAAGTATTTTCGGTGCAATTTGACAGGATAGCATTTTTCCTAAGACACATCAGTGGATAAGATGCGTGTTGGCCCTAAGTCAGTGAACCTCCAGGTATCTTTTGTTTCCCAATTTATACTGAAAATCTTGCTTAGTTTTAAAACTAGAGGAAAGTTGAAAAAGTGGAATAATGAATACTTAGACATGCTTCACCCAGACTTAACAGGTGTTGACGTCGTACCGCAGTTTGCACACACACACACACACACTTTTTAACGTAAATCTAAGAACAAGGAGATTCTCCTACATGTTCATAGGCTTTGTGCTACTTATTCACTAACCAAATTTCCTCACCACATCTTTTCCTGATTCCTGGTAGGAGAAATTCTTTATTTTCCTCCATGCAGACGGAGTCAATTTCTTTCTTGCGGCCTTTGCCAGAAATCAAGAGTCAAATCACCCTCTTCCCTGAGTCCTCCGCCAGCTAAGGACAGGCTCTGGGACCTTCCCTCCAGCCTCACCCCTTCCCCTCCCCATCCCCCATGTGCTGTCTGCACTCCCCCAGCTCCCGCCGCTCCTGAGCAGCCTTGTGGAAGCGCGTGCTTGCCCACTGTCCATCACTGCCTTGGGACAGGGCACTCCTCCACCCGGCACGCCCACCTGCTTTGGACTCACTCCTCACACTCTCCTGGCCCCTCTCAGGGAGCCACCTTCTCCTGGAGGCTTTCCTCTTGCCCTCATCATCCCCATCTGGGCAGCAGCCTGGCCTCATCACTTCTAGTCTCCTGGGGGAAAGGACACATGCCATCGCGACATCCCAGTGCCCAGAACACACACAGAGCTTCACCCAGCCGGGGCCCCAGAGAGGGAAGGGTCTTCCATTTCCTCCTGGTCTCATGGTGAAAAGAGTAATCCACACTTAACTAGTTCTTCTTTAAATGTTTCCATCTCTTTGAATTCTTGGGCCATAGGAAGTCCCGAGGGCAGTGGGGGAGGCGGGTGGAGCTTGCACCTCTGGTGACCTGGCCTCAAGCATGCGGGCAGACTCTGAGCTGGAGCCCTGGGGCCACACAGAATCACCCAGGCCTTCCCCATGCCGAGTGTGTGTGTGTGTGTGTGTGTGTGTGTGTTTGAACAACTTCATGCTACAATTCACCTGCCATGGCCCAGCCATCTAGCACATCAGTGGCTCACCCAAAACCTGTCTGATGCAAAAACCCTGCTGTCCATCAGGAGAGGTTGCTGCTCACTGGACCCAAGTGGCCAGTCTTCCCAGGCCTCAGGCTCTCTGGTCTTTAGCCTAAGCCCTGCTGCCACACCTCTGTGGTCCAATTAGCTCAAAGGACTGCAAGACTGTCCCTAAGTTTCCCTTAAACCTGCTGCCCCTTCTCCTGACCCCCATCCATTCCAGCAGCGTGGCCAGGACCAGCTCCAGTGTGCCTGAGCCGTGGGGCAGCGTACAGCATACACAGCAGGTGGGAGCTGGCCAGCTCTTGGGTGCGAATTTCTTGGCCCCGCGATCACCACCACCCCATGGTCCCATCGCCCGGGACACTTCCTCGTGCAGCTCCCCCCTCCTCTGCGCAGACTCACTGAGATCACAACTCCTGCCATGGTTGGCCTGCCTGTTTTATCCCCTGACTTGGCTTCGCAAAACACTTCCGATGTCATCCTGTACCATTTTACGGGAAATTTCAGCAAGAAATAAACCTATTTTAAAAACACATATTTATACATACAGGCTCACTTGTATACTTTCTAGCAAATATTAAAAAAAAGTTAGCTATGGTTCTTCCCTTCTGTGACAGTTTCCAATCAGCCAAGCCAGGGCTTTAGATCAAATCTGAAGAACATTTGTGGGACACTGAATATAAACTACTGAAATAAGTGGTCATACATAACACATGGCCCCTTTGAAAACATTTAACTATTAAAAACCAAGATGTTTTTCAAAAAAAAGAATGACCTCCCCCCATCCTGAGAGGCTTAGCATAAGAAACCTGCATCACTGAAAACATTACGCCAAGCGGAATAAGCTAGACACAAAGGACAGCTACTGTGTGATTTCACTCACATGAGGGGTCTACTGCGGCCAAATTCAGAGGCAGGAAGTAGCATGCTGGGGGCCAGGGGCTGGGGGAGGGAGGAATGGGGAGGGAGTGTTTAAGGGCGCAGAGTCTCAATTTGGTAAGATAAGTTCTGGAGACAGATGGTGGAGATGGTTGCACAACAATGTGAAAGCACTTAATTGTGCACTTTAAAAATGGTCAACCGTATGTTACGTGTTTTTACCTTTGAGGGGAGCACGCCGTTTACACGCATGTTAAAATGAGGCTACCCAGGGCCCTGGACTGTTTCACTCAGAACTCCCCACAGATTACTGATCAGAAATGGGTTGGGGTTTCTTTCATTATCATCTGAAGTTATTTTTCTACATTTTGTAACTTAGAG
This sequence comes from Vicugna pacos, assembly GCF_048564905.1. Classification (NCBI taxonomy): domain Eukaryota; kingdom Metazoa; phylum Chordata; class Mammalia; order Artiodactyla; family Camelidae; genus Vicugna; species Vicugna pacos. Next base: position 25,351,342 of record NC_133010.1, on the reverse strand, counting down.
ACTGCTGACAGAACACAACCTCAGTCCAGTGTTTTCCACTGTGTGTCACCATTCCCTGTTTCAAAGCTAACTGCAAAGCCACTCTGAGCATCACCAGGGTGATGGGAGTAAGATGCAGGGATCCCCATGAGTGACTGTCTACATCTTGGATGGGAGGCAGGCATCCCACTACGGGACACCTGAATGAGACACTCAGATAAGAAAACTTCACTTCCTGAGTTCCGCAGCTGGAAACATTCAGAATCAACTAAAATGACACCAAATTCAATGACCCACCTCTCAAATTTTAAGGGTTATTTTTCATTATAAAGTTAAATTTAATCATAAAGGAAATATGTGAAGTAGAAATGATAGGACAATTACCTCGAATCCTACCATCCTGACAAAAACAGTTCCGTACCTGGATGGCCTTCTTCCAGCTTGCTCTTTAATCCGTTCAGGAATTTTATGAAGATCTCTAACTTTTGTTTCTTATTTGGTATCACTTAGAAGAGAAAATAAGAAATTGGTACACGTTTGTAGCAACACGGATGACCTGGAGGTCGTCATACCAAGTACGTAAGCCAGAAAGAGGAAGAAAAATACCATATGTTATCACTTAGATGTGGAATCTTAAAAAAAAAAAAAGGACATAAACGGACTTGTTTACAAAACACAGACAGACTGACAGACTGCCACTTGCTTGGGATTCAGGATTTTTTGCTCTTGTTTTGTTTTACTGTGTGTTTTTAAGACAAGGCACATCCAAGAAAGCTAAATTTGATGCTATGGTGTGCTGAGTCTGATCAACTGAATTCTGTATTACCTTTTAAGTATCTACTTTCAGAAAGTCATTAATTAATGATGGGAAATCTGGCCTTATAGGATATGGTCTTGTGGTAACCCAAGAACGATCTCTTCGGACTGAGAACATAGGTGCATCGCCAGGGAGAGGATCCCGATTTGATTCACTGAGTGATGAATCCCATGGATCTCAAACAATGCCTAGCACATAGCAGGTGTTCAATAAATATTTGTTGAATGTTGACAGATTCAAAGACAGAAGGAGATAATTAAACAACTGTGTGAATGTTCTGTGCCAAAAATATTACTGACTAGATTCACACTGAAACTTAGGGAGGAAAAATGTCTTTTCAAGCCTGAAGTCTTCAGTTGTTCATCACTCACTCAGCCCTGTATGAGCCCTCGAGTGTGAATAAATAGGGAAGTCTCCCCTATCAGGAGGAAAATATCCCTGCTGAATGTACCCCAAGAGGAAACTTCAATTCCTTTGTCTGTCAATTTGTCATCTTTCCCAAAGCAAACGTATGCAATGTTTTTATTTTTATTTTTTTCTATTTTCTGGGTCATTGCACAAAGAGTCCACATCGTTCCTCCATCTCGCATATCACTTTCTCTGCCTTTCACGTGGGCACCCCCGGAAATGACTCAATCCTTAGTCATGGTGTCTCCATGAAGATTAGCAACTCTGCCATTCCCAACTTGCAGCACCTAACATTGAGATGTGAAGGCCAAGTGAGGTTGCCCAGGATGCACACTGTGCAACCTGGGAAAGCCTGGTGAGTATTACATTTTCCCAGCACTAGGACCCAATTTACTTTATTACAGCCTCATTAGAGGTAATGATATCTTCAGTGGACTACGTGCAGCATAAATAAATGTCAATTTCATGAGTATCGAATGGCTATGGTTGTAAACTACTTTTACATTTTTAACACTATAGATGGATTTATTGTTTTTTTTTTTTAAAACAGGATCTCAATTTCTAATACATACGATATGGAACATATTATTAAATACCCAAGTTGTAGAACTGGAGCACTCAGGCCCAAACACTATACTTTTAATGAAATAGAAAGACATCAACCATTGTCAAACTGTGCTGATGTGTCTGCATCACAAGACACTTCTTAATTAATACTTCTTAGTCTACACTGATGATCATACAAGGCACTGCAGTGTACAAAGTGATGGAATGTAATGGAGCTATCAAAATGTACCAAGTTATTGTTTGGTTATTTAATTAATAAATATGCTCTGTGCTCAGAGCATAACCCTTATGGTAAAGTTCAAGGAGCTTCCCGTTGCTAATGGAGATCAATGCATAGGAAATTAACCACATGCTTCCCTGTGACAGACAAACCACGTGTGGAGATTTTACCATCAGGAAAACTGTGTGGTTCCGTGCTAGCTTCAAAAGTCACATCTACCACAACATAACTGTTGGCTTCAAATAAAAAAATTTATATGGCATCTGGTATTTATTTATCCTAAATACGTATTTCCATCGCCAACGTCACAGCTTCAGAGCAGTTATCAAGTCAGCTTGTATAAAGCTCCAGATTGTACTTAAATGTTTTAAAACGTGGCTAAAAATAACTTTCCACATGAAGATACAGAGAAACAAACCCTGCACACTGAAGCATCATTTTCAAAAAAAAGACACAGGAAAAAGTAAAAATTTAATTACCGTAAATTTAAATATCAGAGTAAAGATTTTAGTCTCTTGCTGTTTTAATTTTTAAATTCATCTTGATGGATTAATTGCTTATTAGAATGACCACAGGCCCGCAAGGACTTTGGCATGAAAAGATAAAGGCAATCACCATGCTTTCCAATAGACAGCAAATTCACGGGAAAGAGAAAATTCCTACTCATCATGTTTTTTTTTTTCCTTACTGATTTTACTAGCCCAATGTTTGGAAAATATACAGTCTGAAGGTGAAAGAGAATGTGAAATACTCTTCGTTAACAGTTATAATATGAATACAGAAAACCACTATAACATAAGCCACGGGTCCAAAGCAACAATTAGAAGCTGACGCCAAAATGGTCCTGTAAGGGACCAGACAGGCGCGTCTAGGCTTTGTGAACCCTGCAGCCTCTGTTCCAATGACTCAGATTGGTCAGCTTGAAACCAAATATTTAACAAGTGGCCACGGCTGTGAGCCAGTAAAACTTTGTCTATGGACACTGCAATGTGAATTCCATGTGTCACAAAATAGTGGTATTATTTCGAATTTTCAAAACCATCTAAAAAATGTAAAAACCATTCTTAGCTTGCAAGCCACACAAAAATGGGCAGCTGGCCAGATGTGACCAGCAAAACATTGTCTGCCAACCCCCTGAGGCATCACAAAACCAGCCTGCCCGCACACGCAAGACCAGACACAAACACCCACGCAAGAACAAATTCAACAACATTTCTGGTAAAGGCTCTTCAAAATTAACCCTTGTGAAGCTTTGGTTGTATCTCCGTTCAAGGTGCACTGACCCTGGAAATCGATGAAAGTCATTTCTGTTTGAATGGGAGAGGGCCAGCATTGGAACTTGTTACTGAAAGGAATAGATCATTCCACACATACTAACGAAAAAAGAGGAGGAGGAAGAGGAGAAAACCCTGAAACTAAGCTGTATTTAAAACTCACAGCTGTATATACATACCAGAAACTCCGTCTTAAGATCTGCACCTGAGGATAGTGTCTGCAAGCTTGTGAGATGGTATCTCCTTACCTCTAACAGTGATATTTCATCGAGAGTTTAACTTCTCCCTTTTGGGCAGACAGGTCAGCTGGGCACAGGTCCATGTCCTCTGCATCACACTGGGCTTCCAGTAAGACGACTGCTCTGACAATACTTCCGGTCTATACCACGCTTAATTGTATGCACTTTTAGATTGCTCACTAATCGTATTTTTGTAATTCTCTCCCTTAAACGGATTAAGTTCCTAGAAAGAATCGCTCATCATCCTTCATCTCCCACAGTAATCATGTTTACACTAGGGCTCAAAGAAATTTTTTGATGACTAAGTTTGTTTAATAAATAGCAGGAAAAAGTATGCAAGTATCTGAGGTTCTACATTACGGTAAAACATTGAGTCTGATGGGGGAACCGTCACTTCCCGGAAGTCTTATCTGGACCCCTGGCCACAGGCATCGTCAGAGGAGAGGGGAGAGGAGCCAGACTCGCTGCACCCAAACCACCCACGTGTCCCAGCCCTGACGTGCACCCTGGCTGGGACTGAATGTTGAGGAAACACCCTGTGTAACCATCAGAAGCCAGATGGAACTGACACAAGCAACAGAAGATACAACACTCAGGGATCTTAAGTGGCAAAGGCCTCACAGTAATCACCAAGCATTCCGCTCATCAACAGAAGTAGAACAAATTCAAACAGAACATTTAAATGCCCCACTTCAGTCTTCCAAAGACAGAGGGCCTTCAAAGGCCAAACCCCTGCAAGGTCACTTCGCTGCTGTTGCTTCCGTGACTGGACTGATTGTTCCGGGACGTAGCTGGTCTTTGATATGTGTTACCACCTGTGTCACGGCCTTTGCTAGAAACCCGTCCTTTCTGTATTGGAAGCCTGGACACCTTGGTCTGAGACGGTGCCCTGGGACATCGCAAAGGAGAAAAGGACAAGACGGTAACAAGAAACCCCTCCTTCCCCTCCTTTATGGAGGGAGGTGGGCCATCTGGTGACGGAAACAGCACTCGCGGAGGCTGAGGACAGTCCTGCATCACGGGGGCTCCTGTGCAGTCAATGCTTCGAAATTAGGCTTAAGTCTAAAGGACCACAAAATGAAACCGACTACCTACAGTGGAAAATCATAGAACATTCAGCAAATTAGAAGATAATACACGAAGGAAACCTGAGTGCGCTCTTGTGGAGAAATCTCCCAGGGCTAAATCTGAGTTCTCCCATCCCATCCCCAATACCCCGCCCCCTCAGCCACCCCCAGCCTCTCCGCACACAGGCTGGTTCTCCAGGGAGACGGCAGGTGAGGACCAAACGACTTCAGGATGACAAGCCCCTCGGAAAAGACATCTCCCCCGAGGGTCTGCTATGCTGGCCTCCCCCACCTCCCCCATCACTGACAAGAATGAAGCAGGGACTAGAATCTAGAAAACAACTAAGGTACCAGTGACTGCATCACAAGTAACATTCAAATCACATACGGACAAGAGAAAAAGAGAGACAGGACGGAAGACCATCAGCGTGGGGAAGCCACCCAGAGCTAGGAAGATTTTGGAGTCCACTAAAGCCACAGGGCCAAGGGGCTCAGTGACGCTTTCCCTGGAGTTATAGGAGGTAAACATGGGATGCAGACGGCAGGAACGCGGTGGGCATCATAACTGGTAAAGCTTAACTAAGTGAGAACAACGTTAAACCCCGTTTCATGCTTAAAAGCTGCCTTCCCAAGATTACTAAGTGTAAATATTGCTACATTTAGATGCATCAATGAAGAACTTCATAGCCATGAAAAAGTATAAAACCTGCATTTTCTCTGAAATCCAAATCAGAAAGACATGTCTTATGGTCTGAATCCTGAATGGGGCACACTCATCACCCCGTTTGTCAAGTGAATCTGCAAATCTAAAATTGTAAAATTGCAGTCCAACACCTCAGCCTAAAAATGGCGCCCGTTGGAATGATCAAGCTTCCACCTGAGTAGAGTCTATGAGTCACTGTCCTCCTACTCTTCCTGCCAAACGAGAAGCAGAATTCTTGCTGGTGTTCCGTGGACCAAATGTTTCTCACACCCTTCAGAAAATTTACTGGGCACTTCTGCAGCGGAAGAAGTGTCAACATGTGAGCACCACCATTTTATCAGAAAGCTTTCAAGGTCACTGGTGTCCTCCCAGATTCCCCAGGCGCCAGACAAGACCTCCCAAGGTCTCCTGTTTGTGATGGACACTTTGTTATTGGGATTCCTCAGCTAGAGCTCCACCCACTAGACACATTTGCCAGAAGAGACATCAATCTACCTCCCATATCTGCTGCTTGAGAAAGGATCGATTGGGTAAAGCCCATTAATCCAGCGCAGGTGTATCAGAGCTAAAGGAAGTAAACTTTAATTTGACTTTAAAGGGAGGCACGCAAAAGTCAACTCTTGGTCGTTGGTCTTCTTGCACCATCGTCACTAGCTAACCAGTCTTTGCCAATGCTCTCAAAGACCAAGGCCCTCACTCATTCAACCAATACCCAGTGAACATCTACTGTGATTAAGACTCCTGGACGCCTCTGATTTTAAAAAGAAAATGTAAAACTAAAAGCAAACCTGATGGCATCCATGGATCAGAAGTTGGTTTGGTCAAGGTGTTCACTTGCTCCCAATTGAAGTCATCATCTTCAGCTTGGCTGTATCCACAGGTGCTATAAGGCTCATCAAAGAGGCATCCACCTAAAATGTGAAAGAAGGAAGAGTAATGTTAGTAACAACCAAATCTCCGGGATGAGCTATGACGACTGCAAGTCCGAGTAACCGTAAAGCTGCCTGAAGCTGAACTAAATCCAGCGTGGCCTTCTTCCTCAGGAGCGGTGGGTCCTGACCCCCACGGCATCCTTGCTAAGCCCTAGCTGAGTAGCAGCCATGCCTTGCCAACACTGTTGTATTACACTGCCCTATGCTGTCTTCTCAAAAGGAAACCAACATTTGGTTTGTATACTCCAATGGAAAGTAAGACCTCAGCAAATTTATGATTCATATCTTTCAGATTCATATGAATTTGGAATAATTTATCTTGTGTTCAAAACTTTAACAGAACCATGCTAGGTGTCCAAGGTGTTTTCAATAGAAAAAAAAATTATAATTTGCCCCCCAAAATGAAAAAGAAATGCTTTCACCACAGCATTCACACAATGGTGGGGGACAAAACACAGTAGAGACCGCAGACATAGCTTACAAAATATTTTTCTGAGCATTATTCTAAATCTACCATAGAAACAGGTTTTCAATTTACAGAGGTTATACATTTGCCTACAGTCCACACAATTTTCAAAGGCAAGAAGAAATCCAAAACTAAACATGTGGTAAACATCTGCTTAATTTTGATGTCAAAAATGAAGCTACTGAAATACAGAAACAAAGAATACATGAAAATGCACTAGATGCAAAGCAGGTCCACTGTTTCAGCATCCTGCAGTACACTGATGATTTTAAGCCCCACCCCACAACCTCTTAAATGTCACCTGCTACTTTGAATTATTACAGCAGCCAATCTCTTCCCCAGCACTTCACATTGCAAAAGTGAGTGATAATATCAATCATCTTAATTATCATGAAAATTCGACTGCCCATTATATAATGCTATTAATGACATTAATGAAAAAGATTAATTATAATCACTTGCCAAAGACGAGAGTTAAGGGTCTGGTCAAGAAAACACAAATACAAGAATTTAATTACACTGTGGCTGTAATGTGTCCCCTGCTGGCAAGAAGGTAAAACAGCAATTGCATAAACTCAGAGGTAAAAGAGATGTGAAAGGTCACGTTGCCCAACTTCCATCCAAGTGCTTACATCAGTTCTACAACCTGCAAGGCAGACAGACGGCTTCTGAACAGGGGAGGCGCTCGGAATGTAGCAAAACCTACCGTGTAGACGATGCCCCGTAAAAAGGCCCCAACACGGCTTCTTGAAGTGTACGCCCATTTATCTTAGCTTTGCCCCATGAAGAAACAGTGAAAACTCTCAGCACCTACATAGGAAAGCTGACTATTAGAAAGGAGCTGTTAAATCTCTACATTCTTGCCTCTCCAGGCAAACTTGCTCCCCTCCCTTCCTCCCACTGGAAGGCTCTCAGACGTCCGCCATCCTGGCAGGAATTCTCTGACCACCGTCAGGTTCATCAGCTCTCTTCCAAGCCAACAACTCCCCGTCCAGCAGCCTGAATTCAACCGGCTACCTCCCTGGACCTCATGTCCTTCAACAGTCTGGGCAGAGTGTTGGTCTGTGCTGAGTTCCTGGAGCCTGGAACCCCACACGTCTTTCTCATTACCACTCCCATCCAGCTATTTCAACTCCTGCAATAAGGCAAGTGACTTTCTGTCCACATATCCTTTCTAAACCCCGTCTCACTGCTTGCAGCGCCTCCTCCAGCCTGTCGAGAGCTTTTGGAACCTCAATTTCATCATTCAGGTCTTAGTCATCCTACCTAGCTTTGGGTTTTCTGCAAATTTCATTAACCAGTCTTTCTGCCTCCAAATCACTGACAAAAAATGTTCAACAGGGCCGAGACGGGGACCTCAGACCCTCTTAAGAGGTGTCCCCCAGCTTTCTGAGGTTGTGTCACTAGCTCCAGGCATGACGGTGAAACGAGTAGCCTTGGACACTGTCTTCTGTGACACTTTTAACAGAACTGACAAATTACATTCTTCTGGGAACAGAAAACTCATTACAAAGATAGAGCATTAACTCCATATTTCACCTTGACAACAACTGGTAATTTATACTTCCTTCTCACCCAGCCTTAACAAGTTCAGAAACAAAGCGGATTTGTTGAAATCACGGAATGCTAACAACTTTCCGATTTGGGGTAAGAAGTGTTAGAAGACTATGCAAACATTTATGAGAAATACCTTCCCTTGGTTGCAAATCCTAATTTTCACATAGAAAATAGCTTCAGCACTGTGGAAATAAGCCCAAACAGCAGTAGCATTAACAACATTGAAAAGAAAGAAACAACCATGCGTTGTGACAGAAAAGCCCCCCCCCCAATGGAAACACAGGCAGAACTCTGAGGAAAGTCCTGCTGCACAACCTTAAACTGTGAGAAACAGCTTCGGGGGCCCACAGTTCAAGGCTGGTTAAAGACCTGGCTTAGGGAGCAGCTGCTGGTACTGCAGGTGTAACCCAGCATAGAGGTGAGAGCCTGCGTGGCTGACAGCAAACCCCAAAGACTAATACGACACTGGAGCAAGGATACAATTTTCCCATTGCAGAAAGCTGTTTTCATCACTTGAAAAGAAACATAAAAAGAATGTTCTGGTTCTTTCTGGACCCACAGACGATGACTGAACTACTGTTAAATGGGAAAGACTGTGAATTTTCTGTTGCCCAAAAGATACACCCCACCGCACACCAATGTTCAGACCCACCACTGGCCTTCATTCAACTGATGCAAGACGCTAAAATTAGCAAAGATGGTTTGTCAAAATTAAAGTGAGATTAAAGTCAACAACAATGGGATATAAGCAACTAAAGAAAGCACAAGGAAGCCTGTAGTTTTCAAGGCAACTGTGTGTAGAGGTAAAATGAACAGGTTCTGGGCTCAGAAGCCTTGCTCTTCCCCATTCGTGCCCTGGTGGCTTCATGTCTGTAGATAAATCATCTAGCCTCTCTGAACCTCGGTGTCTTTGTCTATGAAACAGAGCTCACATGTTCCTCACATGGTATTTCTGGCAAATCAGTTAGGTAGCAGGAGTAGCCAGTCGAACATAGTGTGAGGCACGTCCCCCAATATCAACTATTACTAGATCTTAAATTCTTCTTACCCTCCATACCTCCCATAGCAATGGCTCTCTGGAGTTCATTTCATTGCAAATAGTTACAGCATAACCCAGACCCCAGCCCCGCCTCTGCGTGTGCATGCCTGCTGTTAACACCGGACCTGCCCTGGCTGTGCATCGATATTCTGCTCAGATGATGAAGAAAAATACCATATGATATCACTCATAAGTGAAATCTAAAAAAAAAAAAAAGACACAAATGAACTTATTCACAAAACAGAAACAGACTCACAGACACAGAAAACAAACTTGTGGTTACCAGAGGGGAAAAGGCGTAAGGGAGGGACAAACTGGGAGTATGCAGATACTAACTGCTATGTGTAAACTAAATAAACAACAAGGTCCTACTGCAGAGCACAGGGAACTATATTCTATGGCTTGTGATAACCTGCAATGAAACAGAATGTGAAAAGGAATATATATATATATATATTATATATATATATATATAATATATATATTATATATACATATATATCTGAATCACTATGCTGTACATCAGAAACTAACATGCATTGTAAATTGATTATACTTGCATTAAAAATTTTTAAAAAGGTGAATGTAAAAAAATATAGTTGCAATATAGAATTGGCAATGTTAAAGTGTACTTTGTAAGGAGGTGAAAAGTCTGGGTGTTCGTGCAGGAACACAGCTGTGGGCTCCTCCCGGGGGCCCTGGGAGCAAAGCACGGAGGCCAGCTACCAGGGAGGGTTTGGGGCCAGTGAAGAATGTGATGAGGCAGCAAAGTCCCTGAAATCTAGTGAAATGAAGCATTTCCAAAAATATGTCTCCCCCATTTTCAGGATAACACAGTTTGTCATCGTGCATAGGACTGCGATCAGCAATAAACTGCCAAGGCTCCTCTAGAATTGTCTTACGTAGACCAACGCCCCACATCTCATGGCTGGACCATGTTCTTCCACCAAATCCAGGTATATGATTTCTCTCTTGTGGAGGAGAATCAGGACTAAGTCAAAGTCATGTACAAGATGGAGAGAGGTGACGCAGGCGGGAGGGGTGGCGGTCTGCATCGCTCATACTCTCTCTCTTACGGGTATATGACACACAAACACACACGTGAGCTTGCCACATGCCCCCATCATACCCTGAGAGAGGCTTTCCTTAGCAACTGTAAATACAATGCACAACTTGTGTTGGAGAAAGGAGTTGTCACACAGAGGGAAGTGTCAACTGCTCAGGTAATGGGCAGCCACCATGATGACGTCTGCACAGGGATGCTGACTGCACGTTCCAGAACACGCAGTGCAGCCCGATTACACGGAAATTAAATCAGTAAAATCGAAGAAAAGGGAAAGTTAGAAAGCTGGTAAAGTAGAGCAGAGAGGAAAAATAAGGATGAGATTATCTGGGGATTAGGGCTGGGGCTCCACCACCAGCATCAAGTCATAAACAACGTCACTGGGGCCACTCACAAGCCCTTAGCCACACATCTTACACCGAGCTTTGGGGCGGCCAGTGCCAAGAGGACAGTATGACTGATGACACAAGTCACAGTATCGATGAGATAATATTAATACTAAAACTAGTAACAGGGGCTTACATGTATGGGGGACTTGTTTAAGCCTCATGCCAATCCTACAAAGCAGATCCTAAAATCCTGGTTTTACAGATACAGAAGCCGACACACAGAAGGTCCCAGGTCTCAAAGCCCTAAGAGGGGTCAGCAGAGATTTGAACCCAGGCATCCTGTCTTGAGAGCCCACATGCTTAACACTAGCCCCCAAACTGAAAGGCGAAACGGAAGATAGCTCCTAACCCAGAGGCAACGATCTTCCCAGGGCCTGGGAAAAGCGATCAACACGGATTAATGAACAGGGTTCCCAGGAGGGCAGAGAGGCGGGGTCTGGGTCTATTCAGGAACACGCCAGGATGGCACATCGCCAAACTTCAATTAGAGAACCTTGACTTCCTGGGAGCTCAGTGATTCTAGGATAAAAGCTGGGCTATCCCTGAAGGTGGTCTTTATGAATATCGCTTCTCTCAACAAAGTCTTAGTGGGCTACCATCAGCTGGTGAGTTTTTCCACCAACTAAAAAGTACAGCTCATCTGAGCTTATTACTAAAGCATGCTGTCATGTGCCTCAGAAATCAGATGAAACCATTATTTCTTTCATGAAAACTGAAGAGTTTGAAAGGAGCAGGTGTCTGAAAGTCTAGGAATTCTGCTCAAAAGTAATTTTGATTATAACTCTACCTCGGTCATCTTGATATTCTCTAGAACTGGAACATGGTAGCATTTAATAAATGCTTTTTTCTTTTTAGAAAACTGGGTAATGAATTCTCCAAAACTCTGTGCAGAATTTGGCTACAATAATTTTGCCTAAAAAGTTTTTTAAGTGTAGTGTGATATCCACTTAAACAATGAAAGCCGTATCAACAGAACCCCACAATACACCCAGCACCATCCTGGTGTACTCCAAGATAAATCAGCTCCAGATGTGTCTATATCACTGAACTTGTTCATTTTTCATTATGGTTGAAAACTGTAAGCTGGTTAAATGTTAATGAAGTCTCCACAAATTATGGCTTTTGCTTTAGAAAGGTTGAACTCTTTTTTTCTTTTTCCTGGCAATAATTAGACAGCAAGACTAGTTGTCTATAAAGGTCACTCACGATTTATGAAAATAAAATATTGTCATTTGCAGACTGGAGGGGATTTACCTTCCTCTTTCTCTGGAATAGCATAATTACTCCGTAGATCCAAGAGGGGCATGACATCATTAAGACAGAAGCTATAATGGAGAGGACGGGCCGCTTTTTTCTCCAAAGGGAACCTTACCAAGTTCTTTCCCATGACAGTTCTATATCCTAAAACAACTCCAGGACTGGAGAGAAGACAAAGGGAATCAAACTGATAAGGATTAGGGCCCACTCTCCAGAGCGGTATTTAAGCAAACAATTTTTGCTTGTGACCACAGTCGTGACATCTTAAGCCAGCATACCTACATGCACATTTTACAAACCAAATTTATCTTTACTGAGGTACACTGACCTTTTTCATTTCTGTTCTATTCAGTTTTGTAAAAGGTTGGGTCTGGGTCCACAAATCTGATTTCCTGATCCTTCAAAGGGTGCTACCAGTAGCCTCTAAGGTTTGGAGGTGAGATGCATCACCTGGGACTCTCCTAGAAATGATCATACTGGGTGAAGCAGTCAGATGGAGGAAGACAAATATTTATCACTTACACGTGGAGTCTTAAAAAAAATGAGACAAATGAACTTATTCATAAAACAGAAACAGACTCACAGACATAGGAAAAAAACTTATGGCTACCAAATGGGAAGGGGGTGGATAAATTAGGAGCTTGGGCTTAGCAGATACAAATGATTAAATATAAAATAGATAAACAACAAGGACCTATTATATAGCCCACGGAACTCTATTCAATATCTTGTAATAGCCTATAATGAAAAAGAATATGGAAAAGAATATGTGTGTGTGTGCGTGTGTGTGTAACTGAATCACTACGCTGTACACCAGAAACTAACACAACATTGTAAATCAACTATACTTTAATTTAAAAAAAGGAAAAAAAGTTACTAGTCAACACTTGGATGCGAGCGCCCTCCTAAGACCACCAGAATGCAACCAGTGATCTGCAAAGACCCCCTGGCTTAACAACTACCGTTTTGTGAACATCTACCACGCACCAGCCAGATGCTGCTTAAGACAACAGACAGTCATATTTCATTTAATCCTCATAACCAGTGCAAGACTACAGTCTCAGTATGTCTAATCAAAGAACTAACTTGTCCCAAAACAAAACCCAGGCAAATGCTGCCACGTGTTATTTCATCCTACAAAGCCTGAAGGGAAGCATCAGTGTCCTTCTTGCCAGTTGCTGATGACGGAGTACCTCTCCGCCCCAAATTCACGTTGTATTGTTTGCTCTGTGAAAATGGACCCAGATCCTCTGACTACACATCCTGTCCCAGTAGAGGGTCTGGGAAAGGCAGGATGGGAGGAAAGAGTGAGACTGCAGAGGTCCCTGGAGGGCTCCTGGTACGCATGGCTTCAGGAGCACCACAAGGCTGGAGTCTTCCAGGGCCCGGCTCTCCAGGGCATGGTGGCCAGGAGTGCCCAGTAGGCAGCCAGTTGCCCCTGCTCCCCTCGGGGGCTTTGTAGGTGAGCACCCCAGAAGGCCACCTCCATAAACAGCCTTCCTGGCCACCCTAGAGGACACATCCCCTCCAAGGTCTATGCCTGTGGCCCCACAGCGACTTCCTGCCACCCACTGGGCCCAGATCCCAGCTCTTACGGGTCTTCTCCTTGGACTTCTATTTTTGCCCTAGAGCAGTGGCATCCTCACATCCGCTCTTCCTCGACTCTTTTAAAAATATTTATTTATTTATTTTTTAAATTGAAGTATAGTCAGTTTACAATGTGTCAATTTCTGATGTACAGCATGATGTTTCATTCATATATATACACACATGTATTCTCTTTCATCATAGGTTACTACAGGATATTGACTAAGTTCTCTGAGCTATACAGTAGAAACTTGTTCATCTATTTTATATACAGTACTGTGTATCTGCAAATCTCGAACTCACAATTTATCTCTTCCCACTTCCCCTCCAACCCTCCCACAGTAACCATAAGTTTGTTTTCTATGTCTGTGAGTCTGTTTCTGTTTTGTAAATAAGTCTGTTGGTAGGAATGTAGTTTGGTGTGGCCATTATGGAAAACAGTATGGCAACTCCTCAAAAGACTAAAAATAGACTTACCCTATGATCCAGCAAGCCCACTCTTTGGCATATATCCAGAGGGAACCTTAATTCAAAAAGATACATGCACCCCAGTGTTCACAGCAGCACTATTTATAGCCAAGACATGGAAACAACCTAAATGTCCATGGACAGATGACTGGATAAATAAGTTTCGGTATAATTATACAATGTAATACTACTCAGCCATAAAAAAGAATAAAATAATGCTGTTTGCAGCAACATAGTTGGACCTTGAGATCATCATTCTAAGTGCAGTAAGCCAGACAAAGAAAGAAAAATACCACATGATATCACTTATATGTGGAACCTAAAAAAAAAGACAAATCAACTTACTTCCTTGACTCTTAGAGCATTCCTCCCACTAGCCAATCTCTTGTGTTCCAATCTGCTGTTCTAGTTTGTTATTTTTTTATATATATATTAAAACTTCCTTGTTCAAAACATTGCCTGGTTCCCATCTCCTGATTGGATCTTGATCGATACATCCCTAAATCTGCAAATGGCAGCCTGGAGTGGTGAAACACCTCGCCCAGAGTCACAGAAGGTTTGGTACAGAGCAAGTTCAAGGGAGGTCTGCGTCCAAAGTTCATACCCTTGCAAGCCTGCACATCTCCACCGGTCACCTGCCTCCATGAAGTGGGTAAACAACCACCTGTGGTGCTTCTCCACCGACTGTTAACATGGATTATATTGTAAATGAACTCTGGAAAGCGCTGCTTCTAAGACGCTTGCGGAGGAGGACCACGTGTTAATTTTACATACACTTTGTAAGATACACACTTTGAGTGGTTCTGACTTGAACAGGTTAAATTGACTTATATACTCCAGCAATCATTCTTCTTGGTATAATTACAGTCCTTTTAAAGTCATTTTGTAAAAAGACTGTAACACTCCTTGAGGAGATATCTGGAACATTTTTCTCATTTGTTCTAAATACAGAATGACCCCATTTAAGGCAGCCTTTATCAAATGCATAAAGTATTAAATGGGACTCTCTACAGAGAGGGCAGATCAAAAACTAGTGCTGAAATAATTAATGCTGTATGTTCTATTTTCCTAAAATACATGTAATCTCAGGTGGTCCTTTCCGTTTATTTCAAATTGAGAGCTGTGAGATAAATGGCCACAAACCATACTGTTCAAAGGATAAACAGAAGTGAGCTGTAATATACATAATTGTTTTAAGAGTGAAAAAAACCCTACACCAACAGACAGAAGCCACTGCTTTCTTCTGGTAAATCAATTCCAGTGACATCTACATTTAATTGCCTGCCGACAATAAAAGTATATAATGCCTCTTAAACGTTGAATGCCCCACTGATGGTGAGTGAGTCAGACATGAAGCATTATAGAATGCTCTTCTGCATGATTTAATCTAGCAAGCAGTTTTTACACGTTGCACAGGCATTTAAATGGCTAATGCTATGCTCTATTGTAAAAACTGCTATTTGCCGATGGATATACTTTACATAATTCAAAGGAAATGAGTTGTCTTGTTCTTTAAGTTTCTGTAGCTTATGACACTCACTGCATACTTCATTTCATATCAGTCTATCAGTTCCTAATTTTAAAAAAGTCCTGATTGCAGCAAATGACCATGTATTTTTCTTACTGATGTTGAAATCTGTTTTTTCTTAATGGGTAATGGTGTTATTTCTATTCTGAAACATATAGATGAAGCCAAATCACTAGTGACCTGTCTCAGTTTTCCACATACAAATAAGTACCTCATGGAGGATTTAATTAAATCACTCATACAAAGTCCCTGTAAATTCAAATCTACCTGAAAATCACACAGGTGTTTTTATCCTCTACACCCATATTGAAAAA
Organism: Vicugna pacos; assembly: GCF_048564905.1. Taxonomy (NCBI): domain Eukaryota; kingdom Metazoa; phylum Chordata; class Mammalia; order Artiodactyla; family Camelidae; genus Vicugna; species Vicugna pacos. The sequence goes on along the minus strand of NC_133010.1, from coordinate 25,335,468 downwards.
TATGGGGTAACAAACAGCTGTCTGGAGTGGGAAGGATATAGCTCAGTGGTAGAGTGCATGCCTAGCATGCACAAGGTCCTGGGTTCAATCCCCACCAGTTCCTCCGTTAAAAAGTTAAGTAGATAAAAATCTAATTACCTCCCCCCTGAAAAAAAACCAGTTGTCAGCCTCTATCACAGCAACAAGAGTAGAAAAGAAAAACTGATGAATTAAAGAGGAACAAAAATCTGGATCAGTATTTATCACCTTATCTCAGGAGTCACCTGTGTTCCGAGTCCAACACAGGAGCCATGGTTCTCAAAGTGGGTCCCTGTATTTTATTAGAAATGCGAGTTCTCAGGCCCCACCCCCCAACATACTGAATCAGAAACCCTGGGGTGGGACCCCGGCAGTCCGTGCTTTAACAACCCAGATCTCCTCCAGGTACTTCTGATGCCCACCAATGTTTGATAACCTCTGTTCTAGACTGACCCATTTAACCAGAATCTTCAAAAATCTGTGGTCTTACAAAAGGTCCCAGAGTAAACTAATCTTTGATTCATTTTAGAAAAGTGCTGTAGAGATTAGCAGTTTCACACATTGTTAAGAAGGTAAAGATTACTTCAGTTTCTTTTAAAAAGGTGCAACCATCCTATGTTTACTTATAAATCACATGCTGTAGAACTCTACATAGTCAGATTATTAGACACACATGTACTTGACCTTTTAGAGTACAAACTAGAAAATAAATATAAATTGAAGTTCAAATATTTTCTTCCATGCATCAACAGACTGAATTATACACATCAAAGGATGTGAAAGAAAGCCCTTTGGAGACGACTGCTCTAAATCATTCTTTTTTGTTATTAGCATCTCTCAGGTGAGTAAAGGCAACAGAAGAGCATTCCTTTATCACACTGTTGAATTCCAGACTCTGATTTCATGCTAAGAAACCCCTAATCTGTAATTTTTCTCCTAAGTGGAACTACTCAACAAACAGAGATACCCTAGGTAGAAAATGATCCTGGTTGTGGGTCAGAGATACCCAGGAAATTAATAAAAGCACAGAATTTAATTTTATGCCCAGTAGTGCTCCTGCCAGTTTAGTGTGATTTACAAATCCATCTCTTGATGATTTTATTAGCATAAAATCATTATCTGGGACAGCTGATAAAATAAACTCCTGAACTCACCAACATGCGGTACAGCCAAGCCGTGTTATTCAGCTTAAAACAGCCAGCCAATTGTTGATTTTCACTGGACGCTGATTAACCCAAACTCAACTAAATGTATTTCCCTCAAGGAACATTTTTTTCCCTACACATCACATTCACTGGGTAGAATCAAATTAGGTATAAGGAAAAAGTAAATAGAATTTCCTATGTCCTCTTGGTAAAATATTCATTCCAATTTCCTATCATTAGGAGTACTTTTTCTAAAACCAAAATTGGTGACTTGCAAGGCTGACTCAACGTAATTGGAATCTAAGACCTGGGATTCATTAAGTCCTGGATCTGTCACTTACCTACCCTATCTTCAGACAAGTCACAAATTGGGTGTCTTGCTCACTGTATTAAGAGGGGATATAGGGGTGAGATGGGTACAGCTCAGTGGGAGAGCACATGCTTAGCATGCACAAGGTCTTGGGTTCAGTCCCCAGTACTGCCATTAACAAAAAAAAAAAGAGAGAGAGAGAGAGATGCAGTGCTCACATCTAAAGTACAATTCACGTGCATTTCAACCATGGAAGTGGGAGGGTCATGATAAACAGAAGTCTTTCTTTAGTCCAGAGCCCCACAAGCATCTGCCCCATCAAGTGTCAGTCACTATCTCTTCATCCTTCATCCCTTTCTAGATGCATACATCTCACTGGCTTCAGCATCATTCTCATGTATAAAGATTTGCAGTTTTTGAGAAACAGAATACTGGTCTTCAACCAAGACGTTCCCCAAAGGATTTTCAGGGGCAATGTTGACAACAGGCAAACGCCCAAGGACCTCTGCCCATGGAAGATTCGACTTTTGTAATGTTAAACCCCCATCTCCCGGGGAGAGGGCAAAGGTCGTACCTGGTGGTGGATGTGGAAGGGACCTTACTGTCGCTAGATGATGACCATCAAAGAGAGGCACAGCCACACCCAGGGCATGCTCTCTGAAACAGGACATTCAAGTGACAGGTGCTGCGTACAGGGACTGCCTACGTCAGCTGATGGAGCCACAAACCAGAGGCTCAAGCCAAAAACCTGTGAGTTGGCCATGTCTCCACCCAACACCTTACCCCTCAAACAGCTTCCTAAGAGTTTCTCCTATCAGTCTCCTATTCCCATCACCCCGCAGTAGGAGTTTCAGCTCATGTCCCCACTGAACTTGACCCACCCTCTCGCGTCTAGACTCTGCCCTCTTCAGTGTATCCCCCGCTGTACCGGGAAGCTGGCTTTTCAGAATACACACAGCAGAACATAGCCTCTCCCTGTTCAAGGCTACTCACTGCCCATGGGGTGCGATGCAGATACTCTCACGCGACCGAGGAGGTTTTCCGGATCTGGCCCTTGCCAGCTCTTTATCTTCATTTCTTGCCAGCGCTTCCCTTTCAGAGTGTAACTGCCAACTGTCTGGGGATTCACCCCAGTGACCGTGCTGTCCCCACGTCTACTCCTGCCACCCCAGAGTCTGGCTGGCAGACTCCCGTTCCCGGTTCAAATCCCAGCTCACAGGCCACCTCGCCTGGGTACCTGTTACGGATTCCTTTTCACAGATAAAACAGGTCACTCCTTCTTGTGAACCATCACCCCGAAACAGACAGTCTTGTAGATGTCCTCGGCACCCATGTGCAATATGATTGTGGCAGATTCGTCTTGTGCTTCTCAGGCCTAAAAATGCTCTCTTCACCTCTGCATTACCCCGTCCACTACCTACCTGCTGGGTTCCATGGAATTTTGTAAAGATTTTTGTAACAAAAGTAAGACCAGAAACTGCCTACTTTTCTATCTTTATTAGGGGCACTGGAAAACAAATACTAATGGGTTCTATTCACTAATCACTCTGGCTGCACCAAGGGAAGAAGAAATCCTGGTTCTAGGGCTCCTGCTCTTTTTTTTCCTTCTTTTTTGTAATTGAAGTATGGTTGACTTACAATGCTGTGTTAGTTTCAGGTGTGCAGCATAGTGACTCAGTCATACATACGTGTGTGTGTATATACATAGTCTTCTTCATACTCTTACATTATAGGTTCTTACAAGCTATCGAATATAGTTCCTTGTGCTCTATGGTAGGACCTTGCTGTTTATCTATTCTGTATATAGTCATTTGTATCTGCTAATCCCAGACTCCTAATTTATCCCTCCCACTCCTTTCTCCTTTGGTAACAGCAGACAGAAACCAATGAAAAAAAAAGGGAGCTCCTGCCTTCTGATCTGACTCGGGGCATCTCAATCCCTCCTCCCTTTCCCTGGGTGCCCGGCATGATGTCGGGCCCTGGGGAGGAAGGGGCGAGGGTTACAGGGACACAGAGGATGATAAAGCCGCCCTTGTCCTCTGGGAAGGCGACACGGGGGACAGGACATAGTTACAAAGGAGAAATAGAAAAAAATGCTGTAGGAGCCAAGAGAAGGAACAAAATCTCATCCTGAAGATCCCCTGTCCCTAAATGGTCCAGAGAAAAAGAAAACCAGAGAGTCAGCAACGAGAGGAAAGAAGCTAAGACACCCACGACTGTTATTCTAAGATCTGCATAATAAGGCTGCTATTTGGCAGACCTCAGCGTAAGTCAACAAAAGGCAGAGGGATTCTTTGTGTACTGTACTGGAACTCTGGTTTAATGCCTCAATCGGTCGTGTTTGATTTTATGTTCCAAACATAAAAAGAATGTTAATGATTACACGTTCTGTATGTTTCAAATTTATGAAACATAAAAGGAGTGAAGACATACTCAACATCGAACTTTAATTCTCAGGCCATAAAGAAAGTACACTTTGAAGAAAAATAATTCATCATATAATGTTCTAAAGTAGGAAGCTGGATTCCAGGCAAACTTCTCCAAGCTGAGAACAATACTCACATGGCACAACTGTGAATCGGTTCCCTTGGCGTCACTTGACATGACCAATTAGTCGCTAAAATATATGGAACTGGGAACATTAACCCTTCTCAAGGTGAACACAGCTAGAATGCCTTTCCTTTTTTTTTTTTTTAATTGTTTCCTCAATATTCTATTTACTCTTTTCACAGGGACTATTTGGCCCCTGACTAAGGAGAACAGATGATGTAAGGGGCCAGCCTGGGACTAGAACGCAGAAGGACTGGGTCCCAGTCTTGCCCCGGCCTCTGTGGCCTCAGCCAGGGGCACCGGCCGGCAGCGTGGAGTTACCATGGAGAGAATGTAGATTTGCCACCAAAATGACCTGGTCCCATCTCTGTCATTAACACCAGAAATTGACCCAACACTGTAAACGGACTATACTTCAACTTCTAAAAAATATTAAAAAATGAAAATGTAAAAATTTTAAATTTTACATAAATTTTAAAAAGCTTTCCCCATCTATTCACCTGTAAAACCATCTACCTTCTTGAATGTTATCAAGGACTACACAACCGTGTATATATGTATGTATTTATATGCACACATACATGTTACACTGTCTACCAGCCTACCTGCCTCCCCATCCACTTGCCTACCTGTCTGTGTGGTAAATAGGTCAACGTGGGCTCCTCACACGGGTGCTTCCGGGTCCTGACCAATGGAAGAGAGCATGGCAGACCTCGTCTGCTGCTTTCACACTGTGACCCTCAGAACCTTCAGGCGGTGACGGCAAGCCCATTCCAGGTCTCCCTAAAACCCCGACTCAACCTGATACAGTCACCTCTCATTTACTTCAAATGTTGGGGTTCCAACAAAAGACGTGTACCATTAAAAGTTAGTACTTAACAACTTCAGGTTAACACAGTGGACCCTTGAATAACACAGGTTTGAACTGCCTGGGTTCCCTTTTACTCAGATTTTTTTTAGTAGAAGATACTACGGTACTACATGATGCAGATGGTTGAATCTGCGGAGGAACCTCAGGTACAGAGGAACCCGGGTATGGAGGGCCCACAACAAATTATGCAGTGAGGAGGGTGGTCCCCCTAATGCCCCCATGTTGCTCAAGGGTCAATGTATTTCCATTCTAAAAGTACACATTCTATTATTTTTCACTCTCTTCTCTTAAACACAAGTAGTCTTCACTGGGAACTTAACGGAGGTTAAAATGTGTTGGTATATATCCAAGATGTATGGTTGAGAGCGTACTGATTATCATATAAAAAACAAATTAAATAATGTTAAATAACTTAAGCAAAAGGATGGTTGAGCCCCATGCTAAAGAGAGAAGAGAAGGTTTAGGAGGAGACAGTGAGGAGGAAGCAGAAACCCTGTTGTTATGAGCTCCAATGTGAGGGTCAGCCAGGCTCCTGGTCTAGGAAGCGCAGAGAACACAAAATCACAGGACCAGACAGACACCCACCCTTCTCAGGCCCACGTGGGCTGGGACCCATTTGGGGTGATGGTTCCTATCCAAGCAACCCCCCAAAAGATTACATCATATTTGCCAAAAGGATCATTTGAGAATATCCAACATAATTTCAGTAGGACTCTTCTCAGCATAGCCCAGTCCTTGGCATCTGCAAACTCATGCCTAAATTACCTGAATCAGATTACATTTTTCTGTCTACAATGAAGAGGCTCAAAAATCTAAAACTCCAACAAGCACTATATGAAATGGATTCATATAACCAGTCCTCCAAACACATCCACTCCAAAAATATTTATTTACACCTACCATGTGCAGCCTAAGCAAAAAATCCACAAGTACCAACAATGAGATATGAGATTTTTTTTTATCTCAATAAAAATAACTTAAAGAAATTAGACAGAGAAAAAGCTCATGGGGAAAGGCTCAAAAAAAGAAAATAAAATCAAAGTCCATGTCTTCATAATAGGCCTGGGATGAGCCCTACTGGCTTCAGAAACTATTCACTGGGATATTTTTAATACAAAGCCAGGAGAGTGGAGAATTCTACTTCTCATGAAACTTTTTTTCTTCTCACGGCAGAGTTATTATAAGAAGCTGTCGTCACTGGGATCAGTTCATCAAAGTGTCACTGTACAGCTGGTTTTAATCATCTGAGTATGTAACTTTGCACTTGATTGCACATGGCCTGGCTCTTTCTCACGGGATGCTCTTTCATAAGCTAACTGTGGGCGATGGCATTGGCCACACTGGACAATATCTCACCTACCACTGGGTACCCCATGGATCGAGAATAAACCATTGTCAATCAGTATATTGACTGGGCTTAAGAAAGAGTCACCCTTCACGGGACTAGAAATTTGCCTAAAAGAACTTCACAGAGCAGCTTAATTCCTGTAATGTTTAAGCCAAAGACCAAATGTGGGACTCTGGGAGCCAAACCCCACTGTTAAAAAACACAAGCTGCGGTTACCAGCAGACCCTCAGCCTCAACCATCGCTGGGAAACGCACCCCTGATCGGAGCCATCTCCTCGAGTTACTGCATCCCATTTGTGGTACTTCTGTTGCCAAGGTCAACCATATACCCACTTCTCCCTGAGTTTAGGGGGAAAAGAAGAGGAAGCAGACATCACTCTACATCAGCACACAACTGATGTGAAAGTTTTTGGGTTGGGAGTAAAAACCAAGTTGCATCAGTATCAATTTTTCCTTCATCAATTTCAGAAAGATGTTTATCATAGAAAGACAGATGTGACCTTAACTACTGGAGTGCAAAATGTGGCACTGTACCTAATAATTCTCAATAAAGACCTTCATTATACTGAACTTTCATATATTGCTAACTTCAAAATCAAAAAATAAAACCCAGGGGAAACCGAAAGATTTAATTAGGTCAGAAAACACTATTATAGATAAATTGTGAAATCTCTAGATCCACCTAGCATTGCATCTCCTTTAAACACTGAGATATTAACCCAAACATAAATCTGTCTTACAAACAGGGTGGCAAACCTTCCCTTTCCTGATGTGTTGGCAGCTAGGCTTCTGGAAACACCAACATCCCCATTATCACAACACGTTCCTTTAAAGGTTACCGCTCTCCAGTATCCTGGCTGTGGCATTGTTCTCATTCTGTTGTTTTTTTTTTTTAATATTCTTTTTTTATTGAAGTATAGTCAATTTACAATGTGTTAATTTCTGATGTACAACATAATAGCTGTTATACATATATACACATAGATTCCTTTTCGTATTCTTTTTCATTGTAGGCCGCTACAAGGTACTTAATATACTTCCCTGTGCTGTACAGTATACACTTGTTGTTTATCTATTTTATAATATAGTCATTTGGTATCTACAAATCCCACACTCCCAGTTCATATCTCCACCCACTCCTTTCCCCCCTGGTAACCACAAGTTTGTTTTCTATGTCTGTGAGTCTGTATCTGTTTTGTAAATAAGTTCATTTTTGTCCTTTTTTTTTCAGATTCCACACATAAGTGATATCATATGGTATTTTTCTTCTCTTTCTAGCTTACTTCACTTAGAATGACAATCTCCAGGTCATCCATGTTACTGCAAGTGATGTTATTTTTATGGCTGAGTAGTATTCCATTGTGTATGTATGTACGTATATATGTATGATTTTATATATATATATAAAATCACCACTTCTTTATCCAGGCATCATTAAAAAGCCCACAAGTGATAGATGCTAGAGAGGGTGTGGAGAAAAGGGAGCCCTCCTCCACTGTTGGTAGGAATGTAATTTGGTGCAGCCGTTATGGAAAACAGTATGGAGATTCCTCAAAAAGCTGAAAATAAAGTAACCCTATGATCCAGCAATCCCACTCCTGGGCATATATCCAGAGGAAGCTCTAATTTGAAAAGATACATGCACCCCAATGTTCATAGCAGCACTACTTACAATAGCCAAGATGTGGAAGCAACCTGAATGTCCATCGACAGATGACTGGATAAAGAAGTTGTGGTATATTTATGCAATGGAATACTACTCATTCTGTTTTTATGTTCTCTTCTCCTAGCTCAGTGATCCTTGGCTTCATGGAATGTATAGATCCGAGAATCCGAACACAGCTACCCATGACCAGTCTGCTCAGGAGAAATGGATAACGTGCAGATTTTATAATTCCTTGGTTTACAAAGCTCTTCAGAGACAATTTAGCGTTTACTCAAAGGGTGGTTCACTGACCCCCTGCATCAGAATCACCTGGATAGTTTCTTAAAACACAGCTCCTGAGGCCCCACCCCAGGCCTGTGGAATCACAACTGCTGGAAGTGGAGTTGGGGTGGAACCTTAGGTCTCCTTCTGGTGATGCTGTCACTGGTTGAAGGGCAGGTGAGACCCTCCACTGGGGCCGTTTTCCTAGCCTCTCCTGGCATCAACTGGTCCTGAAGCTGATGTCCTTCTGGCTCCCACTCACCTCTCTCCCAAGGAGCCTCGCTCTCCCAGGTCACTTCCACATGACCAATGGGGATCTCCGCCTGTATCCTGACCTGCTCATCCCTGCAGGCTCCTTCGGTACATCTGCACGCAACCACTCCCCGCTCCCATACACGGCAGGTTCCTGGACTCTTCTGAACGTTTCCGGGGGACACCTCCTGCCCACCTTCCCAGCAAAGTCTTGCTCACTCATCCATTAAGAACCACTGCTGCAGAACCTGCTAGCTCTCTCCCTAGTCCTTACTGGCTTATTGGTTCTTCACTGAATGCCCGTAATTCTCACACGTATGAGACTATCCTTCTGCATGCTCTGTAGAGAGTACGTCCAGCCACTGGTCTCTGCGGCCACATGGTGGGTGCTCTGACCTTACTGCAGAAGCAGGGACTGGTACCCAGCTGCCCAGAGTGGTCACCCTCTAACTATCGGTAGTAAGACCGAAGAATGGCCAACTTACATCTCTACACAGGAACACAGATCACCCAAGGTACTGTGCAAGTAAGGAAAACGGAGGCTGGGGGGTCTGCCTGATGTAGCAAAGCCACTCCAGGCAGCATCCAGTACCTCCTGATCCGCACAAGGGTTCTGGGCAGCGTGGTAACAGAGAGGAAGACACAGGATCCTGACCCTGATTTTCATCTCATTCGCAACACAGGTCATGTATGTGACCAACGATAATTCAGCTTTGTGATGATGTCAAACTGGAGATCACCAAGGGGCTATTTCAGATTAGGAAGAACAAGGGAGAAGCCACAGGGGAGAAGGCACGTAAGGTGTGGCTGGGAAGATGACTCAAGTCTGGAGGGATAGTTAGAGAGATTCCAGAGAGTCCAAACGCACAGGGGAGGGGGCACCTGGTGAGAAGGCTGCTTACTCTGTGTGTGTGGAATCAAAGTTCACTGCAGCACAGAGTGTTGGGGGGTAGGGGCAGTGCTGAAGACCAGGCTGCAAAGGTGGAGCTGAGCAGTGGAGTCCCAGGCTGGGGTCCACCCAGGGCAGGAACTGGATGACCACACCGTCACACTTACGATTCCAGGTGGCCATCCTCAACAGCCAGGTGACAGACAGGGCAAAAATGTTACCTGATCCTACAGAAGGAGAAGAGGTGGGAATTGCTCTCACTTGCCCACAGTATGGAGGTAGAAGTTGACCCTCGGTTTCCCAGCCCCTCAAGGCACATCTTCCTTACAGGGTAATCGCCATACACAGTGACAGTGGGATGACTCTTCCAGGGACATGCCTTCCCACTTACGCTACTCAAGTAAATTGCATCGTTACTAAAAAGGGCACATGGGAGTCAGATGTCAATCTTGAATTTTATCCCCAAACAGCACTGACGTCTCAACACCACAGAAGATCCTTTATAGACTTATTAAATAAAGATTTGACAACAACAGAAACAAGTTAATTAAAGAAAGGCACGGAGAAGGGAGATTTACTTCCGCAAATAGAGACCAGAGAAAATTCACTCCTAGAATCAACTACCGATAATTCCGCCCAACAAACTAATCCTTTACAAACTGAAGCGTGTTAAGCAGGAGTGCTTCGAGACGCGATACACCACGATACACTGCGTGTTTACACGAAGATCCAAGGATGCACAGAATTAACTGTTTGTTTTCCTTTATGTTTGCGTCGGAAACCTGACCTTACACTGAAAGCAGCCACAATGAACCTTTAAGAAAACACAGACGTGGCGGCAAGGTGCTGAGAGATCCAATCTCCCTTCAAAATTGGAAAGAAACACAAGTGCACGCCAGCTTGGAGCAGCTGTGTGAGAAAGGAAATTAATATCAAAGCTGGAACAGCATCTCTGTTCCACCAGGAAGATGAGAACAATGGTGTTTGGCCCAAAAAGGACAAGGAAACAGGAGTCTGACAGGGACAGAGGAAATGAAGACAGATAGTACAAAGAATCCAAAATGGGACAAATTTAGGCAAGTGGCACTCGAGAGGGAGAGGGAGATTTGTGATGAAGGATGTGACCAGAGCAGCCACAGCCCCAAAATGCTCTTCCTTTAACTCCTCAGTCTCCCGCATAGAGAGCGGCAGGTAACAGGAAAGTGACTACACATAAAAATTTGCAGAAGACCACAAACATCATTCATTGTATCCCATCATCTTGCAAGGCAGGATTTTTCTCTAACAAAAGGTTTGGTCACACTTTGGGCAGACAATATTTAAGAAAAGAGACAGAGAGATGGGGTCAGAGTATTTTCATCTCATTTTAGTTTGAAGCCATCTAAAAGCCAAATCCACACACAGTAGCAAATTCTTGCACTGTCCTCATATCTTGTGTTTGCTCTGGACCCAGTTTCACTGACGGCTCCCTGGAGCAGGAAGGCTACCCCGACCCACACCCTGAAAGGACGTGCTGCCATTTTCTTATTCCTCTTCTCGCTATAAAAAAATAAAAATAAAAAAACCATGCTGATGGAAGAAGAGATCACAACACCCAGCTCCTCAAAGGCCCTTCGAGATGAAAACCGTGCTCATGTTCTTCTCTGTTAGGTCCTCCACCTTCCAGACCTGAACTTCCACTCTCACCTCTATCAGATCTACCTTGACTCTTTTGGATGGTCATGTTTTTTTCCAGGCCAATCTCTGGTTTGTCTGTGTTTTCGCTGATCATTTTAGCCCTTCCTGTAGGGTTACCCGTCCTCCACTAGGTCCACTTGTTAGAGTTGGCTGATAATTATCTGCAGATTCTTAGCGCAAACTGGTCAGTTACCCTATTAAATTTCAACAAGCAATTCATCAGAAGGGTAACTAAGAAATGGTAGATGGAAAAGCCACACTCTGGCAGTGACCTGGGGAGAAGAGACACAGATGAGATGGGGCCACAGGGGCGGTCCGCCTAGGACCAGGGACTCTCGCGACACTCTGCCCTCTGCCAGAGCCACTCAGGGAACCGTCTCTGACTCACCCCACTGGTCACTCCCCCGAGGTTCACACGTCCCGCGGTAAGCGTCTTGTTGGCTGCATGGAATCACGGACCCACATTCGAGCTGTCAGGGAGAAGCGGGGGGCCTCCATCCCACTTTGGCCTCCTCAGAGGGAGGTGAGCCTGCCTCCCACTTGCCCTGAGATCCCTGGTCCATTGCTGGTCACGCCTGCTGCTTATTCCTCCAGAGAACCACCTGGGGAGAGTGAGGCAACACTGCAGCAGAGATGCTGCCTCACAGGCAGTGCGACCACCAGTCCAAGCAAGGGTGTGTCCCCTCACTTTCGAGGGGCACAACTGGCTGGCAGCTATTGCAGGCGAGGCGGACCACAGCTCGACATCTCAACACTTCAAGAAAAGGAGGACACGCGAGGGAGGGGCCAGGATCTAGGCTATGGCAAATGACGCACGTCTGTTTGTTTACTATTTACACACTCTCTTCTCAGTCAAATATTTGCTTGGACTACATGTCCATGTTTGTTTTAGATTCAAGCACCCGTAAGATGGCATCATAGTCCACGACACTCTGCCTACAAAAGCACACAGGAAAATGGACATAGTTGCAGAAGGTCTCTTTAGACTGCTTCGTGCAAGACCCAGCACAGTGCTATGTGCACAAGGAGCCTCAGTAATCATTCACTGATGATAGAAATGATCAGGTGTGTGATGAAAAAGTGCAAAGAGGGGAGAGAAAACCAAAATACAAACTACACAACACTGGCTAAGATTTAACAGCCCCACTAATCTACATTCAATGTGATGTTTTAAGGCATTTCACATACTTGAAATAGAAGCTTGTCATTTTGAAAAATGAAAAGGAACACAGCACTATTAAAGATATACCGGGCAGACTTACAGCTCACGTGTGAACAGTTATGTTAGCAGTGCCAAAATGAAATAGGAGGAGATGGGCCAAAGAGGAGAAGGGGAAAAAAAGGTGAGTGAAGCCAAAAATCCAACAGTGTAACGGGTCCCAAAATGAAGTAGTATGCACACAGCCAAAAAGAAAATAGAATTATAAATGAAGCCAACAGCAAACGGTGTGATTCCACCAAAAACATTAGCGAACACAGCCAAAACAAAAATTATATCAACAATGATAAAAATGGCGTTTTAAAGAGAAGCAAATTTAACCACTTGAAATGTCTTAAAATTAGTATGACAGAAATTGACACATTGTAACGGACTATACTTCAATTTTAAAAAAGTAAAAAAAAAAAAAAAAGAAGAAGAGATATGACAAAGCTGGTCTGCAGTCCTGAGGGAACTAACTTTGTTGATCTGAACCCTGGTTATGTGACACAGAGAGGCTGAGAAGGGAAAGTGATACTACTGCCCCCTTTCCACGTAGCAATGACTTAACGTACCTCACTGAACATTCATACTCAGCAACTCTGCCAACAAGGAACCATCGTGTTCCTTTGACTAAGGAGCAAACTAAAACTGGCAGAGGGAGGTTTCTGGAGACGACAGAATCAAGTCTGTGACAGCAACCAGCACTCAAATCAAGACGGGCACGCTTTCAGCACCTACCCACCTCCCCTTTTTTTCGTTTCACAAGTATTGGATGGGATACAGCAATTACGGTAAAGCTACCTCTCGATGGCTGCTTTACAAAATTACTCATTTCCAAGTATGTTCAATCAAATTTATACGTCTAGCGAAGGAGCAGTAGCCCCTGCCAAACTGGCTTCAACTCCCTACCGAACCAAAGATTCGTAAAGACTCCTCTTCCACGTCTTGTTCACCATAACGTTTCCAGCATCCACCCCTCCCCAGTGATTCAACTCCAAAATGACCTTTTCCTTTCAAGAGTGGCTATAAAATTAAGAATACTTACAAAAAAAGAAAAAACTTGACTTCAAGCCAAGAGCATCATGGAAATAACTAATAAACTTCGCAGGCATACTTTTTGCCAAGTGGTCCCAGCTAAGAAGCCCAAGGACATCTGAGCTGAGTAGGAAGTTTTCTCTGACTGCTATTTCCATGGCTCACAGGTCCACGGTCAACCTTAATAAAACCTAAAATTAGCCCTTACTGTCATGTTTCCTACTTCTAGAAATTACAGAAATATTTAAAGAGAAGAAAGTACTTGAGGTCCATCATAGGGACTTTTCTAGAATGTCACACGGTCCAAGCACAAGTGACGTTCAGAGTCACGCCACAAAGACAACAAGATCCAGAAGACGGAGATATGTATTCAGCTTCCCTCTTACTCCTGGCCTTGGTGTTCAACCCTGGGCAGAGAAAGGCTCAGGGATGCGGGGAGGTCAGTTTTGTTGGGAACAGAGGTGCGAAGGAGGCAATTCTAGGTGGATATGTACGCATCCCCAAAACGAAGAAATCAGAGGAGATGAAAGGTGACTGTGAAAGGGCATATATTTTATCCATATCTGCGGAGAAAAGAAGTGTTCCAGGAGTGACCAACAGGTGGATAGGAGGAAGCAGGGGTGTGGCATAGCCCAGGTAAGAATGCCAGGTGTTAGAGCACTGGAGGGTCTCACATGTCAAACAGGAAACTTTTATTTGCTCTCATGGCCAATAAAGAGCCATTCTAGACACCTGAGCAGAGACAGATGCAAGGAACAGTATTCAATTTGCAGCTGCCCATTAGGAAGCAGAACAAAAAAGACACTAGCCGTCACCCAGGGAGCACAGAGGTGGCTTCAGAATGAGGAGAAAGAGTTAAATGCACAAAGTACATGGGAGGAAGGTTTGGCAATATAGAAGATGGCATGTTAAAAAAAAAATAGCAAGCTTGTTTTAGTAAGAGGCTTAGAGATCATCTGAATGTTCCTTTTTTTAAAAAATGAAACAACAGAATTTAAAAGTGAACAAAGGAAACACATTTACATTTAGCTTATCAGAACTTAATTTATCCCCGTGGTGTTTCCTTTTACATTTATTAAAGTGATCACAGAGAAAAATACTTGTTAGTCACGAAACTGTCCTGTATTTTTAATTTTCTTAGCAAAACCTTGTAAGATAGTAGGTAAAGGGGGATTTATATACAAACCCTCATCATGTTGGATGCGAGGTCTTCAAACCTAAAGTGAATAAGGACCTTTCTTGTGAAGTGAAAAAGCCACAGGTAACCGACTTGAACTGCCGTTACCACACTAGATACCAGGCTTCTTAAGCCATCTGCAAACACAGGCTTTTATCCGACTTGCTTTAAATGAATTTTGTGACTGCTTGACAAAGCCGAACAGATCTGGCCTCTCCAGACAATTTTGCTTAAAAACAGAATTTTTTAACCCCAGGGGCTTCTGAAACGACTTTAAAAAATTTCCCAACATGTAGAGTGAGCATATATATCTCGGCTTTCTAAACCACAAAACACTAGATGCAGGTAAATCAGTGCTCAGGAGAGCACCTCTTCCAGCAAGCTCCATCTCTTAGCCCTTGACCCTGTAACCGCAAACCCTCTGCCTTCCCATTTCGACGGCTCAGACCATGAGGAGTAAATAGGGTCAGAGTGGAATTACCCTTAAATAAGGGCTCCAAGTCCTACTACCATCAAGACAGACATTTCCCACGTGGTCCCAGGGAATTTTTTTTAACACACTCCTAATCTCAGTTAAAATTAAAATATTGCTTACATCTGGATATTCCAAAATACACCAGGAGACTAGGCAAGTTGGGGTTTGCAGGAAGAAATGCAATTAATGAGCAACTACTATTTAAAGACCAAATCTCTGTCAAAACAGCTCGACAAAAAAAAAAAAAGTGGTTTTGAACACACAGAGCTTGCAGAAGTGCTGCCAACAAACCAGCGGGTGGCACTTCCGTCAGCTGAAACGGAGCTCTAGTTGGGGGGTGTCCCCTCCCTCGGGCTCCCTTCCGGCAGCAGTCCGCTTGGCCGCACATCCCAGGCCCATCCCTGCAGGGCTCCCTGTTCTTAACAAGGCCATTTGAGGGGCCTGTCGGGGCAAGGAACCCCAAAGCCAAACATCAGAGCAGCTGGAAGGCCTTCAAAGCACGTCACACGAAGCGAAATGACTCCTCACTGGGAGGGGCCTCATCCTGGGCAGACTGAGACCCTTTAATTTGTTATCAGGAAATAGCAACTGAGGAATTCTAAACGTATCCTAGAGCGAAACACTGGCAGATGCCTCCAAACTTTTCTCACTGAAGAGAAAATTTCTAGGACATCTCACCATGTCGGGAGTTCCTCCCCCTGACAAGGCCTCCTTACCAGCACCCTTCCCTCATGGAAACAGATGAGTGGGGGCCCCAAGGCAAGAACTCTGCCTCCTGTTCGTACAGCAGTTCACCGTAGCAGCTTTGGAGATGCTGTAAAATGCTGACCTGCCGCCATCACTAATGATGCTGGGAAAGTACACGTGGCTTTTGCCTCCTGCGTTAACAGGGATTAGATTAGTCAAGAAGGGTAGGAAACCTCAAATGTCGGTGGGTTAAACAGGACACCAGAGTTTCTCCCTCCCAAACAGATGATGTCTGTGGAAGTAGCCTGGGGCTGAAGGGACACCTATGCCCCACGATGTCCCCAGAATCCCGAATCCCTCCAGCCTGTGGCTCCACAGACCAAAGGAGTGGCCTTGATCTCACTGTCGAGATGAGGCTCCATCCGGCACATTCACATTCCTGGTGGAGGGATGGAGGATGGGGGAGATGTGTCTAAAGACACTGGAGGGACTGTGTGAACAGCACTTCCACACACAGACCACTGTGTAGAGCAGGCCAGTTCAATCCAGGGCTCCCAGCCACATGTGACCATTCCAACAGAGGCCCATGCCTGTAGGAGACCCTGGCGTCACGAGATGGTCATCACCTTCCCTCTCTCCCTGGAATATACAAATATACAGGTGCAGCCCCCGATGCCGTCCTGCCTCCTCCACTCTCCCTGGCTGGAGCAACCTCTCCTTGGAAACAGCCACCAGACATCCCCCATCCAGAAGGAGAAGGAATGTAGGAAGGAGATGTCATCCTATTGTCAAAGCTATAATGGGGTGAAAAGGCGGAGGGAGGAGGTGTTCCAGGTGTCCCAAGCAGGAACTCTTGAGCGTGATTTTACAGAAATATCAATCCATATGATCGCCAGGTTCCACTGATTTAAAATATGATTCTTTGGGTCTATTCCAGGCTCTCAAGAATTTAGCGGACTGATAAAACTGCATACACTTGTAAATGTCTGATTGATGTCCTCACTCTCGAAGGCTGTCATCACTGATTGGCAGAACTCTTCCAGAACTTCGAAAACATCATGTCATTGTCTTCTGGGTGCCACTGTTTCTGTTGAGAAATCAACTCAAAATCGTATTGCTGCTTTTTTGAAGATCAGGTGCCTTTTTTTCCTCTAGATGCTCCCAGCATTTCGTCTTTGTCTTTGATTTTCAGCGATTTGATCACAATCTGCCTAGGTATAGTGTTCTTTGTGTTTTTGTTTATCTTGTTGAGGTTTGAAATCTTCCCAAGTGTCTGCCCAATGCTTTTCATCAGGTTTGGAAATTCTTACGTACCACCTCTTCAGACATGGCTGCACGCCCTTTCCTCTCCGCTTTTCCTGGTGCTTTGTAATATATACCTACCATGTCCAGATGCCCCTTAGGCTCTTCTCTGTATTTTGCATTTTTTGTCTGTCTCAGCATCAGTCTGGATATTTTATTGTCTTTTCACTACTTTTCATATGTTTAAATCATCTACTGAGTTTTTAATTTTAGCTACAGTACTTCATAATTTTAGAATGTCTAGTAATGTCAAAATTCCAATTTTTCTTTTAATTCCTCTAACATATTAGCCATAGCTATTTTAAAACACATCATCAATCACAAGTCTTTTTTCCTGACATATCCTATTGTCTGTATTTTCTCTTGGTTGTTGGTCGCAGTTTGCCATCTCTTCATAGGACTGGTTCTTTCCAATAGGCTTCTGAGAGGCAGACAGGTTTGGGGCGCCAGCAATTCCAGACCACCTTGATTTAATCAGAGGCTGGGCTGGTTGGAGCTGGTCTACCTCCTATTCATCGTAACACCCAGGATGTGGCCCTTGGAGTCCCCAGGCCTGGGGTATTTACCTTCTCCTTGGCAGGGGTTGAACTCCAATCTAGTTACTCTACCACCAGTCCTGTGAGTCTCTTGAAAGCTCTGCTCTTTGATATCTGTTGTCAGTTACCAAAGTGCACATTAAGAGGCGAAGACACTCAGTATTGTTCTTGGGGAGAAAACCCACATACAGGGTTCACATCTCTGGACTTCCTGGATCACACAACTGCTCTTTGGAAGGCCTCTGATGATGTCAGAAAGACAGCTATATATGTATATAGTTCATCCAGTCTTCTAACTGTTCTCAGCAAAAGGGTTAACCTCAAACAACTTAGTTCTATTGCCAGTGACTGATGGGCTGATAAACTTTTCTCTCCATCCTTACAACAACTCCAAGAAGTACTACTTATTATTGGCATTTTATAGCAGAGAAGATGGATGTTTGGAGAGTTTTGATAATTTACCCAGATTCATCAACTCCCAAAAGACTAAGTCAGGATTTGAGCCCGATTCAACAGAACTCCAGAGCTGAGGCTCTTAACCACTATTTATTATCCTTCCTCTGATTCTATCCCTAATTCAACCTAAGTGATAGAAATATGCAGAAAATGGCTTGCCAGGATTCAGAGCAAAAATTCTGACTTCAAAATCCCATCCTCCTGACAGTCTTTGTACTGAAGTTTGGAACCTAAATACATTTAGCTTTTGTCTTTTGCTATGGGAAAATAAATTTAAATTTCAAACAAATGACATTTTGAGATGCAGTCACAGCTCAGTTGACAATAAGATAAGATCCACGATGACAACTATTCTCATGGTTGCTCTGGAAAAATACTGTGGGTGGGTATCCCATATAGCTCTCATTCTTTAAACAAATAAACTAAAGACACAAAATGAAGACCCTGGCTTTTGATTCATTTAGTTATTCAAAAACCATTTATCCATTACCTACTGCCTGCCAGGCAGTGTTCTAGGCACTTAGATTTATTTTAGTAGATGAAACAGGATATAAACATAAACATCACACACAAGCCAAATATATAGCTCGTAAGTTCTATGGGGGAGGGGCGGGGAAGAGCTGTGTAGAAGGCCTGGGACAGCAGGACAGGAGATAAAAGGCAGTTTGCAGGGTTTTACTTTTTACGTAAGATTTTCTAAAATGCAGTTCAGAATTACTCCACCTTACTCCCCTGCATCCATCATCAAGGCATGCTTCTTTGCAGAATAACTGAACCCTTTTTCACCTGCCAGTTCAATTTCCTACTACCTTTAGAAGCCCTGGGGCAAAACCCTTAGCATTCAATATCCATTCTGAGTAACGATGATGCCTTTAGACGTGCAGGAAAACAAATACCTAAATTCTTCTTCGGCGACAGAATCTGGTATGCTCCACAGTACGGCCTTGCTGAGCCCCAAGGCTGCAGACAAACGGAATCTGATTTTTTTCCCAAATCTGATTTTCCTGATTTTTCCCAAAACCTTTTAAAGAAGCTCTACCGAGTAGTTCTTGAAAACATACAGCCTGGTTTAGGCTTTAAAAAGGACTTCCCCAGTCAGTCTAAATAACATAAATCCAAGTACGATGCTTTCGCACTAATTGCAGAAAAATCTAAGTCAGAAGCCTGATTTCATGGTAATCATTGCCATTTGTTTGATGAATTTTACAGTTATTTCAGAATCCTCACGAAGCTTCTCAGATAAGAGCACGCTAAGCCCAGAATAAAAGCTGCTGAATAATGCATTCCTGCCTTCATGTAAACAAAAGTATTATTAATTCTGATAGCATCTAGGGATATTCTTAATCCACAATTTAAAAGAAGAGCAGAGGTTTCTCTGTAAACCAGTTTACAAGCCAAAACACGGGTAAGAATAATTTCTACTACATATAAATTTCCCTTTTTTGTTTTATGGCTAAAATCTTCAGGGGAAGATTCACTGACATTACTCAGCCACACACTTAATCCTACTGTGGGAAGGCCTCCGTCTGTCTCTTAAATAAAGCAAGAGTTCCGTTTGTCTAATTTGTTGACATACCAGGTTTCAGCCAGCCTTTCCCTTTTTCTTTTAAGAATATCATATTATTCAAAATTCGTCAAGTAATTGTATTTATGGCTACCATTCTGGTGCTTCACGGTCATCACCTAGTGAACACTTAAGAGCAAACTGACAAGTTACTGCCATGGGTTAAGACAGAAAATTTCTTAGACTGTTGTGAAAGACTCCATTTTAAAACGCTATAGAGTAAGAATATTCACTTTCATTGGCACAACATGATCCACTGCACCAAACATTTTTACATGCATTATTCCATGACAGCCTCACTGCAGCGTATTAAATTTCACAAGACAGGGATTACAATTTCCATTGTTGTAGGTGATAAAAGTGACATGACCAGCAGTGGCCACACAGATGCTAATGCAAAATCAATATGCGGACCCCTTTCCTTACTGCTCAGAATAACTTAAATCCTAAGCGCCGGACTCTCATCGTTCGAACCTCAATGGAGGTGGAGGCTTAGGTGACAACCAGACATGCCACTTAACATCTTTGCCCTTGTCTCTTCTCACCAGTCAAATGGGAACATGATCACAGCTTTCACCGCACTATTATCAGAATTAAATCAGGAAAAGCACACCGAGCACTGACACTGATGCCCATGTAATGGGCAAACCCTCTCCGAGATAAATCAGTGCAACTTAATTCTCAATTTTCAAGTTAAATTTCTACTTTCAGTAGAAGTGATTAACAACTTGATAAATGTAGGCTCACCATAACTTGCCACAACCTACCTCTGGCTACTTCGAGCACTTCTATCTTACAGGATTCAAGGATGCTTCAGTTCTCTGCCTGAATCTGATGTGCTACAGAGTCCCAGGGTCTCCTTCTAACCAAAGGAGTCTCTTTAAAAGACAAAACTGCTTTTTTCAAATATACATCTTTTTTTACATTTAATTTTCTAATTCAATACCTTAAATAAAAATGATGAATAAACAACTGGGTGAGTGAATGGAACAGTGAATAGAAAGACACAGCACTGGTGGGAAAAATCCAGGGACTCCACTGTTTTGCACAAGCCGACTGAGAATATCTCAAAAGTCTATGGGAAAAGGAATCAAAAGCTCATTTTTGCATCCATTCATCCCAAATCCTGTGTTGGATTTTTTTTTAAGTTGTTGGAAATAGCCAACGTATTTTTCACTCACTGTAACTTAAATTCTTCTTTCAATGCATGATGGCTTAAAATGGGAGGATGAAGACTGTCCATAGGATTCTTTCTACTGGGCTCTCACGTGTCACCTTTTTCCCGGGAGTTTCAAGTTTATCCCCTTTAGTTGTAGATATTTGAGGATTTCTATCCATCACTTCCCACACCCCTACATCTTGTCTTCCTTCAAACTCTAGGAAACTGCAGTGGGGGATGAGGCGTTAATGGCGTGGGTAATTAGGTTCTAAATGATGCCATGGGTGGCACGTCAGGGCAAGAACAGCTAGTGACAAATGGGAGCTCAGCCACTCCTGCAAACAGGAACTTCCCTGCAGGACAGCTTCCTCCCCTGGGATCTGTGATTTGGCTGTTGCCTCAGAGAACTGATGAAAGCAATTACAGGACAAAAAGGCTGACTTCCCCTGCATCTGTCAAGGCGAAGTCAGGGATAATGTTTCACTTACTCTAACGGAATTCAGGGTTTCTTGCAGAATAGGACCTGAAAGATGAATCCAATCTAATCAGAAGCACTGGCACCTGATTGAGATGAAAACCCCTTAAGAAGGAGTTTCCCAGCCTTAAAGGTCAAGTCACTTATTAAGAGTTTGAGGGGGTTTCGTCGAAAATGACCACCTTCAGGGCTTCATGGAAGCCAAAGGGGAAATGCAGAGACATTCCTGTGGGTTTCCATTCACTGAAAATATTAGTGACCAACAAATACAATGCTCTATTAAAAAAATCACAAAGGAAACCGGGCATAAGAAAATAAATTTCTGGCCACCAATGTTTTAAAATGATAGTATCTGAGGTCAAATGGCAAACGTTTCTTCACACCTAGAGTGAGGCGGGCCCAGCAGCAGGCAGGATGGGACTCCCCGTCCTCAGCAAAACTGAGCGCCACCCTCGGGCCACACACCCAGGTGGCTGCCCACGCCCAGGTCACAGCCTGAGGACAGTCAAGGCGGGGAGGCTGGGCTCTTAGGTGTGAAGCCTACGGAAGCCCTACTGCAGGCTAGGGACATTCACAGAACACCTACCGTGTGGCCACCAGGACACCAGGAACTTTTCACCAAGCAGCTTATTTTGCACCCAGAGCAACCCACCTGCCTGTACTGATTATTCCCACTCACCAGTGACGACACTGAGGCCACGAGGGGGTAGCATCTTTCTCCAGGTCATAAAGCCAGTTCTCCTCCCTACCACTCACCCCTGCCCCACACTGCTACCATTGCAATCCTGCCCACCAAAAATAAGGATGGACATGATGCTGCCCATGGAGTGGAGGGCGGGATGGAGAAAGCCAATCAAAGCCCTCGGAGACCTGAGAGCAGCCCTGTTTCAACAGAACTTTCTCCAATGAAGGACACGTTCAGAAGGACTATACCCAGTATGGCCACGGAGTGCTTGAAATGTGGCCGGTGTAACTGAGGAACGAAATTTACAAATTTCCTTAATTTTTCTTCTTTCAGATGTAAGTTGCCCAGTGTGGCTAACAGCTACCATGCTGGACAGCCTTAGAATTGAGGAGAAACAGAAGAATTTTTCTCATAGGTGTCAATACAGGACAGGACATAGAAAGTGGAGGATTCTATAAGAGACATTCTAGGAGTTTGGGATTAACAGATATACCCTAATATGTACAAAATAGATAAACAACAACAATCCAATGTATAGCACAGGGAACTATATTCAATTTCTTGTAATGAGCTGTAATGGAAAAGAAACCAAGTATATATATATAGCAGAATCGCTTTGCTGTACACCTGAAAATAACATTGTAAATGAACCATGCTTCAATAAAAAATAAGAAAAAAATAATGTAAAAAAATTCAAGGAAGGAGACATTATCTCTTGTTGCAAAAGTCACATTGATTTGGCCACCCCAGCATAAGTGGTGGAAGCAAAAAGAATTTTCTAAGCAGAAGAAGCAGCAAAAGCAAAAACAAGGAGACTATAGGCAAGCGTGAGAGTATTGTTCCAAGCCCATGTGGCCGAGCTGTAAAACACGGGAAGATGCAAAACGCGGGGAACATAGCAAAATAACATAGGAGACAAACAGGGACAATCTGGTCAGTTGTTAAAACGTTCATGGTGTGCATCCTCCATGAAATCGTAAGGCTGAGGAGTGAGAAGGAAAGGGAAGACCGTCAACTCATCAAGAGAAAAGCATCGCTTAAACTGGGAGTTCGAGATTTGCAAATATTAACTACTATATACAAAATAGATTAAAAAAAACAAATCTCTTCTACGGAGCACAGGGAACTATATTCACTATCTTGTAGTAACCTATAATGAAAAAGAACATGAAAAGGAATGTACGTATGTATATGTACAACTGAAACATGCTGTACACAGGAGATTGACACAACACTGTAAATCAACTACACGTCAATAAAAAATAAACACAAATAATTTAAAAAAAAAAGCATTACTAATACAAAAGAATGAAAAACAGAACTGTGTGTCCAAGGGAACGAACGCTTCTAAGTAAAAGGCAAAATGTATTGAAAAAGCATTTTTGAGAGGAATGCATTGAAGACAGCAGGGTGAAATCCAACGTATTCTACAAGCAGGGTCACCGCGGGAGCTACAATGCCCACAACTGGCCACACGAGGGCGACACTAGGGACGCCAATGGGTAGCCACAGTCACTGCCCGGGACAGGAACAGATGTCTGTCCTGCAGTACGTCTCACTTCACTAGGAGTGCCACGTCCCCATCAGGATCTGGTTCACGCGGTCCAAAGGGAACACGGGATGGGGGCTGGGGCTGAGGAACCATCTCGCACAGGCTGGCAGATGAGGGGCTGGCACAGGCCTCCACACCCATCCCTCACCCCGAGGAGCCCCTCACAGGCACCGGGACTTACCAACCACCGGCCTTTTACCAACCAGATGCAATGGCTGACCTTGACTTCTGCAGTCTTGTCTAATCCATGAGGTCTAACCTATCCTCTCACTGCGGGGCAGACAAAGCAGACAGGGGCCTGAGGGCCACATTCAGGTTTCTCAGCATCGAACACCCAACTGTCTTTATTTTATTTCATCCAAATGACTTGACAACACAGAGAGATCAGGAAATCGCAGTTTTATGAAAACTCTGCAGACCTAGCAGATCTTCGCCTGGGAGTCCAGAAACCTGCATTCCCACCTGGAGCCAAGCAGAGACCCCACCTCTGTACGGCCTCACTTACTCATGTCACTTGTCCCTCGCCCAGGAAGTCACCTGGGTCTGGGGTCCTTGCTGTGAACAAAGCGGCACTGCAGCTAAGATAGGAACCCGAGCTTACGTGAAAATAAACGCCCAGAGGAAGGCAGGGAAGTTTTGTCCTCATGAATGCGGAACCATCACCCTTCCGAGAATTCATTTTTCCCCCTTTGCCAACGGGGCTGCCCTAGACCATTTTCAATTGAACTTGAGCAATGTCACCATGCTTCTTAGAACATTCATGCTGCTAAGGCTTTTTCAGCAGTCGCAGAATCCCATACCATTTTCTCTCCTTTTCTAATTAACGTACACAGCAGATCTCCAGCCAACCTCACTTCTTAAGAAGGAAACTACAACTCAGATACATTTTTAACGTCAACTCTGCTAGCATTCAGACCTGCCCGCCCTCTCCAACCGCTCCCCACCGCCAAATTTTTATCTCTTCACAGAATTACATGATCTTCTTGATTTATACGTGGAACACTAGTCTAGACTTAATTAAAAATTAAACTCTTAAGTATACATAAAACCACAATTACATAAACATAGTCCAGATTTATTAGCTAAGCCAAAACCTAATTTAAAGCTGAAATATCACAGAGGCTGGGACTCATTCGCCTTGGACAGAACCAGCGTACCACCTCGTTCCTTCGCTTCCTATCAGCCCATCTCCAATCCTCTCCCCAAACCACGCTACCCAGATGCACACAGATTTGGGGTGCCCAGTCTTTGTCCTCCCTCACGGTGCTGGATATTAATGCTGATCATTTGTCCTCCATATCCCCAGGCACCGCTGGCTCAGAGAAGCTTTGGCACCTTTAATGCAAAGCTGGCCAGGGTCTCATTCAGCTTTGCTGCAGGTGTGGAACACAGGACTGGGGATTTCAAGCCCGTCATGGTGTGAAGCATTTAGCGCAGTGAGTTTGTCATTTTTGGAGGGAGGGGGTTTATGTCTAATCCCTGCATCATAGTGCAGAACTGCCTAAACATGGTAGGAAGTTGGTAGCCTAAGGACTCTGGAAAAGCTTTGGAAATGAACCCACAAGCTTTGTGCCCAGAGGCTCAGATTCAGTGGTTCAAGTCCAAGACCCAGGTCCATATAGTGAATATGTCCCCCAGGAACTTCTGAAGACCTGGTGGCTTCAAGAAGCAATGTCCTCTACTGGTTTGAGCTGCAAGGCTACAGCAAGGTCAAGGCTACCAGGAGGTCAGAAGAGGCAGTATATGAATACAGAGGAGGAGGAAGAGGAGGAACCAAGGGTCTGGTTTGGGAGAACAGGAGTCTGAAGATATACTTTATAACAAAGCACAGCTGCAAAGAGACCCTTCCTCTGTATTGATAGCCTTGTATCTTGTCTGCATTGGTCTCCTCAGTGATGGGCTGTTACCAGGGGGCGTTGGAGGACAGACCTAGAAATCCTTTCCAGAGTCTGGCTTTTCATTGTACCATTCATCTCAAGTAACAATCAAAGACAACTGAAAAACAAACACAGGTGTTCCCTAAAAATGTTCTTCACAGAACCTCTTAGAAGGTCTAGGGCATTTACCAAGTGATCTTCATTCTTTAGGCTCACTGGGGAGGTGCGGACAAATGGGCTGGTCAAGGGAGAACATATCAACTACAAACATGGGCACTACAGAGAGGATGTGAGACAGAAAAGGTGGTTAACAGTTGAATCATTAATCACATTACTGGACACAAATGGCGGTCTCCACATAGCACGTTAGACGTATGCCAAATTTAAAAAATGACAGATAAAACTTTCAAATTCAAATACTGTAACTGATCAAAATAAAATACAGTAATGCAACCCTGATTTGGCTGGACCCTGCCACCCAGAATACAGGTCGAATTTTCCAAAATCATTCCAAATGTTCCAGTCTTCTTTGCAGCAAGAAGTATTCTCATAACTAAGTTCTGATCAATGAAACTGAAACATAAGTGGAAGTATTATGTGACTGCTTCCAGAAACCACCTTATAAACCAAACCAGCTGATACTGGCCCTTTACCCTCTTCCTGCTTCTCTTCTTCATCACTTACTTCATGTTAGCTAAAATTAAGATGTGATGGCTGGAGCTTGAGCAGCCATTTTGAGCCTTGAGTTGCCACATTAGGATGATAGAGGGAGCAAGAAAGAAGGAGGTGGCCACCCAGTCATAGTCTCCTTATCTCTCCACTCCTTTTACTGCAAAGGAAAAATAAAATTCTACTCACTTAACACATACATTCTTATTTTGTGTTTTCCCTTACCTTGTGGTGTATCCAATCCTAACTAATACATAATGTTTTACACCAATAATTTTCATCAAGATGTTAGAAAATGTCTTCTTTTGGGATTTCCTTGCTCTTCAAAAAGAAAACTTAAATATTTGCTCTTGGCGTCTGCAGATATAAAAATCATCCAAGGGGGCAACACACAGCAACTCTATAAGCAAAATTCATGAATATATTTCGCACTGGCTCACAAGCATTAAGTAAGCTGGAGAGACACTAGCACAGGAGTGGTCTCCTCCTCCTCACTTTCTCCCACACACTTCCTCTTTAACTCAGAATTGATGGTTTCAGGTTTTAAGAGCCGGGCATTTTCCTTCTCACCATGATCATCCTTCCTCTTGCTCTTAAGTCCTTAAGATACTGGTAGGACTTAAGGGTCACAGAATCTATGTAGAATCGACACGTGAAGATGTGCAGTGGGGAAAGAAAGGAAAAGCTCTTCCTGGGAGTCAGGAAAGCTGCATTCGTATCCTGGCACTGCTGTAGAAGGTCAGAATGACCTTGCTGTGGTTGTCACTGTCCTCTTAGGGCCCCATCTTCTTAGCTGTGAACTACACAACTGGAGGAGAGCTTAAGGTGCCTCTTACTCTGGGATTCTACAGTCCTAAAATGATATCCCTTAAAGTTTCTTTAAGTGCCCCCAAGTTAACACCTGCAGTGCCAGCCAAGCTCATTTCAATTCAGAACACTGACCTTGAAGAATAATCTACTACTTTATACCATTGCATCCTGAGACTACATTCCCCTTGCTATTCTACTAAATTGAAAGACATTTTTACTGCTAAAAACAAAACTTGGGTGGGGGGGAATTAAGGGCCATAAAGACTTTAAAAAGAATTTTCCAGATACTGAATGTTCCAGAACAAATTTCAAAATCTCACATTGATAAACAGAAAGCAAAAAGCTTGGTGAAGAAGCAGCTACTCCTTTTTGGGAGTGTGTAAAGCCTGATAAAGATAAAAGTTAAGTACAATTTAATCCACTCTGGAGTACAGTTAAACAGATGTGATGGATGGCAGGTTGTCCTGGTCTTTCCCATTTGTTAAATTAGGATAGATGCATGATGTTCACCGCTAAATTTCACCGTGTTTGAACTCTCTGTCTTTATTGAGAGCTTCCAATCAACAATTGTTCTGCATCTGTCTCCATCAGACCAGTGTGACATCCCACAATGATGATGAAGGGGAGGCCAGAGACCTAGCAGACCAAGTCCCTCGGCACCATGTCTCACGTGTCGTGCAGTCGACGGATCAGGGCCGTGAGACTGTCTCAACCAATCTGCAGTATTTTGGACTTCCAGCTAAGCTTTCTCAGCAAACTGCCCACACCCTCAAGGGAAAGAAAATGTTTCTGGCTCCATAATGATTTGCCTTAGGGAAAGAACTAACTGGGAGGCACTGGTACAGAAACTTTACACTTCACGTCTCCTGTTTCCTGAGTAATTAATACAACAATCCCTGATAAATGACTATCACTCCCTGTTTAAATCTGAATGAAGAGTATCATGGATCAGCTAAACTGCATATGATCCAAAATTAAACACTGGGACTTTTCAGTAACAATATATGTGTTTATGTAGTCTGTGCATATTGATTAAGCATATTTCTGTTTCTTATTAAGGATGTTTAGGGTAATGGAGATCCTCTCTGCCACCCCATGAAAACACAAATTTCTAACTAGGGAAGGTAAAACGGGAACTAACATAGAAATGACTGGCAGTTAAACACTCAAATTGCTATGGAAGTAATTTAGGTGCCAACTTTTTAAATAAACAGGATTTTAAAACAGTCAGCAGAGAAGAAGTGAACAGGACGTGTCTTATCTTCAACATCAATCTTCCTAAGGTGACAGACTCTCAAACACATGGGAACACGGATTCTTTTTTTGTTTGTTTGTTTTATTTGTCCTGCTCCACTCCGATGCCAACCCCCAATTTTTTTTTTTTTTTGGATTCTTTAAAGTTACGTGTTTCAGACACTAGTCTCATTTACAAGGGTCCATCTTGGTCCTTACAGAACAGATTTTATCATGTAAGTGTCAAATATTTATAATAGAACCCTCCACACCTACAGAATCTACAGTGAGGTTTCAGACATAATCAAGATTCAGGGTCAAAGAAGAATTTTTTTCCATAAATATTTGACACCTAAAAAAGTATTTCATATAAGTATTAAAGTATGTTTAGAGAACACACTTTTCATTCATGGAGTACACTAGAGAAAACCTCAACAACACAATGTCCAAAGCTTGATTTTAATTCATTATTTTACCATTAAGATAAAAATGAGAGCAGAATTTAAAGTTAGGTTAGCTTTATATGGTTCTATATGATTATAGAGGTTTTAAAAATCCTTTAAGTTAGAGGTATTTAAAAAAATCAAAGTAGCTTAAATGTCCATCTACAGATGACTGGATAAAGAAGCTGTGGTATATTTATACAATGGAATACTACTCAGCCAAAAAAAGAATAAAATAATGCCATTTATAGCAACATGGATGGACCTGGAGATCATCATACTAAGTGAACTAAACCAGAAAGAGAAAGAAAAATATTATATATCATTTATATGTGGAATCTTAAAAACATGACACAAATGAACTTATTTACAAAACAGAGGCAGATTCACAGACACAGAAAACAAACTTGTGGTTACCAGGTGGGAAATGGGGGTGGGGGCTTTGGAGGGATAAATTGGGAGTTTGGAATTTGCAGATACTAACTACTACATATAAAATAGATAAACAACAAAGTCACACAGGGAAATCGATTCAATACCTTCTAATAGCCTATAGTGAAAAAGAATATGAAAATATTCATATATACATATTCTATGGGGAAAGAAATTAACACAACATTGTAAACTGACTATACTTCAATTAAAAATAAATACCCCCCAACAA
Source organism: Vicugna pacos (assembly GCF_048564905.1). NCBI lineage: Eukaryota > Metazoa > Chordata > Mammalia > Artiodactyla > Camelidae > Vicugna > Vicugna pacos. The sequence continues at coordinate 25,306,481 of NC_133010.1, read as the reverse complement.
AAATCAAAGCAGTTAATGAGGATAATAATATAAGTAAGAAACTCAAATGTGTGCTTTGGGATGATAAGGAAAAAACACCTAAGAGTGGTTTTAGAACAAACAGTAGAGAAAGCAAAACTAAGATCCCCAAGACCATTTTTAATTGCTTTACTTCAATGAATGCTACACCTTTTTTTCTGACACGAACTCTACCTTGATTATATTCTTGTCAGTTTTTCACTGATTGCTTTTCTTTTAGCCTTACTGCAAAATAGATAGTTTTTAGATACAACAGAATACAGATAGAATAGTTCTGCTTGTAGCAGAACATTAAAGAATAAAGGGGAAATGGGGAAAGAGATAGCATTTCATCCAGGGATTAGCCTCCAGCAGGATTCCATGACGACAGTCCACTTTGCTGCCCACAGGGGGGCCGTGTGCCCTGAATGAGGGGCCTGCAAACACCACTGCAAAGTCCTCTGGGAAAACAAGTTAAGCTATAAGGGGGCACTTCTCCAGTTCTCTGATGTACAACAAAGGTGACGGTATTTCATTCAGGAATATGGCTCATGGAAAGCTGGTGGGAAGTTAATTTTCAAAATGATTAATAGCTAATTTCTTCTTGATTTCAGTGGGTTTTTTTTCAATTTTTACCTATGAATATATATATATATAGGTTAGACTCACAAATGGTCCAGGACACAGATAAATTATTACTGTTTCTAGCAAATAACAGACAAATTCTGCTATTTCGCATGTTAGTCAAGAAAAACCAGAATAATAAATCAGAAGTGGTATTTTTAAATATCAAAATATATGAATGTTAAATATCATCTAGATGATGGTAGAAAAGAATGGAAATAGAAGAGCTTGGAGAAGCTGTAGGTCTGAGATTGGAGCCAAGAAGACGGGGGTTCTAACTCCAAATTTGTTATTCATATTTACTGATTCTGTGATCTTGATTAAATTACCTTAAATTTTGATGCTCTCAATTTCAGTGCCTGTAACACAGAAATGGTTGTAATACCTACAATGCTATCTTGGGGATTACGTTTGAAAAGATAACATTTACAAGATGCCTGGCATATAGCAGATGATCCTAAGGAATAGATATTTTTCAACCACTTTACATTAATTCTTTGAGGTTAAGTTTCTCACATGTGGATTTGCTGCAAAATTGCAAATGTTTAACACAGCACATAGGAAAACCTATTTATCCATTCTCAAGTTATTCTAGAAATAAAAGCCAAACACATACTCACTTTCCCACATCCAAATTGGGGAGAAATAGCAATTTGGCTGTTTACTTGGACTTCCATGTCTGCAAAACAGCTTTCCAACATAAATTTAAATTTGACATGCTGTTGGCTTGCCACACACACACACACACACACAAAATCAGCTACTTGGCTGTCTCTCAGAAAAATTCACTAAATACAGCTGTGAGACTTAATGACAAAAAAAAAATAAGAATACACAACTAAGCAAAAATTTATCCGAGCATACACTTAAATTCATTAAGGAGTAATACTAAAGACAGCATATTTTCCTTACAAGCCAAAAAAGCTTAATAAGGAATAAAAGCAATCTTTTGAGGTTAAAAGTATCAAATGAAAAAATAAATAGAAAATATAACCTCAGAACACACACAAGCACAAAAAGAACTGGACTTTCTCATAAATATGTTTGGCATATAATAGAATTCGAGGAGAATCTGAAGCTGGTCTTCAGAGTTACTCGATCCAGTCCCTTCTAGTCAAGAATCCCGCCTCCCATATCCCTGGCCAGTGTTCATCCAGCCCCTGCTTACACATTGTCATGACGGGGATGTCAGTACTGAAATCACCCAATCCATTCTATCAGAGCTTGAAACCACTGGGAGCACTTCATTGTCAATAAAACTACCCAGAAACCCCAAACAGCAACAAAACAAAGAACGTCGTCCTATTAATGAATTATGTGTAATGAGTTCAGTGAAAAGCACAGGTCTTTTCACAGCCTGTGGTCAAGGCTGACATCCTTCATTCTTCACTTACAGATTGATTCTTCTTCAACAAAAGGCATAGCTTGGTGTCATTTAGATCTGCTATGCCAAGACAGAATATTATAGTTCATTTATTTGAGAAAAAAAAGTTGCATTAAAAAGTCATGAAAACTTAGGCTGAGCAAAGAGAAAAGAAATAAGAAATAAATAACCCAATTAAAAATGGGCAAATGCATAAAAAAGAATGAAATCATGCCATTGGCAGCAACATGGATAGAACTAGAGATTATCACACTAAGTGAAGTAAGTCAAACAGAGAAAGACAAATACCACATGATATCACTTATATCTGGAATCTAAAAAAAAAGATACAAATTTTATTTATAAACCAGAAGTAGACTCATAGACACAGAAAACAAACTATGGTTACCAAATTAGGAGTCTGGGATTAACAGATACACACTACTATATATAAAATAGATAAATGACAAGGACCTACTGTGCAGCACAAGGAACTATAGTCAATTTCTTATAATGAGTTATAATGGAAAGAATTGAAAACATATGCATATATATGTATGCATAGGTATAACTGAACAGCTTTGCTGTACACCCAAAACTAACATTATAAATTAACTACACTTTGATAAAAAATTAAAAAATTTTTAAAAGGGGCAAATGACCTTGAGAGCCAGTCTTGAAAGAAGACATACAGATGGCCAACAAGCAAAAGAAAGATGCTTGACAACATCAGTCATTAAGGGAATGCAACTCCGATGACAGTGAGCACTGCTTCTCACCATTCGCACGGCCAGAATCAAAAACACGGAAGCACTGGCAGAGACACGGAGAAATCAGAACCCTCACACTCTGCAGGTGGAAATGAAAATGGTACTGCTTCTCTGGAAAAGCTTGGCAGTTTTTCTAAAATGTAAACATAAGCTTAACCATATGACCCAGGAATTCTATTCCTGGGTATGTAACTATAAGAACTGAAAACATGCATCCATAAAAAATCTTCTATGCAAGTGTTCACACCAAAATTACTCATACAGAGCCAGAAAGTGAGAATAATCCACATGTCTATTTGCTAACGAATAGGTATGTAAGATATGGTATAGCCACACCACAATGGATTATTAAGCCATAAGAAGGAATAAAGTACTGATATATACCACAACACAGATGAAACTTGACATTACTTTAAGTGAAATAAGCCAACCACAAAATACCATGCATTATGTGATTCCATTTATATGAAATGCCCATAATAAGCAAATCCATAGAGACACAAGGTATATTAGTGCTTACCTACGGTTGGGCTCGGGACCAGAAATGGGGATTGACTAACGACTACAGGATTTCTCTAGTGGCTGATCAAAATGCTCTAAAAATAGATTTTGGTGATGGTTGTACAACTCTTTTGTGAATAGTGCTGCTATGAACACTGGGGTGCATGTATCTTTTTGAATTACAGATACATTCTGGATATATGCCCAGGAGTGGGATTGCTGGATCATAGGGTAAGTCTATTTTTAGTTTTTTCAGAAATCTCCATATTGTTTTCCATAGAGGCTGCACCAATTTACATTCCTACCAACAATGTAAGAGGGTCCCCTTTTCTCCACACCCTCTCCAGCATTTATTATTTGTAGACTTTTTGATGATGGCCATTCTGACTGGTGTGAGGTGATACCTCAATTTGGTTTTGATTTGCATTTCTCTGATAATTAGTGATATTGAGCATCTTTTCATGTGCCCGTTGGCCATCTGTATGTCTTCAGCTACATTACTTCTAACGGCTGCAGAATATTCTGCTTTGTGGATGTACTGTGGTTTATTTACTAAGCCAGGTTTCTAGGGCTGCACATTTAATCTGATCTCATTTTGCTGTTACAAACAAGCACAGTGAGTAGCCTTGGGCATTTGCTGTTTCACACGTGGGGAGATGCATTTTCAGGGCAAGCCCTAGACCGGGATCGCTAGGTCCAAGGTAGGTGCATGAGAAATGGTCTTAGTTTGGGTTGTTCAGAAGTAGACCTGTGACCAGGAAATGATTGCAAATATCTGCTTGGGAAATGCAGAGAGCACAGGTGACCCAGGAAGGAAACCAAGCCCAGAAAGGGTGCTTCATCGAGTCTGCTGCCCTAGAGAAGCGTGGTTCTTCATCCGCAAGGGAAATAATGCGAACATAAAATGGGACAGCTGCTGTGAAAAACAGTTTGGTGGTCCTCAGAATAAAAACAGAACTACCATATGATCCAGCAATTCTAGTTCTAGGTATATACCTCCCAAAATTGAAATCAAGGTCTCAAAGAGTTATGTTTTCACCCATTATCATTGCAATATTATTCACAATAGCCAAAGGGTGGAAGCAACCCAAGTGCCCGGAGATAGACAAATGGAGAAACAAAACGTGATGTATGCACACAATAGACTCTCACTCTGCCTCAAAAAGGCCAATACATGCTACAGCAAAGATCAACCCTGAGGGCATTACGCTAAGTAAAATTAGCCAGTCATTAAAACAAAAACAAAAACCAAATACTGTATGATTTCACTTATATGGGGTACCCAGAGTAGTCAAATTCAGAGACAGAAAGTGCAATGGTGGCTGCCAGGGGCTAGGGGGGGGCACATCAGGGGATGAGGAGTAATTACTTAATGCATATAGAGTTTCAGTTCTGAAAGATGAAGAATTCTGGAGATCGGTCCCAACAATGTGAATGTACTTAACACTACTGAACTGTATACCTTAAAATGATTAAGTAAATTTTATGTTATGTGTATTTTACCACTTTTAAAACTAAAACAAAATAAATAAAGTCTACTAATTTTTTAAGTCTCTCTTTTTCCACTGATTCGAGAATCCACTTTTATTATACTGAATTCCCATGTATCCTTGGTCTATTTTTATTTCTCCCCCAGTGGCCATCAGGTGTGTTAGTTAGAACCACACTATTTCATTACTGAGATTTTAGAGTATAAATACCAAGAGAAAGCAAATCCCCCATGACTCTTTCTCTTTCAGGTTTTCCTAGATATTACTGTATTTTTTATTTTCTATGTGAACATGAGAATCAAATTGTCAAGTTCAAAGTAATAACTTGTCATTTTTACTGGTTGCATTAAATTTACTAACTTGAAGATAAATGACATCTTTATGATGTTGAGTTATGCTATCCAAGCACAAGTTATGACTATCTATTTATTCAGATCTAATTTTGGACCTTCCAGAAAAAGGCCTATAACTTTCCTTACATAGATTTTATACATATATGGGCAATATTACTCCCAGGTATTTTATTTTCTTGTTTTTATTGTTGCTCTCATAAACATAATTTTCTCTTCTATTTTATCTTCTGATCAGTTAATGTTTGATTTTCGTACATCAGTTTTATATCCTGGCACCTTACTGATTTTTTTTTTATTGTTTTAGTTTTCTCATCGATTCTTTCGGAGGTATCAACTTTCCAGGTGCCAACTGCAAAGAGAGAGTGTCACTTTCTCTTGTACAATTCTTACGCCTCGAATTATATTTCCTGGTCCTATTTCATCAGCTAATACCTCCAAATAAAGGTAAGCAGGTGAAGACGGTGGAATCCCTACCTTGTTTTGGGACTAATGGGAATGTTTCTTACATTTCAACATTAAGTTAGATGTAAACTTTATTTCTTCAGTCCAAATAATTTAGCTACCGTTAAAGAACTGATTACCAGTTATCTATTTTACTGAGTGTTTTTTCCTTTATGTCAGGAATGGGTGCTGAATTTTGTGCAAGGCCTGCTCTGAGCATCTATAAAGAGAATCATAATAAAGGTCTTGACTATTATCCATAAACTCCAGGAAAGCAGCGGCCTTGGCTGCAATTTCCAACCCTCTATCTACAGAATGTTCATACATCAAGTTTAGTATTATTTTTGATAAATGCATAAATGAGCAGTTTTAAGTTCCTAATTCTTCTATATAACAAATTGATTATTACATTTTTTGTAGGGTTTATGATACAAAATGGGCACATTATATAACTGTCAGAAAAGCCATACTTGTTCATCTAGTAAGTGGACCGGAGGAATAAAGAGAAACTAGCAGTGGGGGCTACAGACTTCACCTGGGTAATTTCAGCTTTAAAGCGGTTGATAAAAATTTCATCTCTGTACTAAGGAACTTGTTTCTTTTCCCTCCATCGAGGTCAAGAGCAGCAGTAGAGAGCTAATCTAAGCCTATTTTAAATAATCTACACCAGTTTCAACATTCATTATGCCCGCATTGTAAAAATGTTCAGGTGAAAAGCTCAGGGCATCTAACAGCAGGTTGAAAGCTTTAATTCAGTGGGAGGAGGGGACACCGTAAGCCAATAATAGAAAAGCCTTTTTAACAAAGGATGTAATTCTCTTAAAGCAGTAATCTATAGCAAATTACACAGAAAGGACTTGATTATAGTTTTCAGTCTTCTAGAAAAGGATAATTTAATACAAAGTTAAAAGCTGATTCATTTTTGCAAGGGTTTTACTAGCTGTCAATTATATTCTTTCTGAATCGTCCACTGAGTTGATGCTTAGTTAAACACAGACTGGGAACGCAATTTGGTTACAATTAAGGCTCTCAATACGAGATTGTGAAAGTCAGATATACTGCCAAAAATATGTATTCTTGATCCTCTGTTTAATTTATATTTCTATAGTCCAGATAGTCACTTCATTGAAAAACCTTACCGTGTGGTTTCTGAAAGCCAACTCAAGAGCTGAATAAGGAAGTTGGGTATAAATAATCAAAAACATTTTTAAACAGCAAATTCTGCAATATTCTGTTGCTAATGTAATTCTCGCTGGAATACTGGAAAACAGACATTGTATCAATTTTGGGTATCACTGTGTCTGAACACACAAAGAGAATATTGAAGTAGCAAGGATTTTGAAGATTGCTTACCAATAAATTCAGCCCTCTCACATAATAGAGAAAACTCAGCGAGGTTAACTGATATTCCAAGCCACATACCCAGTTATTAGCAGAGTTTAATTTTGGGTTTCCCAGTCAAGTGTGAACCCCACGTCTTCTGTGTCTCTCTCTAAACCACAGTTAACACAGAAAATATGGGACACGTCCTGTAAAATATTATACGGTATATTTTTAGGTAGTGGCACTGGGTGTCAGTTTATATTTTGCTTAAAGACCCAGAGGCAATGCTCCCTTGAGTCATTTAAAAAGAGCCTGTAGGTGATTAATAAAATATTTTTCTTTCTTCATAATTTTAAGTTGTCTAATACAAAGTGAAAAGGATGGGGCCTCCAGTAATTAATAATGCTTTGCATTTGCCTATAAAGAGATTTACAAATGTTCCCTCAGACATGAGATGGGTTTTTAAAACTGATTCCACAATTATCTCCAAAAGGACTTCAGACATCAAGAGTCACTCACTAGCGAGGATCTAAAAATTGCTGCCTTAAAAGTCGACTTCGTATTTGATCCACTTCTGCTCCATTTGTCCCACCCCCGAATCCTGACACATTTTTACATGGCTAGCCTCAAAAAAATTATTTTCCAGGGAAGTTTAAAGGCTGGACAGCTAATAATGTATAGTTCCTTTCCATATTTTTTTCTGTTTAAAACCATAACTCATCCCTAATACTCCCAAAATTCTTGGTACTTGCAGCATCTATTTTCGGGATCATCTCGTTGCTCAGGTAGAAGCAACCTGGCTTTTTTATCGGCAAGAAAAAGAGTGTAGTTTGCATTGAGTTCCACTGGGACAGTCTGTTTCTCCACATCAGAATCTTGGCTTCCAATCCTCTTAAAGTTATCTTCTATTTAAAACAGACACTTTTCTTGACCTATTTAAAAATCTCAGTGAGGAAAAAAAATAACTGGCCCCCACAAAAACCCTCACTACTGCCTCTTTTTCTACCTTTTCCGTACCCTCGTGCCTAAAATCACTGTATGGGAAGCATGTCTTTCTCACATGACCTGGGCCCAAAGCAATGTCCCTTGGTTGCCTAGAAAGAAAGCTATAAAAGGAATTACAGGAGTGGAGAATCATAAAGAGAACTAATAAACAGGATAATTAAATAAGATTCATACATTCTATATATTGAATAATCAGTACAGTGTTCTTTTCTTTTATCCTTTGAGTATTTATAGGAATTTTAATTTAAAAAGTTAAAATCATTTACTGGAATTTAAAATGCAGAAGTAACTTCAGCTTAATCCTTGTAACTAATTAAAAAACTATGAACCAGACCCAGCTGACTGGACTCTGCCAATCACCAGCACTGTGAAGCTGCTGCAGACGAGAAATACATTATAAGCTTACAGTGTGTGTGTGTGGTTCCTCTAACATGAGATTTCCTTTTTTTTTTCTTTATAAACAATTATAATCTAACTTTGGAAAAATAATAAAACAGAGGCAATGAAAGAGAATATTTTAAAACCGCATAATACTAACCACCCACGTACAACCATTATTCCAACTTTGAGCTGTATATAGAAATAAATACAGATACTGATATATTTTCAAATATTTTAAGTATAATGCTTATTGGCTTTTATAAAAGTAGATCATGCTATTCACCTTAGATAATATTTTTTCCTTTGGTGTATGTCTTCCATTTCAGGTAGTTTTTCTTGTCAGTTGGTGTATACTGAGGTGTTCCCAGGGGCTGTCTAGTATTCTGTGACCCAGATTTAATCACTTATTTCACCAATCATCCCATGTTTGACACTTCATTTTCAACTTTGAGCTATTAAAAAAACTGGGATGAACAACTTGGTAGCTAAGTAAATATGTCAATTACAGTGGACACTTGAACAACCGCAGGAGTCCAATGACACAGATATTTTTTGCTAAAAATACTATGGTATTACATGACCCCAGGTTAGCAGAATCCATGGATGTGGAACCACAGATATGAAGGGCCAACTTTAAAGTTATACATGGATTTTCAACTGTATGTACAGTCGGCACCCCTACATTTTCCAACGGTCAACTCTACCACCTCAGGATATAATCCTGAAGTGAAATTGCAGGTTCAAAGACTTCACACAGCTTCAAGGCCTTTGCTGCCTTGTTCTCTAAAAATGTAGCAATGTAAACTTATCAGCTAAGTGTGAGACTCTTATCTATCCCACCACCTTGGTTGACATGATTGTCTGTTGTCTCAGTTTAATAGATTGAAATAAGTAAGTAAATAGTGGTCATCGTACCAGGAGGAAACAGACAATATGCCGGGGCGGGGGGCACTGGCAGAGTGGGGTAGCAGGAAGGAGGGACAGGAAGCAGCAAGAAGCAAGAAGGGAGGACAGAAAAGATGCCCATTATTGGGTTCAGCAAAATGCCCACAACTAATTCAGGTGCCTCGGTTATCACAGCCTCTACGTCCCGACTTGGCGTCCCATTAATTGCGGCAGAACCAAAGGATGGCTACGTTCTCTCTCATTATTCAGGTTGCAGCACCTGGCAGTGACTGGCACGGAGGAGAAACTAGGAGCATCTCCTGGGGACTTTTTTCTCCCCTCTATCAAAAACCCTCCGAGTACGATTTTTGAAGATCGACATCTTCTCCCTCCATTTTCGCGTACAGAATGCAGACGGGCATGGCACCCTCCACTCGTGCCTAATAAGGACAAGGGCGACCAGCCCCCCAGTACTATTTAAATAAGGTGAACCGCAACACTATGAAAAAGAGCTACAGGGTTCACAGGAATGGAACCTCTCCTAGTTTGGTAAGGACCAATCTGCTGACTTAATACCTCTGTCCAGCTGTAAAGCTGTCTGCTAAGGGATAGAGTGAGCAGTCCTTCTGCACTCCTCCAAGAAGTGCGATAACTTCACCACAGTGCCCTTGCTTCACCCTACCGGACCAGACCCCTAACATGCGCCTCAGGTGTGCGCACCAAGCTTTCAGTAAGATGGAACACCAACAGGTCCTCAAAATCTGTTAGTCTTGTTTATTTTTTAAATCACCATCTTTAATCCTTTCTAGGATTTGGAGAACATTTTTTAAAGAGAAAAAGAACTCAGCAGAACTTTAACGAAGGGTACATTTTAATTCTGGCAAGTCCAAGTAAGCAGATACCTGTCTAATCTAGGAACCCTCCAGAGGGATGATGTTCATGATCTTGAAAATCTCCAGCAAACTGCTCCATGGAGCTAAACTAAAATCCACTCTGGAAAGACAGGGTGTTAGTCACGACCCTTTGCTGGAGTTTATTCATTTCCTTTCACATGAGCACACCCCAACGTTCCATGGTGATGAAACGGCACATACAGACGCTGCTGTTTGGTATATGCTAACCGTTTTGGCAGGCTTCCCTTTAATAAACCGCTCCAGATGTTAGTCTCGGTAATTACGCCTGCCATCACTCAGCCTTAAGAATGAAATAGGGCTGCTACGTACGACTCCCAGTTTGTCTGTGGATCACGCGCCAACATCAAGCCTGCACGGACAGGATAGCCCCATGCCCGGGCTCTGCAGAGAAACAAGCATAAAAAAAGACCCAGCCACAGGCGGACCAGCGTGAACCGGTAACTGGGAAGACACACATGCTATTCAAAGCTTCCAAACGATTCTTATATAGTACATTTGCATCTCTGTAGCTAATGAAACATTTATACATTCCTTTGCATTACTATTTGAAAATATGCCAGAAAAATGACAAATCTGACTCAAACAATTATCTGTGGTACAGATACAACAGACTACCCAGGCAGGAAAAGCAATCCACTCTGGAAACACGTTTCAATAAAGAAAAATTAAAATTGAGATGTTCTGTGCTAAACTTTGAGTGTTGTTAGAATAAGGGAAACGTGAGATGGTTTTCATTTTCTGAAGGCCTAACTGGCAAAAGGACTCTTCATGATCCTATTAAGAGATAAAGTAAGTCAAAACATATCTATAACTAAGTGTCAGAACAGTTAAGTTACAATGACTTGATTTCAAGGAGTACCCTGGAAAAGGCATAGCTGATGTTACAAATGATGCAATTTTCTTGACTTTGAAATGAATCTACTTGGTGAGAAATAATCAACCCAATCTTTCGGGATATTTAAATGTTCATGCTAAAAAGCCAACATTAACCAGTGAAATGATTAAACTGAGATCAAATGACTGCTGACAGCAGAATATTGCGAGCATGAATAATGCTGTCAGTGTCGCGGGGCCTTGAGAAAGGAACTTTTCCCAAAACTATTTTACATTAAAGGGTTTAAGCAACATTTTACCTATTTATCTTCCAACCACATGAGAGCAGTGTCAATACTCCTGTGAAAACCCATGTGGTCCCGTGAAGTGCACAGCGCAGACTGCCCGTGACGGGAGGGCCACACCTGCACTACCTCAACAGCCAGCCAGCAGGGCACCCAGCACCACTATTCCTACTAACTTTCCACAAGCCAATGGACAGGGAGGCTAATTCTATATAAAAGCCCTCTGAGGAAGACAGATCTAAACAAGAAATGCCAAGTAAATCGAAAATAAACAACTACATGCCAAAGATAGACCAGGGCATTTGTAACACTTAAAATGACACCGTGATGCACAGAAAGATGACGTAAATGGTTGTAAACTCACTGAACAGCACGTGTTGCTGAATTCTGCTCCCAGAACGTTGAGAAATGACTGCGAAGCAGCGTCCCCACCCCGAGAGCCCAGCACGTCCCATTAGAACGTGATGCATGTGTCACTGACTGACACGCTTTGCAGCAGCACAAAGCACTGTGGGGCAGCCCATCTCCCTCCGACAAAGGGAGCCCACGCCCCCTGCTTCTCTGCGCTCCTGTCAGCACCACCCACAACACAAAGAGGAAAAGATTATCAAAACCCTTCTGACATTCAGCCGTCACCTTTCGTGCCAACAATAATTCAAAGGGTCTGGGACTCCTTTTGGGTCTGCCTATCTTGCTAGGAGATTCCACTGACAGGATGAGCTCCGACCCTCCGTTCACCTAGAGGACAGCAGCCTCTGGAGTGAGGCTGACCTGGGTTCAAGCCCCGGCTCTGCCACCTGCTGGAGGTTCCATCCATAGTCAAGTCTCTCCAGCTCTCTACACCTCTGTTTCCTCATCTGCAAAATGGGGATAACCCCTCCAGCTCAGGCTACTGCCAGGATTAACGGAGATGATACTTAGGAAAAACTTAGCACAAATGCTGTTCTCAGTAAGTCTTCAATAAAGCTTTGTCTCTGTTTCCCTTTTATTAAGTTTTTTTTTTAACCTCAGTTTTGAAAATACTGCTTTAAACATATGGAGTCTGACCATTATATATACTTACCACATACTGTACAAGAACTACAACCTTCCACAAACACTGCCTTACATCCTGTTCCTTCTCTCTGTATTTAACACTGTTGTGGAAGGGAGTTTCCTGTGCGTGCTACTGTTTGCCGTCCATACCTGATCAAATGCAAAGTGCTTTCTGGAACATTCTTCTTTATGAGGAAGAGTCATCATTTCCCACCATCAGATGTATTCTCTTGTGACACTTCACAGAATGGAAAGGGACTCAAGAAACATGGGACGTGTGGAGCTGGTTAAGACACAGTGCCCGGCCCTCCTGTGGTCTGGGGCTAGTGAGTCCTCAGATTACAGGGAAGCTGACGACACGAAAGAGGCGCAATACGGATGGAAGAGTCACACAAGCCTGGGGAAGATCACACCCCCAGAACACACACTACCCAGTCTCTGGGACCCTCACGCGCGATCACTGGACTGGCCCGGCGGAACCCAGCCATGCCTGAAACAACGCAACCCCAGGCTTTCTGTGACACCCCACTGCCTGCCGAAGTTTCCAAAGACCTGGCACCACCGAATCTCCTTCCATGACACATTACCATTCAGACTATACTTGTCAGTCTTGAAAATCCCAGTCCTCTCTTCCTTTTCCCTGCACCTCCTCCTACCTGACCCCCTCCTCTCTGAGCCGGATCCCCCCAACCCCACCCGCTCTGCACCTCTGAAAACCACCTAGTCTTCCGAAGCCCAGTGCATCGCCTCCCTGGGTTTCCCTTAGGCAGTTACTCTGCATGTAACCCTTAGAAAGCAACTATTTTCCGCTTGGAATTAGAGTTCTTTACTGATACTCTAGGTCTCCTCTCACCATTCCCAACTCACTTCCTGAGCAGAGAGCCTTACGGGCGACTCACCCTCGCATCCTCCACACAGCATTTCTCACAGTGGGGAGTCCATACCTCTTTTTGGCAGAAAGAAAGAGTGGATGAAACTAAATGCTAGGCATATATTACTGGTTACCAATGGACCACGTTTCTGTATTTCTGTTCACTGGCCTTTTAATATTTCTACAACAGGGAGGCACTGCAAAGTCATAGGAAGCTGAGTCTCTGGGATCAGACTGCCTGGTTTCCACCCTAGTTCTGCCACATCTTTGCTATGAACTGCGGGCAAGTTACTCCCAACAAAGGACACGTGAAAGGGAATGACAGCAGCTCCTACCTTCACAGGGTCAGCAGGAGGCCGAACGGGATTGTTCCGGTGAGGGGCTCAGTCACCCCTCTAGCGTCAGGTATTAACATTTCCATAAGAACACATTCATGGAGCTCACTTGTTCCCTCCCAAAAGAATAAAAAAGCAACATCAGAGCAAGCTAGTCTGTAACCATCTCATCGTCCAGCACAGTCGTCCCGCGCTGTCTTCAGAGCGAGCACCAGCAGCGTTTACACCAGTTCAAGGTACGGCCTGAGTATTTAATAAGATGATAATGTGAACTCAATGCCCCAGAAAAACGACTTCCGGAGTGGAAGCAAACCAGTTCCAGGAGATCTTACTTCTTCAGAATCTTCTGTTAACTTTCAAAGTTTTGTTCTCCGATTTCCTCTTTCTCATCGACAAGGTAATTAAGGAAGGACAACTATCCGTCTTCCACCCAGATCTCTCACGCACATGGCCTCTACAATAATGTCACTTCTACAGTCACCACATTTCTCTCCACCATCAGGAAATCGTGTATTCATTCTGTGGACACAGGGAGAGCATGCTCCTGGTATCAGCGGAAGAACAAAGATAATTTATTTTTTACCAGCAAAAACAGGAAGAGAGAACGTTCTGACGTGAGCATCATTCACCCGTGAACCCCCAGATTAAGCGTGGCTGGCCTCACAAATCACTTCCATGTTTCTGATTACCCAGTTGTTTCCATGTAATCATTCAAAATGAAACCGTTGGTGGTCCTTAATAACGCCATTACAGCAATACATCCTCTCCTCTTGTTAGGGTGTCCTGCTATCCACACCAACTTTTTAAAGCCATTTAATAGTCTTCAGACTTGATCAAAGGTTATTTCTGTGGGTTTTAATATCTAGTTAGGACTGCACGAGGTACAGCAGCACAGCAAAAAGAGAAAGGCAAGAAGTACTTAACTCGCGTGGTTTTTAACATGCCTGAATCCATTTTTCGTAATTCATTCATTTCACAAACATCAGTCATTTCTATGACATACCAGGCTCTGTGAAAGTCACTTTGGGCAAAAAGAAAATTAAAACCTGGTCCCTCCCTCCACAAGGGCCTTACAGTCAGAAGGGGTCCAGGGTGACAGAAAATTAAATCTCAAAATACAAACATACAACCCAATTCAGGCTTTTATTTAAAGCACTGTTCAAAAATTTCCATGTTGTTCCCATAGGTTTAACACAAAATTTTAGAACTTTTACTTCCAGTATTTCCAAACACAGAAGTACTGTGGTTTTCATATTTTCCCTATAAAGAAGTTGGATGAATTAATTAGGGGTCTTAAAAATACAAAAATGTACAATCAAAACATTTACTGAACAATTTTCTTTTCAAAATTACTTCCTCAGGGGAAGCTGCCAAGATGGCCGAGTAGAGAGACTCACAGCTTCCACAAACACACCAAGAATTACGTCCACAAACCCACTGAACCACACAGAACACCTGCTGAACTCTGGAGGAGTGTCTTTCACTTCGAAATACAGGAGGATTCTCACATAAACAGCGAGTTCACACTGTGCAGCACAAGAAACTATATTCAGTATCTTGTGGTAACTCACGGTGAGAAAGAATACGAAAACAAGTATCCGTATGTTCGTGTATGCACTGTGCTGCACACCAGAAAGTGACACAACATTGTAAACTGACTCTACTTCAATTAAAAAAAAATCAAGATAATAGTAATAGTAAAAAACAAAAGGCTAAGTAGCATAAACTTTCTGTTTTAAAATTTCTCTACCTATCTCAAGTATCTGATAAAGCACACAAATTCTATTTGAGTTGAGTTAAAAGCATATTTTATAACATTTTCTTTTTAGGATAAAGGTTGCCTTCCTCTATAACAGTTTTCCTTATCCCTAAAACCAAATAACCCTACCGATCATACCTGGGTGGTGTCTGTATTGTTTGAGTCAGTCCACACAGAAGTACAAGGCTTTCTTGCAGGATCCCACACTAGCTTCATTTCCACTGTGACAAATTTTAAAGGTCACATTTTTTATTATTGCTTATTTCAGAGATACTTATAAAATTATATTATTCAGGAGTTATTCTGAGTAATAAAAATGTTCTTCCAGCACCTTAATGCCATTCTATCATGTCCTGAGTTGTTTTCTTAGGATACTTAAATAATTTACCTAAGAACATTTCTCCCTTGTGTTACATTGGCTACCCTTCATATCTTGCTTCTCAAATTAAAACTGGTTTTCCACAGTACCTCTGAAATTTAAAGTAACCCACAACGTTCCGCTGAGTGACATACTAGGAGGATGAATTAGCAGTGTGCCTATGAATCCTGGAGGCAAAGAGGAAGAGATCTGTGTATGGGAACCATCCACAATAGCAGGCGGCCACCCTCACAGAGGGAAGTGACACCCTCTGTGTGCTGTGCAGTCTGCATCTCTGTCTCTGTCCCGAGGGCCTCCATTCTCCATTCAGATGCTCCATGTCATGGTCCGAGGTTGTTTACAAGATTCTTTGGCATTTCTAAAGCTTCTAGCAACTTCACACCTTAAAAGTTTAATGCCAAAACAGGATGAAGAAAGGTTATTACAGGTCAGTGTCTCCCTAGCTGGCTAGGCACCCATCCCCCTCCCCTACACCCAGGGCTCTCGGCAGGTCCATCCCGGGTCTGGAGTCGGTGTGCGCCCAGGATCCCTGCACCTCTCAGAGTGCTTCAGAGGGGCAGGGAAACACGGGATGGATGGTGAGCTCCTTGGATGACCTAGCCACACCCAGAAGAATGAGAGATGAGATTAAGATTTTATAAGCTAAATATGATCTGTAAGCCTCATCATGACTCATCATGTCTTCAGCTATTGATCACGACACGGAATGGTATGTAAATGTGCGCACTTTATATCAACTCTGTGCTACACGCTCTCCACCAGCGACTCCAAGTCCACCGTCCACCTCTCCCCACCCTCCTCCACGACCAGGGGCCCAAAGCACGCGGGCCCTGCGTCTGGTGGGGTTCCTCGGCAGGGGCAGGAGGTCTGGCGTTTAAACCCACAGCCTCCATTGCCGACGGCTCTGGTTTGGCACCAGCTGACTCATCTACAAAAGTCACAGTTCTAGACTGACTCCCTTCAACAGCCGTCTCCGGTCCTGAGGGGTGAACGGCTACTTCACACCCCGTCACGGTCTCTTAGCCCTGGCTCCACCTTTGCAACTAGTTCCTCTATGAAATTTTCAATCGCCCGTTTTGAAGGTCCCTCCTACGTCTTGCAGAAATCCTGACTGACATATTCTCTTTTCTGTTCACTTCAACCAGGAAGTAGCTCTTTTGCACGTGAAGTCTATTTACTTTATATTCCACAAATACAGCACGTACACTGGAACTGGCTCAGTACCTATCTTATTTTTTTTTTTCTGTATGATTACGACACGCTTGAGAACAGGGACATACATACTCCTGGTTCGAGTCTTGTCCAGACTGTGGGTTCAAAAATATTATTTAATGGATGACGACTGAAATTACTTAATGCTAGAAGTCTGGGAAGAAACAGTACGTGGACTTGCATCCAAGCACTGAGACTGCTCCACGGTCACCAGAGCTGAAGCTTTCTTCCTGTGATGGACAAGCACAGAGCCCACGGGCTGGCCAGGAGCACTGCTCCTTTCTGAGGGATTTGTGCCTCCACAGCTCTGCATACATCTGCTCTGCTCCCCAAACTCACATCCCAGAATAAACATATCCTATAGCCAGCTGGGCTGGGTGCTCCACAAAGATGAAAAGCACAGGGTGAGAGGGTCCTGGGGCCACTGTTATCAGTCTGTACCCTGAAGCTAATCCCCCAGGCCCCAGGGGCTGGCTCCTCCCTCCTAACTTCATGAAGCACCTACTGTTGACACCTTGGCCACGAAGCCTTCTCAACCTTCCTCCGTCACAGGTTGACCTTGGGACTCTCCCGAGCACTGTCATCTGGGATTGACTTTTCCCCAACACGCAGACCCTGTCCTCAACGGTTGCAGGAACAGAGTTAGGAGCCTCGGTCCTTCGGTGATGGGCAGTGGACACAGAAAGCACCCTCGGCGTAAGGGTAACATCAGCCCAGAGCTGTTCTGGAAGGACCACCTCTGTATTTCCCACACCATCTTTCCTTAGAAGAATCTCCATCACTGCCTCTCCTGTCTTCTCGGGAGGGTACCCTTGGGGACTTTTCTGGCATTTCCTCCCTGTGGAATAAAGCTTCCTGCAGGCAAGCCACGGTCCTGGGCAGGGGAGGGCTGTATCTCTCAGGGCTGGGGCAAAGATTCAGAAACAGGGTGCCACGGTTTCTGAGAAAGAACCAATCCTGCCCATCTTCCCAGGAAGAAGCCAGATAGAGGTCTTCAAAAGTGCTACCATGCAGGGAAGGTAACTTGAACCAGAATATGAGTGAGAGCTGACAAAATCTGACGTCATAATCTCAGTTTGCCTCCATGAAGGCACTTCTGGGAATTTTATTTTTTAAGTTTTAAACTCTTACAGCTTCCTTGTTGCTACACACAAGCATAGAAGGTACCTGCAGTAAAAAGCAATTTTAGTCCATCTCCATCACCGTAAAATATGAGCAGAGTACTGCTGTCCATTAAGGGAATTATCATTCCACATGAACATTAACATCTTCTGTTGCCAATACAGACTTCATCGTGTTTACATGTGCATTTTAAGTGGAAAGTTAAATTATTCTGGGGAATAAAATTACCATTAGGAAGGTTTCCTAACGCAATTATGGTAGCAGCGGATTTTTAAATTATCATCTAACAGGCTGCCGATATCAGATAAATTAGAGTAAATCAAAATAAGATTAAATGTGTAAATAATATGTTGCTTCCATTACACTGTTCGTGTAAGTCATTACATGTGAAAGTTTTTATTTAAATGGAGTACCTTCACCAAAAGTATCATTTTTAAATTTTCCCTAGTGATTTCATGCCATTATTTTATGTCCTCATCAGAAAAGAATTAAACCTTAAATTTTACCTAACTCATCAACCACCCTTTGGCTTATTTATCCATTTGGAAATCTTGTATTTTAAGCATAACGATCCTATGCTACCAAAGGTAGTGATTTGATCTTTTCAAAATCACTTGATCAATACTTAAACTACTTTTCTGAGATCTAATAGTAAAACTGGTCAGTATCATCCCCAATACACACATTAGAATTTTACTTTAAAACATTTATTACAAGATTAGTTGAGGTTATAAACTAGGGAAAAATCATTCTAAGTCAGAAGCAATAACCTCATTTTACAGCATTTCTTTTTACAGCAGCTGATATTTGCTTTATAAAACAGTCAAAATCTTTTTGAAACTATTTCTTCTTTCAAGAGCTTTTTCTTTGATGTCATTAACTTTGGCCTCTTTTTTTATCTCCAATCTTAAATTAATTCCCTGGGAAGCACGTAGCTTGTTGGCTGGTTGGAGGGATTAAATATAAGGGTTTACAAAGAAAAGCAGCTTTTGATACAATGCTATTACAACATGATCACTTACCCATAAACTGTCAGATACAGAGGGTTTTTTTTTATGTTAGACGCAAACGTTCATTTTAAAAGCCATCATCGTTCAACAAATAGAATGGGGATTATTTTTGTAGTTTGTATTCACTTTACAAATAAATAATCAGTAACATGACTCCAGGACAACAATGATCTCTGCTCCCGTGTTATTTCCTTGCAGATTTTTTTTCCGGTCACAGGTTTTCACTGTGATATGCTAAATGGGCCCCGTCTTCCACACCTAGTCAAAGGATCTCATTGATAATATGCAAATATGAGGATATGCACGAAATATTCTAATTTAACATTAGCTTTCGGGGGCTTTTGGGTTTCATGATTTAAGACAGCATTCATGTAGCAATGAAAGACAATCCTGTTAAAGGCAAAAGTGTGGTTTTTAAATTACCACTCAGTACCTTTTTTTTTTTTATGAATAGTTTTTAAGAAAGCATTTTAAATGAAAAGATTCCAGAGTGAGGGTCAGTTTTTTTGTTTTAGGGTTTTCCCAGCCGTCTACTCCCTCCTTGCTTGGTGACTGCGTCGTGAGTCCCTTCATGGTGGGCATCCCTCCACCCGTGGGTGCAGACTCGGGGGCCCTGCCTTTCTGGAAAGGTCCAGGAACAGTCTCTCCGGGGCTGTGAGTCTTGATTAGTGTGGTGCCCGGAGAGAAAAAAACTCCACCTTGTTTCCGGCAGCCCGCCCTGAAAAGACAGGGCAGTAGTTATGTAATAAATCTTCTCCCTCAAACTTCTCTGGGCCTCTCTCCTGACCTTTATCCGGAGCCCACCCAGCTGTCCGGTCTGGGGCTGGATTCCGTACATTTCCTGATGTCCTTACAATGCACTCCGCTGCTGCTTTATGTTAACTGTGGTCCAATTTTATTGCTTGCCACCAAAGAATTCTCCCAGATACAGGTGCCCTTTGGTGAGATTATCTCTATGATAAAGTAATGGACATTGACTCCCTCTTAGCCATCAAGTGCTCTTCCCAAAGATGAATTATTGCCTGACCTTGCCTGGTGGCCCTAAGGACTCCTTAGGAGGCAAACTCAAAAAGATCAATAGCCTTAGAAGGACCGTTTCTAAGAGCTGGGTTGTTGCTTCATCACACTGGGACGTGTAACTCACCAACAAGGTAATGAGGCGCTACCCACTCATATAACAGACCTTCTACTTTATGACCTATGATCTCAATTATATTTGTAAGAACCCCAAGTGACCCAGTTTTGCAGACTTATTCCCACCATAAAATGAGCAGTGAACTGACCCATGATATGTCTTTCTCTCACCCGAGAGACACGTTGAAAGCCTGCACACGCAGTCCTAAAAGTTTTAAACGACGCTGTCTTTCCTAAAATGTTTACTGTCATCTTCAGGAATCTCTAACACCCTTTGAGGCATCGAGATACAATGCTTGTATTTCAGCTGGAATTTCTTTCCACAAATTTCTTAAAGCCCAATGCAACTAGCCATCCCTATTGAAATAAGATGCTGGCTGGGCCACGGAATTACTGTGCAGGCTGGTACTTATTCTATGAGGGTGCAGACAGCCAGGGGCTCTGGGAGGCAGCTCTCACGGTGGGTGGGATTCTAACAATGCATCACCCCACCCCAGATCCCACGCCATGTGGAACGTGTGAATACGGTGATGCCACTCCCGGGATTATTCTCATCATGTGTTTGCGATCATATGCGCGATACACGGTATGATTGTGATATGAGGATTATGGTAACATGCTGAGCCCTGTCGTTGTCTTTTTTAATTTTTTTATTGAAGTCTAGTTGATTTACAGTGTTGTGTTAGTTTTGGGTGAACAGCATAGTGATTCAGTTATCCACATATATATATTCTCTTTCAAATTCTTTTTCATTATAGATTATTACAACCTATTGAATATAGTTCCCTGTGCTACACTAGGACCCTGTCATTAATCAGAGGACCTCATTTTCAGTGCCTCCATGAAAACTCAAGGGAATGTAAAATAAGTGGGAAAGTGTCAGAGCCGTCCTGCGAGGAAAGCAAGAGCCAAGCAGGTGATGTGGCTGCTGAGGCGGCAACAGCCATCTGCAAGGCAGTCCCGATGAGCAGCACTTACTAGTCAAACCAGCCAGGCACTTGGGAACCATTTCTGAACACTAAGGATTCCTTTTAGAAATGTAACACTATTTTAATTCCAAAGCGCAGGAAGTGAGAGTCCAGAGCAGAGATATGCATCATCAAACCAATGCTAAAAACAAGATTATAAAGAAAGAACTTGATGGCAACTGACAATAGTGTTCCCTCTGCTCATTAACCAACAATTACAAATTTGCTCATTAAGAGAAACTGCTTTTAGCAAAGTCCTATGAAACGTGGGCTTTACAGGCAGACAGATCCTCTACTTTTAGCTCTGCTTAACCTTGGCAAACTCCTTTAAACACCACTAAATCTCAATTTCTTCAACCGCAAAAGTGATAATGTGAGTACCTTCTCATCATTATGAGAATTCCATGAGATAATACACAACAATTACTAAGTGCTCATTAAGTGTATCCATGATTATTACTATTCAGGCAATTCTGAGATTCACATTAAAAAAAAAAAAAAAAGGAACTATATCCCCAAAGGGGGAGAAAACCGTCAAGATGAATTACTTCTTTTCTGCACACATTAACCCTAAGAGAGGTAAGGTCATTAAGGCATACTGGCCAATCTTTCCTCTGAGCTCAAGGATGACTTCTGGATCCAGTTCAGACACATCCCCCCATGACTACATCATCAAAATTTCCACACTGGACTGCAAAATCCAAACATGTCTGCACCCACTAGGGAACAGGGGAAGAGGTCACCTCCCACAGGCTGGGCGGGTGGGCTCACGATGGGCTGACACCCTGGGCAGAGGGAAATCAGAATGGCTATTCTCAGGGGGTGGCAGTAGGGAGAGTGACACCCTACCCGGCACAAGTTCATGGCCAGTGTAGGGTGTACGGACCAAAGAGAATGATACATTTCATTATTTCCAAAGAGTCATTGCACCACAAAGCCGTACGACGCTAGATATCTGCTCAGTTTTCCCTGTGCAAGCAGAAACACGCCCATCTTCCCAGGAAAAGCAGCCAACGAGCACTTCCAGCAATCAGCAGTCCCGAGCCTCCGTGCATTTGGACAGAAGAAACACACAGCAGCCCTAGCGTGCAGAGACATTTTTCCTACATCTGCTCAGAAATGGCATCTCTCACACACAGATGAGATGCAGGCACACCAGTCCCTCCACGGCTACCAAATGATGGTCTATTTTTTTTTCATCTAAAAATCATTTTAAAATCTTTAATAACAGTCAGTAACTCCTACGCTTCTCTTTCTTTTTTTTTAGTTTAAATAAAATAATTTTTATTTTATGCTGCAGCATTTCTAGCATCAATCTGTGAAGTCTTCTTCACCATACACCGAGGCCCTTGGAGACAGAAACCTGCACCTTGAAAACACTGTGCTGCTGTCAGCAAGTTACTGTTCACACGGCCGATGTGGGTTTAAGGGAGAAGAAAGCCACTATCCCAAGGCACAGAGTTACATGAGGCCAGAGTGCACCATCCTTCAGTCACCTGCCCCTCTCCATCACATCTGATCCCTTCCGATTAGAAGTACTTAAAATTTGTAACTTCCACTAAACGACACTTCAATAATGGGTAAATAAAGTCTATTGCCAGAGTTAACTACTAATTTAAAAACTGCATGACAAACTGACGGATCATCTTCCATATTTTTGTTTGTCTAATCAAAGATTTTATTTTACGAGAAGAGTTTTAGGTTTACAACAAAACTGAGAGCAAGGTACAGAGATTTCCCATATATTCTTTGCCCCCACATATGCAGAGTCTCCCCCCATTATCAACATCCCCCATCAGGATCGTACATATTTCACCCAGGATGAATCCTCACTGACATTTCATCATCACCCGAAGCCGAGAGCTTCCACTACAGTTCACGCTTGGTGTCGTACCTTCTGTGGGTTTGGACAAATATACAATGACATGTACCCACCGTTATAATATCATACAGAATATTTCACTGCCCTAAAAAATCTGCTGTGTTCTGACCATTCATCTTTCCCTCCACCTCCACCCCTGGAAACCACTATGATCTCTTCACTGTCTCCACAGCTTTGCCTTTTCCAGAATGTTGTACACAGCTGACCCTGGAACAGCGGGGCAGGTATGAGCGCTGATCCCTGAGCTGTCAGAAGTCCACGTGTAACGTCCAGCCAGTCGTCCCTGCACACGACTCCTCTGTGACCGCGGTTCTGCACCTACAGATTCAACCAACCATGTATCGGGCAGGACTCTAGCATTCACAGCTGAGAAAGATCCTCATGTAAGTTCACACTCACGTTGTCCAGGGGTCAGCTGTAGCTGGAATCACGTAGCACAGAGCCCTTTCAGATTGGCTTCCTTCACTTAGTAAGATGCATTTAAGTTTCTCCCATGTCTCTTCATAGCTTGATAGCTCATTTCTTTGAAGCTCTGAATAATGTTCCCTTGTCTGAATGTACCACAGTTTATTTATCCTATCATCTACTGAAATATATCATGTCTGCTTCCAAGTTTTGGCAATTATGAATAAAGCTGCTATAAACATCCACACGCAGGTCTTTGCGTGGACATACGTTTTTAACTCCTTTGAGTAAATACCAGGGAGCACCGTTGCTGGATCATATAGTAAGAGCATGTTTAATTTTGAAAGAACCTGCCAAACCATTTTCCAAAGTGTCTGTTTTACTTTGCTTTCTGATCAGTCAGGAATGAGAGTTCCTATTGCCCCACATCCTCACCAGCATTTGATGTTGTTGGTTTTTCAGATTTTGGCCATTCTAGTATGTGTATGGAGGCATCTTGCTGTTTTAGTTTGCTCTTTCCTGAGGACATATGATGCGCAGCATCTTTTCATTTGCTTATCTGCCATCTACATATCTTCTTTTGTCAGATGTCTGTTAAGGCACTGAGATGCCCTAAGTGCCACATCCTCCCGGCCTCCCCCGTTTATCCCACAAGTACACACGGAGCACCTCGACTCCTTCGTTCGTTCCTTCAACTAATACCCGAGGGCCTGCCAAACACCCAGGCATCCGACATAAATCAGAGCAGAGCCCAGAGACCCCATCTCTGTGGAGGCCACATTCTGCTTGGGGTAGACAGACAATGAGTAAAGAAATAACTATGCAATCGTTTGAGTGGTAAGTACCACAGAGAAAAGTAAGACAGGTTAAGGACACAGGGAGTGTGGGACGAAGGCAGTGGGAGCAGCTCTTCACACGGTGGGGGGAGGGGCGGTCCCCTCTGATAAGTTAGCATCTAAACGGATATTTGAGGAAGGGGGGCGGGGCATTTGGGGCAGGAGAAAGGGCAGGAAACGTCCCCAAAAGAGCAGGACGCTCAAGGAGGGAGCTCTGGGGAAGCAGTGGTCCAGTTCCGTACAGAGAACGTTGGGCTTCCCTCCGAGAAATGATCCAAGAAAACGTGCCAAGGACTCTGCCAGCTAGTGACCAGAGACAGAGCAGCCTCTGTGTTGATGGCACTGGGGTCTGAGTCAGATGTTAACCAACTGGAGAAATAAAGACCTTCTAAGGAGGACCGTTCTCCCCAACTCCCTTTTAAACTGTGGTCCATCTGCTTCTTCTGCAGAGGACAAGAGGAAAAGCACTTGAGCTGGTGAACCGCCACCCCTCCGTGCAGAGGTGGAAACTTACTGTTCCGCTGTGTCTGCTGAAACACACAGCTGTGAGACCAGCCATCACTTGTCAGCCTTGGTTGCAAGCAGCCAATGTGACTGCTGCAAAAGAGAAGCGGTTCCCAACACAGTGCACTTTGTAATCACCAAGCAATTCCAAAGGCTCGTGCTCAGAGAAGATTCTGGTGGGGTTCCATAAACTAAGGAAAGTGGAACTGTCCGCTGCCTCGATGCGATTCTAGAAATGACACACAGGTTTTCAACAACTGCTTTATCAGATCGGAAAGAGAGAAATCTTAAGAGGAAATGTGACGGGTGTTTGGGAGGAGTAGGATATCCACTGCAGTCCGTCTGGAAAGCATCCGCCACAGCAGAATTAAGCAAAAAGGCAACTCTTCAAATCCCAGATTATACAAAATGGATAAGAAGCAAATTTCTTCTGCATAACACAAGGAACTATATCCAATATCTAGTAGTAACCTATAACGAAAAAGACTATGAAAAGGAATATATGTGTGTATATGCATGACTGGGACATTGTGCTCTACACCAGAAATTGACACATTGCAAACTGACTATACTTCAATTAAAAAAACCACCAAATTAATTCACAAAAGCATACCTATGGCTGGCCCTAGACTTGGCTGATCAGTGACTTCATAGGCAAAACTGTGCAAAGCGTAGAAAATTAATATTAGTTCAGAATCATAAGTGCCTCTCAAAGAACCAAAAAAGTACTTCTTAAAAATATTTTTGTATTCTCAGGACTTAATGAAAATCACCTCTTTTATATTGTTCTAGCTTTTAAATAACCTGCCATGTTCAAATCAGTAAAACACTGTCAGTAAGATCTGTGCAGTTACATCTTCAGATGTGGGTGGTCTCTTTTAACACTCCAATCCTTCACACAGACATCAGGGCTACAGTCATCTTCCAGATGATAGAAAACTTGCCCAGATGAGACATCAACCACCCATTCTGAGACATGAAATTTTGGTGAGGGGTGGGGATGACAGTTTGGTTATAAAAATCAGCAATACCAATTTTGGCTACATATCAATCCTTCACAGCCGACCTCTGCAAACTACAGACAGAACAAAGCTGAAATTCGCTGTCCCCAAAGCACTGGTATCGGAGAAGACCAGCCCCCACAGCTGGGGTGATAAGCAATCACCAAACTTCTCTTTTCTTAATGAATGCCAGGGCTCTGAGGTGACCAAGAGATTATCTGTCCACTGACCTGTCCCTAAAGCAGCTAATCAGGAGACGAAAGAGTCTGTCCAACCATTGCAACAATCAATAGCCTCTCGCTTCTAAAAGCCAAGAAGACTATGGCATGGAAACACTGAAAAAGTAAGCCAAGAAAAAAGGCCTTTGCTTTCCCGGGGCTTCTAAAAGCTTCGAACACAGTTCTGGAGAACAAGAGCCACGTCTGACTTATGCTTCCGTCACACGACACCCAGCACAGCGTTCCACACGTGGCGATTTCACAATAAAGAGAAAACGCACTGAATGAAAAAGGTAATGACATCATCCCACCAGCCGCCAAGGCCTCTGCTGTGCTGAGTATGCGCAAAGGCTGGCGTGTGAGGAGGGCTGGAGGCGGGGCGGACTGTGCCCCTAGCCCTCCCCCAGGTGAAAGCGGAGCAGGAAGGGGCTCTGAAGACACAGGCCAACTGACCACGTTTACTCTGCCCTCGACGCTAGAACGAAAAGCGGTGGTGCCGTCAGTAAACTTCCAGAGATGCTTCCCACGACACGCTCTGGATTTAATTTTACACACGCTTTTGCTTTCCTCCAAGGGCACGGGCTCCCACTGGGCCTTCGTGAATTTAAGCTCCGCATTCTTCCACTGTGCCCAGGGGACCGGGCCGCCCAGACCCACGTCAAATGCTATTCAGTTTTCCCTTAAAATGTCACAGCTTCCTCAGCCACGACTGAGGATTCCAGAGAGTTATGTGAGATGAGTTAAGAGCAGACTGTTGGAGGATGGTGGTCAAAAGGTACAGACTTCCAGTTATAAGATAAGTAAGTACTAGGAATGTAATATACAACATGACAAATATAACTAACACTGCTGTGCATCATATATGAAAGTTAAGACAGTAAATCCTGAGAGCTATCATCACAAGGATAATTTTTTTCTTTTTCTTTGATTTTTGTATCTATGCAAGATAATGGATGGTCCCTAAACTTACTGTGATCATCACTTCATGATGTATGGAAGTCAAATCATGCTGTACACCTGAAACTTGCACAGTGCAGCAGGTCGATTATGCCTCAATAAAATTAGAATGAAAAAAATAAAAAATAAAATACCAACTATCTGTGCAAACTGAAAGAGCGTTTTAAAAACACTAAAAGAATCAAGGCCCTAAACTAAAGCAAAAGTCTCTAATCCAAGGACTCTGCCACTAACACTCAAAAAGAAGAAACTTCTATTTGCAATATTTACAAAGCGTGATTACGTTATTAAAATGGATTTAGTTTATGTTCGACTCCAAGCTGATTAAAAATGGTACCTGTACCTAGAGCTTGAGCGTGCGCAGTGTTTCAGCACTTCATTATTACCGGGCTAGCACCCGGGGCTCTTTCCTGCAAGTCACACACACCATCTAGGACAAAAGGCTCACTTCAGGGAGAGCCAGAGCCTTTAGCTCTTTCCGGTTGTTACTTTTGAACCACTAGGTCTAAAAGTCATCTCTTTTCCATTAAACTGAGCAAAACGAGTGTCTGGCTTCATTTCTGTGTATCCACAGAAGCAGAATGAAGAGCTTACCACAGCAGATCTACAGATGGAGACAGGTAGTGCAGTGATCTGACTTATTTATTCTACTACTACCAGTGCCCGATTCCCTGTGCTGGGTACAAAACCAGAGGACCGCACAAGTGACGAACGTCTCTGCTCTTTGCTGGGAAACGCGCCACTCCCCTCACCTACCGTCTTGAAATCAGCCCTCCCCCTGCTGCCTGCCCCAGCTTACGTTTAGTCCCCTGCTACGTTTCGTCCCCTAGTGCTCTCTCTCTCTCTGTGTGAAGAATTCCCTCCTCTCCCTGCCTCCACACCTTCCTCCCAACACTGGCTCCCCCAGCTCCCGCCCCTTCTCAGAGAAGCCAGAAGCCAAAGCCATCAGCTCCCATTTATCAAACCCACGCCTCCATCTGAAAGCACCACCACCATTTCCTCCAACTACCACTGAAGAGGAAGTCTGACGCTTACTTGGGATAACCCTCCACTTACGTTTAGGGTTAAATGCCCTCCCATCTTCTGGGGACCCTCTTTCAACTTTTCTAACAGTAGTTTTCAAACTCAGCTACTCTTGAGAGTCACCTGGGCAGCTTTTAAGAATCCCAACCCCAGCGACCCAGTCCAACACCACCTACACCGGAGCCTGTGGGGGCGGGACCCAGCATCAGGACTTTTCTGGTTAAGATTCCAGGTGGTTCCAACACGCAGACAGAGCTAAGGACCACCCTCCCCTATCCTCACTCTCTCAAAGGGTATTGAAGCATCTGCAAGCCTCTCCCACCTCAAACACACACCCTCCCTCACTCCCATGTCCCCATCTAGGTACACCCAGAATGCCCTCATTTAATAATGAAACTTCTTTACAAAGCTTTGCCCACACTCTTCTCTGCTTCCTCACCTCGACTCACTTCCCCATCAGTTCCTTCCAGCTTCTGCCCCACCGCTTCTCCCAGCCTGCTCCCTTTTGTTCTTGGCTCCTTGACCACTCAGCAGCCCATTTTTTCCCTAAATACTTTCCCCCTAGCAAATGGTGGGGCCTTCCGATTAACACAGAAAACCTTTCCTTTTCATCAGTAAGGTTTTCTTCTATTTGCCTCTGAATACTTGTTGTTTCTTTTTTTTTCTCTTCCTCTGGAGGCACAAAAATATGAGACAGATAACTCTCTTTCAGTGTATCAGCTTCAGAGAAATCGTTTTTATCCCATCTTTTCACCTCTTTGGTAGGAGTTTCTCAGGTCTGACATGTCTGTCCCTGTGTTTTCACGTGGGTTTCGTATTTCTTGTGGCTTCTTGTGTGACTTTCACCTTTCTAATGGTTTTCTTTTTCTCTTTCCTTTCTTTGCTGAGATTGATCAGCTCACTTTCCCCATATCCCTCCTCTTTTCTTTCATCATAGTTATCATTTCTTTCACAAAACCCAGTTATTATTATTCCTTGGAGGCCATGAAAAAGTATGAGTCTGGACTTTTCTTCTGTTTATAAAATAACTTGCTTTCTGATAGACATTCTTCCTCTGTCTCTGCTTGAGTTCCTTTCTTCTGTGAATCTGCACCACCCGTGCCGAGGTGTGGGGCCCACAAGGCACTCATGCTGGACTGGAGACACCAAGCCAGGTGCTGAAGACCAGTGTAGGAAGAGCAGCTCCAAGCTCAGTGTTGCGCTCAAACATTCTCTCCACCTCTCTTATGTCCTTGCACCCTGCGAGTACTTCATCCTCAAGCTTTTGGTGCGGCTGTTTCTAGCTTGAGCAGAGTCCATGTGGGTTACAGAGAAGCCCCTCATGTCACAGGCTCCCTGCATGGTGATCTTAGGACCACTGCTGGCCCCTTCTTCCAGCTGCACTTCGGTAGCCCCTCATTTTTAGGGTCTTGTCTTAGACATTAAGTTAATATGTGGTCACCATGGTGGCCAAGGCAGGAACACAGGTGGAGCAATTGCTGCAGGGGGCTCCATCCACACAGACTTTGATGTTAATGGGGACCCCTAGAGTTATTCAGTTCACAACCTGCCCAACTGTACATAGTGGCTCTTCTCTACCACTCTTTTTGTTCTTTTGGGGGAATTGAAGGCAGAAAAGTATAATAGAAACGCCTTTGCTCTACTACCTTTAACTAAGTCTTTGTTAACTTTTTAAACACTTTGAGGCTAATAAACTTTCTTTTTAAGTAAAGCTGACCAAATACTAAATATCCCAAAAGTCTTATTAAGTTGATTAAATTACAAAACAATTGCTTAACTTCCAATTTACTATTCTGAATATTGCTAAAGATAGGATTCATTTTTAAATTGTACTTTGCTTCCTTTCACTGTGTGACCTTATGTACAAATCATAAGCATACATTTTGCTCTCTACTTATTAACCGTCCCCACATGGAAGTGCTCCACCCACCAGCAACCGTGGGTCCCAACACCGGCTGAACTGGCAAACACCATGTTGTTAAAAATGGGTTCTTGAAAGACATGCTTGGAAAAATCATGATTCTTACTGATGCCATGGATTAACTTTCATTTAACTTAATCTTGAATAAATTCAGGCTGAGCGCTTGAAGGAGGAAGTGTCTTCCCTGAGAAACTGCATTTAAAAGTGAACAACGCTGATGATTGATGACTGGCTTCCTCTCTTAACCTTGCCAAGTACAAATGAAGCTTTTAATAAACCCCACCACAGTGTGCTTTGGTACCCCAGCCAACATAAAATTCTAATCTCATATCCGTTTATATTTTAAGTTCTTATTTGTTTGTCTCTTTTTAAAATCAAGAACAAAGAATTCCAACTAAAGCAATTGTTTGGGCTTTGAATAGTCTAGCTTTCTCTTCCAATCCCATCCCCCATCCCTATCTTCCCCAGCCACTGAGCTATCACAACCTCAAGTGCCAAACCATGAGCAACTGCAGTGGCCAATTAGAGATGTCACTGCTTACAAAGGAGCGCTGATTTTCTCTAAATCCTTTTTTTCCTTTAGGGAGAATATTTTAGAAATAACTGCCATGTATCCTGTATTATTATATAATCCATTCACATGATAAACATTCCTCTGTTTTATAATGTAACTAGTTTCTTCAGAAAAAAACAAGCTGTCTAGGTACAAAACAAACACCACTTTCAGATAGGCTATGATTTTTTTCTCTTTTTCTATTATAATTTTTTCTTGTAATATTATTGTATCTTTTCCTGAAGGAGCGTGACAAAACGAAGCACTGCCAGATTGCAAGTTCTCAGAAGCTGGGGTGAGGTGATCGGAGGAAGGAGGCAGGAGAGGCAGGGCAGAGTGGGTCTCAGGACCATGGAACAGGT
The DNA here is from genome assembly GCF_048564905.1 of Vicugna pacos. NCBI lineage: Eukaryota > Metazoa > Chordata > Mammalia > Artiodactyla > Camelidae > Vicugna > Vicugna pacos. The sequence continues at coordinate 25,275,829 of NC_133010.1, read as the reverse complement.
CCTGCCCACAAGGCGAGGCAGGAAATGCAACCTGACAAGGAAGCAGAGGCTGCAGCAATATTCCATCAAGTGCTTTTAAATTCAGTTCCACACAAGTCAACTCAGTTTTGCCTGGAGATTTTCACCAGACATTTAGCTGGTGTGTATATAATTACTTGTCTCTCTGAATTGGGGGTGGGGAGTGGAACACAGCCCAGGGAGGGGCCATGTGTTACAGAACAGAATGAACTGAAACAATGCTGAGACATGGGGACTCATTCCAACATCACAAATTTTTATTTTAACATCCTTAAGTAATAATTTTGTTTTGGGTTTTTTTTTTAAGAAAATAGGCATCTTTTAAAAATTTTTTGGGGGGGGTGTTATTAGGTTTATTTATTTAGTTAGTTATTTACTTACTTTTCAGTGGAGGTACTAAGGGTTGAACCCAGGACTTCGTGCATGCTAAGCATGTGCTCTACCACTGAGCTATACTCCCCCCAACAATTTTTTGTTTTAAGTATAAAGGTTACCACCTTTGTTTTGCTCAGGTGAAGAAAACAAATGTAATGCTATTTAGCCCTGATTTGAAAAGCTACCTTCTCCATCTTATCTATCACGGGCATGCAAGACCACTCAAGGATTCTTAGCATCTGTTACAACTTCCAACGAGCTTTCAGAGTCCGTCAAGTGACTTGCAAGTCCTGTGAGCATCCTTAGAATCTTATCTTCAGATTTAATTCGGGGTGTTGAGGAGTTAAAATTCCCTAGACGAGGACCAAAACAGAACTGCTTTATGTAAGTTTCAGCTCAGTTTGGAAAAGATAATAATATTGCAGTATACAAAAGAACAATACTACCTGACTTCTTAAACCTCTGTAACGTCCCACGTACAAAAACAGAACGCTGTCTCAGACTGCTCCACGGCTGTTCACACAGACCCCAGGTCTTTCCTTTCCTCTTTCTACTGTTCACATCTTTGCTACTTGATTCACCAGTTACTATGGTGAACTGTAATTGTCATAACTAATAACCATGTTCGTGATCATCTATAAATACACATTTTTTTCTGTTTTCCATAGTCTGATTTCATAACATCAAGCACGCTACAACATAATTAATAGACTGAAAACACTGAATCAAAGCAAACGTTTTTTGAAAAAACAGAGAGAATCCATTTTAAAAGAGGGTCCGTAGGTAGTAAGCATTTTATCTAACGGCAAACCCTCTACAGCTACACTGTCCATCACAGCAGCCACCAGCCACGTGTGGCTGCTGAGCACCTGAGAGGTGGCTCGTCCCAATTAAGACGACAGTGTAAAATACACACCAAATTTTGAAAGCTTGGTTTAAAAACATGTAAAATATCTCATTAGTAAATTTTGTATCGATGACAGGTTGAAATGATAGTATTTCAAGTATTTAGATTAAATAAAATATATTACAATACATGATGAAACTATCAAAATTTTTACTTTTTTAAAAGTAAAAAAGTGACTACTAGAAAATGTTGCATCATAATTGTGGTTCACATGGTATTTCTGTTGGGCAGTACTGAAACAGTCTAAGAAGCAATTAACCATCCACTAGACCAAGGGCAGGTGTAAGACAACATGCACCCTCTCCCTAATTCCCTCTCTCTCTCTCTCTCCCTCTCTCTCTCTTGTTGCAGAAGGTTGGAATACCACAGCTGCCCATCAGGAAGGTCTCTGAAAGAAAACCTCCAGCTCGTTGCCTTTAACCTTATCTCTGACATTTAACTCTTCCCCAGATTTCCTCCGCTTCACTGCTTCCCGCTGTGAAAGTTTCCAAGCAGTGACCCAGTCTCCCAGGAGGCAAGCACACACTTTCTGGACCACTTGAGCTCCAGCGGTCACCACTGCTCCCAAAAATGGGATTCAAACTGGTCTGCGAATGGACAAACACCTGTTCGTGAAATCAGGTTAAACACCACTCAGGCCACCCACTCAAGACCCACACCAACTGTGCAGTTGTTATCCGGTTATTGTGACCACCAAATAGAGGACCGGTCAGCACAAGGGCCGGGGCCTGGGTCCTGGTCACGTGTGGAGTCCCAGCCCTAAGGCTACAAAGCTCTCCACTGGGCCAACTGCTCCCCACCCTCCTGCCCTTACTTCCCTGGATTTCTGCAATAACTGGACATTCCTGCCGGTCACAGGGCATTTACAGCAAGGCACTGGGCGCTTTCTGTTAAACCTCGGGGACAGCGGATTTAGCATGTCCAGGCACGAGTTGCAGGAGGTACCTCCATTCATTCATTCATTCACCAGGTATTTACAGAGCTCCCGCTAGGTGCCAGCCTCATCCTCAGGAAAAAGACAAAGGGGGCCCCGTTTGAGGGACAATAAACAGGGGACAGGACACAGAGGTGAATTACACAGTGTTCTTGAATGCTAAGCGGGAAAACTGCAGGACAAAGGTCAGGGGAGGAGGGACCAGAATGGACGGGGCAGTAGTTACAGGGAGCACTCAGCGTGAGCCTCACTGGGAAGGTTCCACAGGGTCCAGGCTGAGGGGAGTCAGCAGGGCGGGCATCCCGGGATGCCTCTGTGGGGAGCCCGGTGGGTCTGGTCCATGTGCAGGCAGGCGACCAGTGCGGCAGCAATCAGCAGTGACAGAAGAACACAGAGGACGCAGGACCAGACCAGGCAGGACTCGGTTTTCACTCTGACATGAGCACATGGAGGGTTTTAAGCAGGAGCCTGATTTGCTCTGACGTCCGCCTGGAAGGAATCACCCTGCCTGTGGCCCTGGATACCCCTGGGGTCCAGCGTAGAAGCAGGGACTGTTTAACTACAGTGTGTTAAGTACTGTTGCAGCTGACAGCTAAGTAGTAACAATGGAGGCCAAGAAGGAGAAGAACCATGGTTTCTGACCTGGACTGCGGGAGGCTGCGGGAGGCGGAAACCCCAGCACCGTCAGGACCCAAAACCATGTCACGGTGACTCTTCCCGCTGCAGAGCAGGTGTGGAAGATGCCCAGCCTGCTCTGCACGCACACCTGTGCGGAGGTGCCTTCCTGCTCTTGTCCTTTCCAAAAGGGCTGCTTTCGTGAGAGTCCGACTCTTCCTCCCATACCAAAGAAATCTTCGCTAAAAGCAAATACATGACAGTAACAACAAAAAGGATGGACACAACTGAGCCCAGGAACTCCAACCCACTGAAGCATTTATGTGGACTGCCTTTAGGTTTACCTCTAGCAGGAAAATGTCAGCACGTTAAAAAAAAAATACCGGTATAAATAAACATTAATACAGAACTGATTTTTTTTGGTTCTCATTTCACTGAATAATTACACCTTGGGGCTACCATGAATAATTTATTAAGTAGCTTGCAGTTTCTACGTAGCCCGGCAACTTTTTGTCCTTATTATGCAACCATTCGAAATCATTCCAGGGCAAACCGTGGCAGAAAAGTGACTTCCATGCAAATGTCCTTTTTCTATCAGTCTATGGGCGGTTTACTAAGTGTCTCTTTAGGTGAACAAGAGCTATTCAAAAAGCTATTTAACAATCTTCTGTCTGAAATATGTTCAATAATTCATTAAAGCTCTAAAATGCCAAACCTCCCCTTTTTTGTTGTTGTCAGATGTGCACACTGATCCTTAACTCAATTAAGCTTCTCAGGAATGTAAAATCATATAGTGGCCTCCTGGTTTCTCCATAGTTATCAAAAGTAACCGTACTTCAACTAGAATCATTGTTGACAATAGTATTATCCTCATAAAATAATTCTGTTTCAGTGGCTTGGGACCAAGGGCCCCGGGAGAGTCCCCCTTCACATTAAAATTGCCTCCATCTTCAGCTGTTGTAATAAACCAACCTGTAATGAAGCACCTATACGTTAATCCTCAGAGTGGATTATCAAACAGTGACCTGTTTCGATAAGTCATAGTCAGGACCCTGATTACACAGACCTGCGAGGTCCTCATTTTTCTTCCTTCCTCACACTCTCTGTTGCCTTGCATAGCATCCTAAAATGGTAATCTAATTACTACAACTATTAATTATGCTCATGATTAATTTGAAACACCTGACATAAAATGTGACTCGTACCGTGAGAGACAACGCACATCGTAATGAAATTCTAACACCTGAAACTGTTTGGTATCATTATCAGTCAAGTAACTGTGCTTAATTTCCTCACAGCTGGGCACATTATAGACTTGGTCCCTGGTATTATTCACTGAAAGTGTGCTTCTATACGAAATAATGAGTGTGCACCTGAACCAGGACCTGGAACTGCAGACTTGCCTCCCCTGTCACCTCCCAGGCCTGCCTGAAAACACAATCATCAGTCCCTGCTTCTGACTCCCTCTTAGTACTTTCCCACCCACCCTGCCCAACACCCCATCCCCACAAAAATCTGACTGCCTTGGAACGTCCAAATAAAATGTATACACATATTTGTAAAGTGCTACGCAAACTGCTTAAATCACAAATAGCAGGGAAAGGGTTAATGGCAAAGTGGTCAATTCCAGTTGCTCAGTCCAAAAACCTTGTCATCACCCTTGACCCATTCCTTCCTACCTCACATCCAAGCTGTCACCAAATTCCATGGCTCTACCCTGAAAAGTACATCCAGAGGCCAGCCACACCTTATCACCTCCACTGTCAATTACCACCTGGCCCAAGCAACGATCAGCATCTGCACTGAATACTTCAACAGCTTCCTAACAGGTCACCCTGTTGCCCCCTGAGTCCCTGCACAGTCTGGTCTACAAAATGCAGCCAGAGTGATCTTTCTAAAAAGTGAGCCAGGCCATATGACACTATGGCTCAAAAACAGTGGCAGTGGGGAGGGTAGAGCTCAGTGGCAGAGCACGTGTTTGGTGTGCACGAGGTCCTGGGTTCAATCCCCAGGGCCTCCGTTAAGAGAAAAAATAATTTAAAAAAAATTTTTTAAACCAATGGCAACTCACGTGAGAGTAAAAGCCCCCCACTGCTCTCCAAGACTTGACTGCCCCCTCATTTCTTTCTGAAATCCTCCCCTCCCTCCCACTTTGCCTCTGCCTCTCTGCTTTCATAATTCATTCTACGCATGCTCTCTCTTCTGCCGGGAACATTCTCTCCCCAGGTACCTGCATGACTCCATCTCTAACTGTCCTCAAATGTCAGGGAGGCATCACGGGACCTCTAGTCATTGTCGCAAACCCCCTCACTCCCACCAAGGCCGCTTTTCTGGCCCGTGTCTGCTTTGTTCCCACAGCACTCATCCCCGTCTTGCAGACCATCTTGCTGCGGCAGATGATGTTTTCTTGAAACACAGCTCCAACCATATGTCCAGACCCGATTCCTCTGGACTCTCCACGCTCCCATCAGTAGCTGGAGTCTGTGTGCTCTCCCCGGGAACCCGGCTGGGCCTTTGTGACTGCCTCCACTAACAGACTACGATGACACATACACATACACGTACACATATTCCTTTTCATTACAGGCTACTACAAGATATTGAATATAGTTCTCTGCGCTGTACATTAGGAACTTGCTGTTTAGCTATTTTATATATAGTAGTTAGTATCAGCAAATCACAAACTCCCAATTTATCCCTCCCCACCCCCATTCCCCCTAGTAACCACAAGTTTGTTTTCTGTCTGAGTCTGTTTCTGTTTTGCAAATAAGTTAATTTGGACTTTTATTTTAGATTCCACATATAAGTGATATCATATGGTATTTTTCTTTCTCTTTTAGAAATTGACACATTATAAACAGACTGCTTCAAAAAAAATAAATTCTAAAATGAAAAAAAGACTATGGTGGAAGTGACTCCATGTGATTCCCAAAGCTGGACTAGAAAATGTGACGCAGCTTCTGCTCTCAGGAATCGCGCCACCATGCCACACGGAAGACAGAGCCCCGGGAGTGAGGCCATCCTCTCTCTGCTCGTCTCAGCCAAGAGCCAGCACCAACCTGCTCTCCACGGGGCAAGCCGCCTGGAAGCACCCACTCCAGCAAAGAGCCGCGGGGGTGGGGCCAGTGCAGTCACCCACTGGGGGCCCTGTGCTCACATGGGCAGCACTGGGGATTTGATGCTCTGTGGTCTCCGTCTTGAAATTCCCAACAACTTTACCTTTGATTTGTATCCCATACATCACGTCTGAGGAGACAAGGGAACGGAAGCAGAGGACTCAGAGCCTGGGCTCCTGTGTGGTTCCCTGTGCCTGGGACAGGTGCCCAGCTGCTCACTCCCCCAGCTCCTGGCTCCCCTGCCCACCCTTGCCCAGGCGGGGGCTGAGTGCCACACAGGGGTGTATCCTGTGATGTTTCAGCATGGCAGGGGCTGTCTCCACCCTGAACTGGCAGCCTGATGTGATGTGACCCCATCAGAGGAAGGGCAGCACCACTGTCTTACTTAGAGCAGGTGCTCAGTTAATATTTGGTTGACTTAGTAAACCACCCATGATTTGAGAATGTGCTGTTGAGCTCACATGAAGTCTTCCTGGCTTAGTCTGGTTTCTGTGACTAGTGGCTTGACGTGGGTGAGCCGTCATCCACCCCCAATCCAGGAACCAAGCACGTGGACATTACCAGGGTGCTGCAGGTGGGGCAGTAGGCCCCTGGGAAGGGGAGAAGCCGGGCCTGACTTCCCCACCCAGAACAGCTGGTGGACTGTGTGTGTCGAGTGTCCGGGTAGAGCCCCCAGGTGCCCGGGATGGGCTTCACTGCCCGGCTGGTACCTTCAAGCCCAAGAGAACCCATCCCTCACAGGGCAAATGCAACAGACGATGACACGTTGAGGGAGAGACTCCAGAAGGCAGGAAAGATGTTCTCGATATTAACACCTTCAACAGGACTTTCTCTACTTTCCTAAGATGGGACCTCTTATTTCCCTCGTGTTCCATCAGTCACAGGAACTGCCCCAGCTGATGCCACTGAGCCGGGCCCAAACCGCAGGTTCTGGAGCAAAACCCGCAGTTGCTGTGCTTTTAAGTCCCTCGGCTTGCGGGGAGGGTGGAGCCTGGCTATGCGGTAAGAGAACTAACAGGACACTGAGCTGTGCGTCTTCACGCTCCAGGAAGGCAGGGGTTTTGAGGGTGTTTGTTCACTGCTGATCCCCAGGTCCTAGCACAGAGGCTCACACATCGTCCCTGCCTGGTAAATATTTATTCAGTGAACTGAAGTCCCATTCTGATGAAATGTTACCCTTAGACGGGGCTGCAAATAAGCAGGTCACCAGCACAGGAAAACTGGACTACTTGAAACTACCGAGACCTAAATAACCCATCTAGTATAAGAATTGTAATATATATTATTACATTTATGCAATCTAAATGCACAAATATAACAAATTTATATTACAATATAAATCTATAAATACAAATAACATTTATATTTATAATATATATTTACAACATATAAATAAATAATATATATTACATATATAAATGTAAATGTATTATTTATATTTATAATATACTTACAACATATAAATATATGATATATAAATATATTTAAATACCATATAGTATATATAAAATATATTAAAATACTATATAAATAAATATTACTTGTATTTCTATATTTACTACATGTGTATTTATAACCTATAAATATAAATCTGTAACATTTATATAAATATAAATACTATTTATTTATCATTGGGAAGTATCCAGTGTGTGTAGGAAGGTGTGGAGTCTCCCCATGGCCACTGGCCATTAGTGGTCTGGCGCTTTCAGGAAGAGGGCACTGAGTTAGTACCAGGGACACAGGACTGCCCTCCCCACCCTGACCAGCCAATCCTCCCCCAGAGGACAGGGTCCTGGCCCATGACCACCCCGCCCTCACTCAGGCCTGCCGCAAGGAGCAGAGGTGTAATGCATTTATCTCTCCAACAGGGACAAAACGTCTACTAGAAGCAAAGATGTATTCTGAGCCATTAAAGGAGGTACAAATATGAACACAACACAGTCCTTGGCTTCATCTTTTATTAAGACTACAGAGGTGAACATGCCTGGCAAACTGCATTGCCACTTGAGAATAAAACCATTAGTGGTCGTAATGACATGACTATCGCTCCGCATGGTTCCTCACCCTCGGATGTCACTCAGTACTTAGCCAGCCAGGACGCAGGAGGTATACACCAGGAGGCTACTAGGAAGACGACATGCTGGCAGCGTAAGTGGTTTTCCTTGTAGCAGGAGCCACGCATCCGTGTAGGAACCTGCTCACCTTTCTGCAGGATTACTCCATCTTTCAGAACCACCCAGATCTTTTTCATCCAAGACCTCATCTTCATGAATGGCTGTGGATGAAAGACAGTCTTCTGACCAAGAATGAATCATGTTTCCATTTACTTGCCTGGAAATGAGGGAGAGACTGAGCTCTCGCTCTTGTTGGCAAGTTCACTGTCACTGCCTTCTCAAGGTCTCTTCCCGAACTTTCCACACTGAGAACTCAGAGCCAAGATCTTCAGAGCAGCAAACTCAGTGTCAAGAATCCCCTGTGAGCAGCGTAAGTGGCCCACAGACACAGAAACCACTGCCAGGCTCGAGTCTTCTTCTTGCTGGAATTTAGAAACCGAGCCACACCTGTTACAACAGGCATGTCTAAGAGCCACGTCGTGCTGCGTTAGCTGGTATTATGAATAGTTCGAGTGTTGGACTCAGTGAAGATGGACGCCAAGTGTCATTTCTCATGAAAAGAAAAACAGCTTTGAGAATAAAATTGCGCTGCAAATGACGGCTTCTTGAACAGAAGTCCACATTCTGCATCCCTCTGCCCTGTTCTCCGGTACGTATTTCTCCCTTCACCCCAGTGATTCATCCTGCATTGATGCTGACGTGGGCACTTTAGAAAGCACGTCTCTCGTGGTCTCAGGAAAGCAGGGGTTGCACCTGACAGGATGGCAGTGCACCGGCTCCCCACCAGTGAAGCTGCATCCAGTGAGGCTGGAACCTCGCCGGGTGTTCAGGGAAGATGATGTAAGTGTTGGGCTTAAGAACACTGCCTGTCCCCGTATGTCCCTGTGAAGCTCCTTCTGTGCAGAAGCAGCAACCCCCCAGGTCCTCCTGCACCCTAGAAGGCTGGGTGGGGAAGAACCCTTCAAGCCACATGATCCACAGACCCCTCTGAACCCCCAAGTGCTACTTACTGAGCATCTATTATCTGCCAAGCACTGTTGCAGGTGCTGGAATGTCAGTAAGTAAGGCAAGCGAGTCCCTTCCTCCCTTAGGGCTTGCTTAGAGAAAGGACAGGCAGGCAGCAAATAAGGAAACAAACGAATGAACAAGATAACGTCAGACAGCAGTTAGAGCTTCCATAGAAATGGGGGTGGAGTGAGGCTGTAGAGGGGGAGGTAAGGGAGGTCACCATGCATCCACTTATTCAATAATATTTATTAATGCCCTAAGTGCCAAGCATTGTCTAGACCCTGGGAGTGCAGAGGTGAATTCAGAGAACGGAATATAGAGCAAAGAGATCCCTGAATTCACAAACTTGCATTCTCCTTGGAGGAGACAAACAAAGTAAGGAAAATATTCAGTTTGTAAGATGGAGAAGAGTCTGTGGGGAAAATAAAGGAGGGGAGGAAGATACGGGGCAGGGGGTGTGTACTTGCAGTTTTGGACAAGGCCACCAAATCATATCTCATTAGCAACCACGCACCATTTGACTGGAGATTTGGATATAGTAACGCCGGCAAAACTGTGGGCAGAGCTCTAAGCAGAGGGACAGGAAGTGCAAAGGCCATGAGGCAGAAACAAGGGTCATGAGTTAAAGGCTGGAAATGTCATCAATGTGACTGAGCACAGGACAAGGTCAGGGTGCGTCCAGAAACCAAACTAAGCCAGGAAGACCTCACGTGAGCTTAATAGCACATTCTCATATCTTACTAAGTCAACCAAATATTAACTGAGCACCTGCTCTAAGTAAGACTGGGGCTGCCCTTCCTCTGTTGTGCTTCATGGTCATGTCACATCAGGCTGTAGGTCAAACCTCCCAACAAAATCCCTACAAGGAGGAGAAAGCCAGCACTCAAAATATAATAAACGGCCTAAATGTGCAGTTTCTGATAGGACTGGTGATCGGATGCTTCGGAAATAAGAGGTAAAAGGGCTGGTTGATTCAAAGTCAGAAGCTGAAATCCCTGAAAAATGTTGGCATCAATCACTGACCATTCTTCTATCCCCGCATGAAATTTGTTCACTTTTTAAGTATATGTATTTATAAAAAGAAATCTACTTTCTTTTTTAAAGAAAGTAAGTCTCAAAGTTTTAAACAGATTCTCCAGCCTTCTAGTGATCGTTCTGGAGATAAAGAGGCAAATTGTGTGAAGCTACACTGAGGTCCTGCACAGTCAGGCACAGCGCTTTAGAAAGAACAGCAGACATCAGGTACTCTTCCCAAAGGGATACGACCAAACACCTTCCTTGCTCTTTCCCAGGGAAGAGGTGTCCTAGCCAGGCAAGCCCAAGCCGGCAGGAGCAGCTCGTAAATGAAACACGTTTTACCTCCACCGCTGCCTTCTGAGCAGGGATGCTTCATGACGGTTTCAGTCCCTCCTGAAGGATGCCCTGCCCCCTCCCTGCCCCGCACAAGGTCGGGGTACAATTCAACCTGGAACGTGCCTCTCTCGCCGAGGCTCAGCTCGTGTAAAACCCGCTGTGTTACCAGACTAGGACAGAGCGTACGAGATGAGTACCAGAGCCCGGGTGTGTCGTCTGTCATTTCGCATTACCACCGTGGGAAGAAGAAAAGATGCAAATGGTTTGTGATGAGCGGGTGAAGGAAGGGAATGAAAATGTCAGGAGCGGAAGGAAACTGTTAAATGGCACCAAATGCCTGGGCGGGGTGTCTGTCTGCCCATGTGCAGCCTGTCTCCCTCAATCCATCATCAGAAAGGACGAGGCACCTCAGGAGGAATGCCTGCCCCAAGTCAGGAGGGCCGAGAGGCCGGCTGTCTCCAAATGCCCACGGCAATGGCAGGCCTGCCCGGAACTGTCAGTTCACAGGCTTCACTGCAGTCGGGCTGCTGTCAGTGGCTGTTCCAGAAATAGCAGGGACGGGACGCCTGGCCTTCAAACCTTCCGACCATTTGGCAAGTGCTGGGTTCACTGGGTAAAGACGGCCAAGTTAAGTAGCTTCTAAAGGAATAGGAAATGGACACCAGTGAGACTATCTCCTTTCAATCTTTTTGTTCGGGTAAGAATACAAAGCTAAGCAGAAGTGGTCACGGCACATCTGCAAATGCGAGGCTGGTAAGAAGCGGGAAGAGTCCAAAAGGAGAATGGAAGGAAACTGGGGTTGCCTGTGCTTCTTCAACCCAGAAGGGGAGGAGACAGGATGGGAAGAGGACAGGAACTTCGCACCAAGATAACGCTGCTGCTGGCACCAGCCCACTGCTCCCCTAAGACAGGGACATGTTATCAGGTTGGAGGGGAGAGGAAACAGGGGAACCGGGAAAACTGTCCTAGCTCTCTCAGAGAGAGTGAGGCAGGAAGCCCCATAAAAAGACCCGCAGGACCCCCAAGCAGGGCCACTACTCTCCTGCCAGCACCATCCGGTTCCCTGGCCCAGAGGCTCTATCTCACTTTTTGCCTCTGAAAGGGCTTACTTACTCCTAAAATTCATTGGTTCCCTAAGCTCACTTCTGATCGGTTATTTCCTTCACTCCTGATTGGTTATTCCTCTCACTCCTGAGTGGTCCATTTCTACAAAGATTGTTCCTAATTAGTCAACTTTTCGTTATACCTCATTTGCATATGATGTTGCAAAGTATAAACTGGCAGCCTATAAAAACGAGTGTAAACCTATAGATGGGGTCCAGAGCTTGAAGTGTTAATTCCTCTGGGCCCACTGGCGTAATAAACCTGAGTTCTCCAATTCTCCGAGTGCCGCTTGCTCTCTCACCTGGATCCAGGTTGCTGTCACAACTGAGATGTAACACTGAGCTATAACTCTGAGCTATAACACATTTTTCCACAACAAGAGGGGACAGGAAGTCCCACCAAACAGCCCTGAGAAGAAAGGCGGTGACCAGCTGCGTCCTGAAGAGACTCAGCGCACCTCCAAGGCAAGGTGGTTCTTAATAGGTGCTCCTAACATCTGTCCCTGTTTAACACGTCAGCTAAAATCGAGCCTCTGTTCTCTTTCCAGCGTGCCACTGAATTCTTACTGGGCATCTGTGTGGCAGTGATGGTGGGAGGTGTGAGATGAGGGAGAATAATTAACAATATACTCGCAATAATGAGTCAATGATCTCGGGGAGCTGATTTGACCCAGACTATTTCCAGGATGTGAGTTACTTCAAAAACAAACCCAAGTGTATTCCTCCTGGGTTATTCAGCCCCATGTGTTTTTTAACTTGGTTGGTTTGTTTGAATGAATAGACTTTATTTTTCAGAGCAGGTTCAGGTTTACAAAAAAACTGAGCAGAAAATACAGAGTTCCCACCTATTTTGTCTCCCTTCCTTCCCCCTCAGTCTCCCCTACGATGAACATCTTGCTGTGGTATGGTTCGTCTGCACAACTGATCAACTAATATCGACACATTCCTGCTAACTAGGTCCACAGTTCACGTTAGCGGTCACCCTGTGCTGTACACTCAGGGAGTTCTGGCAAGTGTGCAACGTCATACCTCCACGATTAGGGCAGTTTCACTGTCCTTAAAACGGCAACGCCAGAGCCGCCCTAACAAGGGGTCCCGTCCTCCCCTACCACCACCAAGATCTTTTCATTATAGGATCCTATAAAAGCCTCATCAGTTTACAATGTTGTGTCGGTTTCTGGTGTACACCACAATGCTTCAGTCATACTTGAACATACATATATTAGTTTTTATATCCTTTTTCAACATAGGTTACTACCCTGCACTGTACTTGAACTTGTTGTTTATCTAAGGATCCTCATTTTTTTAATTCAAGTACATTTCTGATGAGCTGCCCCACCTATCCACCTCGAAGTCTTATTGTTGGTGGGGGAAGATGGGACCCCTGTTCAATTAAAATAAATAAACAAAATTTTTAAAAAGTAAAGAAAATAAGGATTCTATAGGGAGGAGGAAGAATGAAGAAAGGCAAGGCCCCAGACGGTCCTCAGGGCCACGACACAGCCTCTGAGACTTGCCTCAACCTCTCACTAACTCACAGCCAAGTTCTCCGCAGAAGAGGTTCTAAGTGGAGACAAAGACTGCGTCACTGACAACTCTGGCCACCGATGTCACTGATCTGGATGCTCTCTGATACAAGGCAAGGACAAGAGGAGGACCTCATGTGAGCACATGGGGCAGCCCCGGAGAAAGTGGGGGTACCAGGTAGACAGCAGATGCTGGCCTCCTCTCTCCAGCTCCACCATCCTCACCTCGCTGCATTTCCAGAATTCTGCCCTTTCCATGCAAACCTGCTTCTCCACATCCCGGGGCCTTTGCACCTGGGCTTTCTCTCCCCACCTTGCGCTCTGCCCCTCCTTCTGCCTGAGTATCCCCGCCCTTCTGGTCTCACATGGGTGTCAAGCCCTCAAGGATCCGAGACCTGGCTGGCTCCCTGCATCCTCTCAGTATGGTCATGATGCCTCCCGTCCACACTGCAAGCTCTGTCAGGACAGGACTCGTGCCTGCGCGGCTTACTGATCTGTGCAGGACACAGGCACTGGACAAGGATGCATTCCTGCCAATGCTCACATGGCCTGGGTTTAAACCCGGGCGCATGTTTATAGAAGAAACCTAAGCCTTCCAGTACATTCCATTCCCTGTTTCCAGGCCCCCCAAGAACAATGTGAGTCCACTGGGTCTGCACAGAGCTTGCCAACAAAGAAAGGCCGTCCTGGCTTAAGGCTGTGAGCACTCAGTTCTCTTCAATGCTGCCTTATTTGCTCATGATAAATAATAAAATACCAACGTGACTCTAGCTTGGGGCAGACCTCATCCTGGTGAGCTGACAAAACCTGACTTCTCCTTCTTCCAAGACCAAAGGCCAGACTCTGGATCTGAGACCCTGCCCTCTTAGGGTTATCTGGGCAGCTATACGGTCTATCCCTCCATAATGGCACTCGTTAGATGGACTTTCAATGTCCGCAGGCATCATAAACCCAGAGAAGACCCCAGGGCTGGCCTTCACCTGCGTCGTCTATTGAATTATCACTGGTCTGACAGCCAAATGAGCAGCCTTCCACGGAAGCAGGGAAGGCAGCGTGTTCACTGCCTTTGACACTATGCGGTTTATAGGAGCATGTGTGCTTTTAATGCTCTGCCAAGATGTGTGTCAGCATCCTACCACTAAAACAGCTTTAAGTTTTATTTCCACACGCCTTCTCAAAGTGCTTTCATTTTTTAATCATTAGAGGCGCACCAAACGAAAACACACCGAAGCTTACCATTTTGATAACACAGGTGGGCCACGAGTCAATTTCACTTCTAAACTCTAAGGATTTTCCTGGAATGGCTGAAACACTTACATAAGCAGAATACAAACGTGATTGAATCACAGACACTCTAATATACCTGATGCTGAACGACTTCCCTAATAAGTAGTGAGTGTCAAAGGAGGTGGATTATTTAAAGTTCAATTTTATATAATTCGATTAAAACTGGCTTTTATTCCGATGAAGTATTTAATATTTAATTAAAGACTTGCGCTGGGTTTCACTGAAAAACATAACATTTCTAACAAAACTATTCCAAAGTTAAATCATACAATGTTTGGAAGAGTTTGAGGGAGAAATAAATTCCTTTTCTATTTAACTAACACAATAAGAAGAAGGGGCATAACTGTCTGGAAAAGCTGACAAAAGTTGTATGTAGACATATTAACTGAAACGGAGTCTCGGAAGCAAACACACATTGAATAATCACCACCAGAGGAGAAGTCCTCCGGTACAACTTTCAGGAATGCTTACTTTTCTAGTTAACTGGAGAGGAGTTTCAAAGTAAGAATTTAAAAATAACAAATAAATTAAACAATTGATTTTGAACTTAAATGACAGGCGTGCATAGCATCCCCTAATCCTCTAGGTAGGCCGAAGCCTTTTCCGGGATTACAGGGCTGCTGATCAGAATTCCCACACATCTGTTTTGCATAAACCTCAACCATTTATGCTTTTTCTCAGATTTCCAGTTGAGGTTTCTGCTGCCTCTTTTCTAATTTTTTTTTTTCGGCTGGCTTGCTTCCCTTAGTGCAATAACTATTTTTTCTTTCTCCTAAAGAAGCTCACTTTATTCTTTCCAAAGGATTCGACTAAGTTTTCACAGGACAACTGTCTTTCTAGCCCCTACCCACTCTCATCAATTATCTCGATAGGGTAATTTTGTACATTAATTACATCACAAATCCAACCAGTGTAAACAGGATTGAGAATAGAGACAAGTGACTCTTCTGGACAGACCATCCTACTGTGCTGAGCATGCGGTGGATGTTAATTAGCAGGTTTTACAGAAGTCAGGGAGATCATTAGTTGGTCATTTGGGTTAGTTAATGTTTCCATAGTAAATATTTTTCTGATTTGAAAAGAAAATAAATGCAAGTGTTCTTCACTCTAAGAAAGGATAAGGATCTAAATTTATACAGTTAACAGGGTGTTTATTTTTAAAACTTATTCCTCATTTTGCAAACGAATTCATGTCAGAGTATCTTAAGTAAGGGGAAACTCCCAGAGTATTACAAAATATTCTCTTTATGGCCTTTCAATTAATATGCAACTTTTAAGAGAAAAACATTCTTCTTATAATAAGTAACACTAGTGTATAGGAAGTTTCTCTCAACTACATTTCAACAAAATTTTTTTAAAAAAAGGTAACTTCTATGCATTTTCACATACAAAAAATGCAATAGGAAATTAAAAAAAGAAAAGGAAAAAATTCCTACAGAATTATTCCATTTAAATATGTGCTGCCTGTTTATTACAAGTTTTCTTGCCTTTTAACCTTTTTTTGAAATTTGATTTCGTCAGTATTAAATTGTTTTAATGATAGAATGATATTTTGAAATTAGTCATTAATTATCCATTCATGAATTGTACTTATATGAACAAATGCCACATAAGAAAGAAAGAGATAAGGTGAGTAAAATTAACAACTTCTTCAGGCAGCTGAAAAAAAAAAAGCCCAGATTATTTTAAATTGCATATTTGCCTTACTATGTAAAGAAATGGTAATTTGGATTTCACAGTCCATTGAAATAACCCGAAAAACATGGATTTGCACTAAAAATAAAGAAACCTAGCTTGGAGCCTTGTTAAGAAACAGAGGTTTCCCAATAATGGCTTTTATTTTATGCCATGGTAGTATATGAATTTTTATTTTATAAAGACTGACACTCAGGAAAAACAAAGCACAAGTAATTCAAAGGGAGTGTCACAGGGGAACACGCATTTTTGCTGTTGTGAACACCCCCGTCTCACGGGTTCATAAAGGAATCTATGTGTTTGCTCATGTAACAAAGCACAAAGAATATCTATTTTAAGAGAAAATGGTATTTAAATTTTATAAAGTGTTATATACCAAAGATATTCCTAAATATTGTGAAAGAAGAATTTTTCTAAAGCCAGTAGGTGAAATTCACTCCCCTATACGCGCTCTCACCCCAAATATGGAAAAATTATCACTATCTCACTATTAAAAGATAAATAATGCAAAGATGAAAGTCTTTTTAAAAAGAATAAAATTAGGAAAGAGAGGTGTTGGCTGAGGTCTCAGGCCTCTTTACCTTTCAAATGTTTGCAGGCTGATGTGGCTGCTGGTGATTAAGCCAGAAGGATAAAAATAGCCCAGTTTTCATGATAAATGTTCAGAGAAGCACACCCAGTGGCCAGGCAATCACAGCTTCTCACAAATAAAGTCAATGCTTAAACCTTCTGTTATGCAGACATGAGGTCTTGAGGAAAGAAATACCAACAGGAAAAAGAAAAAGGAAAAAAACAAACAAACAAAGAGAAAAAACACAGCAGGGAGCCTTTTATCTCCCACCCTGCGGAATAATTTTTTCCATTCCCAAGATGATTTAAGTTGACAAATTGGTTTTTCTGGTTGCTTAGCTCCCTGACCTCGAAAAGTCCATTTTCTAACTTCTGTCTCCTCCAGCTGTTGACAGCCTAATGCCACCAACCAATGTAATAAAACCTCCATGGGGTTTAGGATTAGGGTAGGAAATTGTAACGACAGTAGAATAATTAGATGTGAAGTGGGCCCAACTTTTAAGAGCAGATCTCGTCTCTAAAAGAGAACAAATAGTTCTCTGGAAGGAGGTTAATGTATGTTCCATTCCTCCCAGGGTACAGCGTGGTACAGAAACTCTTCTGGCCTAAAACACTTCCGTAAAAGTCGATACAATTTAAGGGCACTCTTCACTTTGAGGCAATCTTTCTCAGAAACAAATGATTAATTTTCTTTTCCTCACAAAACCATGAGTGAATGATCCTAAGATACTTGGTACAGTGTCCGGATGCAGGCAGAAGAACAGGTGGTTGGAAACTTATATTCCTGTCCTCCGTACGCACCTTATTTCTTCAGTGGGCCCAGACACGTGCTCTACATCCCTCGCGGGACCCCAACAGCCCGGGGTCGGGCCTGGGTCCACCTTATCTCATTTACTGATCTCCCAAAGCCTCATTTTCCTCATTTGTAATGTGGAGTATTATTTGCAGTAATAATCATATTGCAAATAATAGTATTATTATTGCAAATAATACTCGTCCTATGAATGGGAGGGGAGATTCACTAGAAAGAGCACAGAACACAGTCTGTGACCCAGAGTAAAAATTCTGTAAAAGTTTCACCTATTTTTTTTCACTGCCCTGCGTGTTCTCTGATCCTAGCAAATTAATGTCTAATTAAAATATATAAATATACAGTTTTCCATTTTAAAACTATCTTTGATTAACCACTATGTTCTCAGTATCATATGAAATCCTGTAGGAAAATTGAGTGATTATAGTTACCCACCTGATACACAAATACAGACTTGCGTAATTATCCTCTTCTCAGGATTCACACCATCCCTCTGGTTTTCCACGGGGTGTGATGGAAGTACATGCATTTGTTATGACTATTTGAAAAGTATGTACCTCTTGAGCAGGGGAGCGTAAACATCCTCTTGTTATGTGACAGCAATCCTATCTTGATAAGTTATGCAGTTTTGGGATTAACTAAGCCTGCTCTTGTCTCTTCCTCTCCTTCCTGACACTATGGAATATTTCTGATCACAGGTATGACAACTACCAAGAACAATTAGGAAAAATCAAATGTAAATTTAAATACGCACACATATATAAACACACACTCCTTCAGTATTTAACATAAAAAGACACTAAGGCTACTGGTTGAGTAACCTATTTATGAATTACACTTTGTGTAACCTCTCTCCTTAGGCATCCGTACTTCCCTATGGGTTAATAACATAGGAACTTCTATATGACTAAGGAATTGAAGAACCAGTTAAATATAAGCAAGCCTACCACATGCCCTTGGCTATAAAAGATGCCTCTGATAGCAAATCAGTAAGAAACACGATAAATATTTATGAAACTCCTACTTCACACTCAGCACTATCCTTGGAGAAATGAGGACGAGAGAAAAACTCAGGATGGCCCTGTGTCTGGGGAACTTAACATCTGGTAAGAGAAATGGGAACATCTACCGAAAGGGAAGGTGGTTGTGAAGATAACAGAAAGTCTATGGAGCCGCACGGCGTGGATGGGAGGGGGCCGTGAGGATGTGTCCCGTGAAAGGGCGGGGACCAGCAGCCCCCAGGCTGGCCGGGGCCAGGTGGGCTCTGGGAGGGAAAGGCTTGCTCTCCCGGGGCAACAACCTGCCTGTTGAAAAGATCACAGTTTACGTGCTCTCGGGAGTTATTTACACGCTCATTAAAAAAAAAACAAACACTTTTAACTTTTTTTTTTAGCAGATTCACTCTTTATTCTGGTCTATGCTTATCACATCACTGACACTGAATTTGTTTTATGAAAGCCCTAACCTCCAAAAGACTGTTAACTGCAAGCTTTTACTGGCTTCAAGTCAAGGATCTGGAACTCAAACTCTGGGTGCCCCAAGTGAGAACTAGACAATGTTCTTCTCCATGCAGAGCTGGGCACCCTCCTGCTGTAGCCACCCCTTCTACAGTGTATCACGGCTTTGATGGAAGTGACACTGGCTTAAAGTCGGAAGGCTAGACTCCACCAGCAAGGGTATCACTCAGCTGGGGGTTTGCTTCCTTTATCAGAGACCTGCTTCTTCCTGTCCAGGTGGCTCGAGTCCCGCTGGCATCATGTGTCCTGCCCCCTCACATCCTCAGGAATGGGGACACAACCTAAAATTATGACACACATCCCCCTAGCCACAGTGTTGTCTAGGAGATCTGCAGAAGACCCAACGGAAGAAAATCCGGTTATTTCCAGGTAATTTAAACACACCTATAATAGAGGAGAAAGCTGCTCTCCTCTCTTATTGGGACGGCTAATCTGGAACAGGCTCAAAACCACCACTCCTACTAGAAGTTAAGCTCATCTCAGAAGCCTGGTGTAGGAAACACCAAGAAGATGCACAATTAATTATCACCCTGGAATTTCCCTGTGTCATCGCAGGAGAGTCTGGTAGGAACACTGATGGGACAGCTGTACCAAGAGAGGCAGCAGCGAGCCCTGGAAATACTGTTGAGCTCCAAATCTACTCCTAGACTACCCAGCCTCGTTCATCAACACCTTTTTCAAAAAATTTGCTCACACTAGTTTCAACTGGAGATTCTGTCGCTTGCAAAGGAAAATATCCACCTGTGAAAAGTAAACTTCCTTGGATCTCAGTTTTCCTCGTTATCACAAAATTGCTCCCAATAAAATAATCTCTAAGATGCCTTCTATATAATCATTTGTTTCAAATTATGAAACTATCAGATAATTTGGAATGGTATAGATATCTGTAATTAACTAATTCCTTCAATTGGACACTTGGGAAAAGCTGCTTTCTGCAGCAAGTTTTGTGTTTTAAACTTTCTTATCTGTTCCAGTGCAGAAAAGAGACTCCAAATGCTAATATGATAAAGTATAAGGTATATAACACGTTTGACCTTTGAAGATAAGGAAACTTATTTTAAGTATCATTTTCCTTCCTTGGGTCAGTATCCATCACTACCAACTATTCTCTCATTCCACCACTCACCTTTAACTGTAGACCACCTCTACCCCGACTATTCCCACCCAATAAATTATGTGGAAAAGCCTTCACCATTCACTTCTTTTGAATGATTTAGGAACTTATATCCACGTACAAGTAAAATAAAGCATGATAACAAGGCTGTTTCCTACATTACTAATCCACTTTTAATGGAGCGGAACACTCTCTGGCTAAGTGTTCAAGCAATTCTACCTGGACAAGAAATCTAAAGACACTTGATTCGCTCAAAGGGAATCAGTCAATGGGAACAGCCAGAAACTGCATGTCTCACAACATAAAGACAGTATCTGCTAGCTCAACAACCATAAGAAGTAAAGGCATTTAGAACAGTACAAGCCAATCAAATCAGAAAAAAAAAAAAGCTTTAAAAGTGGAAATCAGATACCTAGTTTAAATGCATCACCTAGAAAACAAAAATCTTACAAGGTAAAAATATCACAGCTTTAGAGAAACAAGTATGCTTAGGTTTACTTAAGGTCAACTTTTCCACTGTGAGAAAAGAGTTTGTAAAGATGACTGCCTATGAAGTAATTCAATAGTTAGTAATATTTAATTAAATTTAGAAGTGTTATTAATGAACTATCTCTTGCACCAAGTGATTAAATCCACAGAAAATCACTTTCTAAAAGACCCTAAGAAAGGTATCTGCATTTTGGACTCTATAAATAATTGCTGAATTGAGAAAAAAAATGAGTAATTGTCAGACTCAAGCATATCTGTTAATAAATCTAAAATTAACATAGGAACCAACAAAATAATACTCAAATAGCAAATGCCTTAAGCCTGTAATACTAACTTAAATAAGTTAATACAGTCATGTAGTCCTTCATGACTTTGCCTCAGAAGACAGTCTACATCACATTCTCAACCAATGAAAATGAACTTCAAGTCATTAAAAGACACAAAGGTGGACGCCTGCAAGCACATGTCATTAGACCAATGTTTAGGCAATGAAAAGCCACTGAGAAGTGTATACAACATAGGGCAGGCAAGAACATGGATGGTTCTCTTTATAACAGAATTTGAAACTGTAATTGTACTCATACACTGCCCTTCCCCATTTCCAAAAACCTGAGACCTAGATGAAAACATTAAGAAGCATAAACTTTAAAATGAAACCAACTAGATTAATCACATAAAGTCAAACTGGTAACCTTCAATTTCTGTCTTCCCAAAGAGTTTCCTCTTATACACACAATGCTCTTTATCAGACATTTTATTTTGGGCCTCCTTCTCTAATCTGGCTTGGCTCGGTCTCTCCAGGAAACAGGACTGACCCGGCGCACAGAGCAGGGTAGAGGCGACATATACCCTCAAGGTTTAACGAACCAACCTTTGGTTTTCTGTTTGGTAGACTGAATGGTCTTTGGCTCACCTTCAAATCAGGGAAGAGCAGAATCAGGCTCAAGAAAGTTTAGCGTTACTAAATGTAGAAAGAACTTAAAATATCTGCTTTTCTGGCAAAAGCCAAGGGAAGTCCTTCAAGGTTAAATTATTATCAAAACCCCAGTAGGCGGTAAGGTTAGTAAAAACACAAAATAAAGTTTTTGAACACTGAGCTGATGCATCTGTGGGATTCTCTCTTAAAGTAACATAAAGCATCCAGAAACTTTCAAAAGAGGTCAATCCATTCTGTTCTAATGAGCCTTTGTGAAACACAGCGCTTAATATTTGTCCTCTAGTCCAAAGCAGTGATGGCATTTTCAACAAGCCCGTCTTGCTCATCAGTGCCCCAATTCCCTTCTGAGATTTTTTAATATGCACTCATTTGATGATTTTTAAGAACCTACCACGTTCCCCAAAGAAATGTTAATGGAGTAGGAGAAAGGAAGAGAATATAAAACATAAGGCACGCATGCACAGGTTAAAGACACTTGACAGTGCCTAGAGCACACAGTAGGTGCCTAATAAAGATTTTTTTTAATGAATGAGCAAATGAACGAGGTGGCAACACTGCCAGTGAGAAAGACATGGCGTGTCCTCATCGTGGAGGAAACGGTGACTCCCTTACCTCTACCAGGGACGCTGCCCAACACAACTTCAAAGGACATACAACATGTGACATTTCCTTTTCTTTGATTCTGAACTTTGATTATGAAGAATCTGAATACTTAAAAGAAACCAAACCACAAAAGAACCAAAAAGAAAAAAAAAAAAAAACCCGACCAACACAACACTTTATTCTGAAATATGTCCTGCACCAAAAGAGGGAAAAATCAAATTTATCTTAAACTGGACAAAATACATCATTATACTCGGATACATACACATGTATGAATAATTGACTTATTTTTTTAATTCTGAAAAGTTTGACGCTTTTCAGACCATACAATTACTAACGACCATGCCTAATGCATTCTCTTACTATCATGTCCACACTCTGAATCTCCCATCTAATTCACTTCTTGAGATCCAAAGTTTCCTTCAAAGCCTTGTTCAAAATGCAACTTCTTCTCTGAAGGCCTTCAGATTTCTTCAGCTGTACATAAAACTCCTCCCTCTCCCCACAAAGTATCTCAACAGGTAACCAGCCTCCCATCCTGTACTGACAGTGATCCGGGTAGATCCTGTCTTCTGCTGGGCTGTAAGCCACTCAGAAGATACAGGCATCTTGTGTATGTGTTAACCCCACCACTGCCCAGAAGACTGACTTACAATTCTGAGAGACGCTGTATGTTTGAATCATTAAGAGAATGAATAAAATTAATAACATCATGACAGATAAGACTGGTCTTACTTGAAAGTAAATGGTGTAATACAATTAATGTAATGTAATGATCAGTCCCATTTTTGATCTGAAAATATTTTACCCTTCAGGCAAAACAGAGAGCCTTGGGAGGGCCAAATGAGTCCTCATATGGAACCATCTCCAACAGGAGAGCCAGCCTGGAACACTACCTGCGACACTGTCTCCTCTAGTCTGTCCTCCAGCCAGTCCCCAAGGAGGCTGTGAATGCCTAACTGAATTCCAAGTCCTGCAATGGTTAATGAGTACACAAAAAAGAACAGGTTACAGGCCAGATCTCAGCTCTGAAAAATCAACTGTTCTTATCTTAAATGTGAGGCACCCAAGTACAAGCTTTTAGAAAGGTCCCCTTCCCCCTGCGTGACCACACAGTCTGAAAACAGAAGCCACTGTCTGCTGCACGGTTTCCGCTCCTACCTTTCCCAAACAAATGGAATCCAAATGAGTCGTTCCCCAGAAATAAACTGAGCAACTGATCTTAACCAAGTGGGTAACGCTCTCAAATCCAGTTGAAGTGAGCATCCTGCGAGTCTGATGGCGCCTCGGAGGTCTTTTAACACTGTAACGCATCCCCTGGTAATTTAGCAGAACTGTCGCAGTGAGGAGGCCACAGACAGGCAGAGGTGACTCCTGGTTAGTCCCCAGGGGCTCCTTCCGTCTCCAGTGGCTTTTCTGGGATCATTAAGGAATTAACTTGCCTGCACTCAGGCGTTCCCACCATGTTTGGGCTCAGTGTCACGAAACATCAAATAATCAAAGCTACTTACATTTTAAAAGAATGTTCACAAGGTCATTATTTATTTAGTGGATAAATTACGTATTAATCCTTTACAATGTACAAAATTCTCTACAATATTAGATTTAGCTAGAAGAGACATATAAAAATACATATAACATAAGGCTATATGTGATGAATGCTCAGCCAAGAAAGAGTCTGAAAAGGGAAGGTCACTTCTTAATGAATAATAAGAGCTAACATTCACAGAGCACTCACTACCTGTTAAGCAGACAGTGCTGTGCTAATAAGCACTCTGTGCAAAATATTAGAGCATTAAATCATGAGGTACCTCTATCTGGTGCGAGGAAAGCTAAGAAGAAATTGAGATTTGGACCCAGCATTATAAAACTGCCTTAGCCATTCAAATCAGAAAAACTTCAAATCCAGGAATATAAAATAAATGTTGATTTAACAATGAATAGAAGTCCATGTTCTCTACTTCTTATACTTTTATAAAAATATTTAAAACTCTAACATACATGGATTATTCATTTCAAATGCATTTGGAACATATATTCCAAATAGATGGATGCCAACATTTTAGAGGGCACCATGCGAATTTTAAAAGTTTTGTTTTTTAAACTAGTGGTTTCTTTGTAAGAAAAAATACTCACTTTCCCTGAAATCCTAAAAATACCCGATTAGGACCAATAAAAGACAGCTTAGTTTGGTTTTTATATTTTGAACACAAAAAAATGAAATAAAATAGATGCTGGTGTGGTACATTAATAACTCATTGTTTATGATCCTAAGATATTTAATAGGAAAATAAGACTTTCTAATTTATTATACACATGTCATTTCTTGTTCAAGTAAATAATTTATCCAGTTTTCACACTAATAGAGATCATCTGAAATATGAACTCAGAGTTGTTTCTATCAGGAAGTTGGGTCAACACAGCACACAAGGTGCCAAGCCAGGATACAAGACTCAAACATGAAATGAAAATAAATCCATCATCAAGAAGTTTCCAAGGATAATATGGAGAACAGTGCTAAGAAGTTCCACAAGGCCGAATGTGATGGACGGGATGGATGCGACACAAGTGGTAGCACACTTCAGGGGAGAGAGGGGTGCATTTTCACCGGGAGGAGCCCAACACATTTTTCTGTGGGTGGCCATCGAGCTGGGCATTAAAGATAAGGACTCGGACACGCAAAAATAATGAGAAGAGACCTTCACAGTCATGGGAACCAAGACTCAGCCAAAGCAAACCTGGAGTCGGGTAAACGCTCAGGTGCAGCCGGGGCTCTCGCTATAACTGATCAAATTAAATGGGGACCTGGGTGTTGCAAAGAAGACCGAATGCCACGGTGAGGAGTTTGGACCTTATAGGTCTGTATTTCTCAAACTGGAGAGGGGAGACAGGAGAGGGGGGGCACAGGGGATGGAGGTAGCAGTGGACAAAATGGGGAAAAATCCTGTTCTTTATTGAGAACACCCTCGTGGAGGAGAGAAGCAACTAAAAAATGGGAGGGATTTTCATCTGGGGTAACATCTGATCTGAAGGAACTGAGAACAGCCAGGAGGGAGACTGGGTCGTGGATTCTAGACAGGCAAGCAGTGCGGACAGGCTCCGAGGAGTGAGGCTGTGCGAAGGACAGCAGGGCCTGGGATGGGAGAGGGGGTTAAGGGAGGAGCAGGAGAAGATGAAATCAGAGAAGTGTGGGGCGCAGATCACTCAGCACGTGGGGGCTGTGACCAGGATTCTGTATCTCACAGAGCGAAACAGGGAGCCACTGATGGTTCCACGATCGAGTCCCACACTTTGGAAGGATAAGTGGACCACGGTGGGGCAATGTGGGAAGCAGGAGGCCTGGTTAGGAACACACGAACCCTGGAGAAGAATCTCGCCAACAAAGTCTTGCATGATAGTAGGAAAGGTGGTTAGAAATATTCTGAAAGTGGAATTCACAGGATTTGCAAACAGGTTGCAGGTGGGTGTGAGAGAAACAGGAAGCAAGAATGAGGCCCAGTTTATTGGCCTGAGGACCAGACAAAAGGTACTGTCACTGAACGAGACGGGGAGAGATGCAGGAGAGCATTTGGAGAGGATGGGAGCATCAGGGGTTCCAGGTGAGCAGTGCCTGGTCTCCCAGCCATGATGCTGTGTGAAGCCTGTTAGATCTGAAACCGTCTGTCAAACTCCAGTGCCCTCACCCTCTCCATTCAGCCTCAATAAGGCCTGAGATGCAGGAACCAACAGGGGCCAACGGGAGGAATTCTGAGTGGAGGGAAGTGGAGGGGAGAGAGGCGCCCAAATGGGGAAGTTACTAAACAGAAGGCGAGGCAGAACGTCAACAACAAGGGAGGGGAGGCATCTGGGGACCTGAAGAAACCAGAGAAGATGTGGATAGTTGCTGAGCGATCCTGACACAGAATCCTTGAATCATCAACCCAAGATGAATCCAAGCAAGAGCTCGCACCTGGAAACCACTGCTCAGAGAGACTGCGTGTTCCAGGAACACACACAGAGGAAGTTTCAGCCAGGAACGATTCACACTTTGAACCCCTGTGAATTTAGCAGCGATCGTTTGCTTTCCAGCAATGCAGCCTTTACAAAAAGGTCTTATTAACTCAACTAAAAAGCCCACTTGCCTCCAAAAAGTGGAAACCTTCATGATGTAGACAACTGCTTAGTAAGGTGCCTGGGTTCTCTGACTTCCCAGATTGGATGGAGACAGGGAAGGCACTGCTGCTCTGAGAGAAGTACCGCTGTCTCAGCCCCACTGCTGCTGACACGCTGTAGTGTGGCGCATCCCGGGCTAATCCCAAGGATTCTCTGTTATCTCCTGCTTTAGGATGTGCGGCATCAGAAATCGGATGGATTAAAGAAAGACTGTTCATGCTAATTGCTGGCATAAGACTATTTAGGGCACTAAGGCAATCGTGAATTTTTCTAGACATTTTCACAGCTTTTCAAAGTACGGTCCGCATCAGTCACGCTAATTCCAACAGTAAACAACACAGAGCTTTGGTGAGAAACCATTAAATTCCCTTTCTTCTTTTCTTTTAGATCCCACATATAAGGAACCATATTCAATACTTTGTAATGACCTATAATGAAAAGGAATATATATATATGTATGTATAACTGAATCACTATGCTGTACACCATAAAACTAACACAACATTGTACATCAACCATACTTCAATTAAAAAAAAACTCCCCTTCGTCATTTCTTCTCTAACATTCCTTCCCAAATACCATCCCTGAATCCAGATAAATTGCCTTAGATCATGTACCACCCGTAACATTTACTTCATCCAGACTCCAGGCATGACTGATGGCTAGAATTTTATACATGCCTGAGTAGAGCAGATGTGGCCCCCAGTGGCAGCCAGGGGTCCTTTGTAAAGCTGCCCTGGTTTAGAAAAAGCTTCAGCAAAATGAACCCAGATGCTCTGCTTCTGGAAAGGCCATTGTGTGCTGAGGTTTCTTGGAGATGATTCGTGCCACTGAAGACCTCTGGGCCACCCAAATCTTAACAATGCAGCACAGTGAGGAGAAACACAGCCTGTAGAATTAAACACGAGCTCCAATTCTAATTCCAACCTTCATTCTCTGTGCAAGTTTCAGGCCAATGTACAATCTCTCTGAGCCTCCTTTTCCTCATCCATAAACTGAGGATATCACTGCCTGTCTTTGCATACAAAGTATCTAATAGACCGCTGCTAGAAAACTGGCACAGCCACTGATCAGAAAATGTCCGGGTCTGGTTCTTCCCCTAAGTGTGTCACTACGATAGAGATGGATACACTAGCCAAACAGCTGGGTGATAGCTGGCCATCAACATCATCCCCTCTGCTGACATCATGCCCACACAGCCTTCTAACTTGGCATCTCAGTAGACTGTTTAGATCTGGGTACCATGTGCCCATCACAGAATATTATGTCACATTCTCATTGTAAACTGATGCACCAGCATTTCACATTTGGGTTTTTACCCACCTGCACCTCATGACCTTGTTTAACTTGAGTGAGTGCAATGTATCAGCCCAGGATATACTGACAATAAAATGTTAAGAATGTCCAGACCTGGAGGGCATGATGTGAAGGAAGATAAGCCGGGCACAGAAAGATGAATACTTCATGCTCTCAATTACATATGTAATCTAAAACAGTCGAACTCCTAGAAGCAGAGAGTAGAATGGTGGTTTCCAGGGTCTGGGCGGGAACGGGGGTAAGGGGTGGGCAGGTGTGGAAAATGGGGAGATAATGGCCAAAAGGTACAAACTTTCAGCTCTGGGGAATCTATGTCCAGCATGAGGACTATGGTTAATAATACTGTATTGCACACTTGAGGTCTGCTAAGACAGTAGGTCTTAAATGTTCTCACTACAATAAATACATCAATAAATGTAATTACGTGAAGTGATGGGGTGTTATAATTAGCTTGCCTGTGGTTAATTATTTCACAATGTATATATATACCAAATGTACCTGTATGGGTCTCCTTTAAATATACACAATTTTTTATTTGTCAATTACAAAGCTGGGGGAAAAATTCATTAAGGCCCATGGCCAGTGTTACTGCCTCACCCCTGATGGACATATGGCATTAAACCAGTGGCCAGGAAAAGCCCAGACCCCAGAGAAGGGGCAGTGTCAGGGAAACCACCCATCTGCCATCCACGCAGGAAACAGTTCTGTATCTCCAGACGGTCATCTGCTTTCCAAACTGGACTCCACCATCCTCAGGCGTGCCCCAGTGAATCCCCTGGTGTATCAGAAAGCTACAAAGTCAGCCCCGTGTCACTTAACTCCCCATCGTTATGAGTACAGATGTGTCATTACAGCCAAGGTAACGGGAAGAAACATATCTCATCACAGCCCCTGAAGTCGAGAATCACTGCTGTAGAAAAGCAAGCTTACTGATTATTTAAGAAAGGAGAAGGAGAAACAAAGAAGGAAATAAACTCGGGTTTTGATGAGACTGGGTAATATTTTCTCGGTGGGATTCAGTTTCCATTTAAAGCTGAAAGGACTCTTTGAGCTTAAAGATATTGGGTGATTTGGTTAACAATTCCAGAGGATTGGATTCAAGATTACTTGGTAATCTCATGACTTTAAAAACCTTCTTAATTAGATACGTACATCTGTTTTAAATGAAACAGGACATAGATTTATAGGCTAGGAAAACAAGTCAGGATGCGGGGAAAATGGTTCTGCATGGTTGTCCCCGAGGGTCTGGAATTTAACGTGACATTCAATTAAAGAGGAAAATCAGATCCTGGACATGGGGTCTCACTTTCACAGGGCACGTAGAGTGAGCTGATCTCAGGCTCCAGGTAGAAAACCACCACATGGGCACATGTTAATACCACACTATGCATGGGAACAACTCCCCCCTTTTTAATCTTTTTTTTTAATTTATTTTTTAAATTGAAGTATAGTCAGTTACAATGTATCAATTTCTGTGTACAGCATAGTGTTTCAGTCACGTATATGCATATATATATTTGTTTTCATATGCTTTTTCATTATAGCTTACTACAAGATATTGCGGAATCTAAAAAGAAAAAGAAAAAAGAAGACACTAATGAACTTACCTACAAAACAGAAACAGATTCACAGACATAATAAACAAATGTATGGTTATCAGGGGGGGAAGAGGGTGGTAAGGGATAAACTGGGAGTTCGAGATTTGCAAATATTAACTACTATATATAAAATAGATTTTTTTAATTTCTTCTGTACAGCACCCTCCCCTTCTTGGATAAGGCGGCAGAAACTGGTACACAGGATGTGTTCATCTTCTTCTAGGAGACAAGAACAAAGCTGTGGTCTCATACAAGCCCCTTCACCAGGGCATGCCTGTGTAAGAGACTGGCAACGGAAATCCATCACCTTCTTAAAAGATTTCTTCCAAGTTCATGAGACAAAACATTTTAAAGGAACAAAGATGAAACTTTAAAAGCATTACTCCCATTTTTTTTCCTTTAATTCTCTCGCTCCCAATTCTAAAATAAATCAGCAAATAGGCCAAAAGTCTATCCCATTTTTTAAACTGTTTTCAAACCTTCCTTCTACATCCCCTCCAAGCAACTGCCCTACTTCTCAGCACCTCTCCGTGACCCAATTTCTCAGGAGACTCCTCTGTGCTCTGGGTCCCTCCAGCACCCTGCAGCTCCACCAGCACCTCAGGGCTGTCCCAGGAACCCCTGCCACCCAAGGCCATCCTCCTCCGCCCTCATCTCTCCTCCTGTCTTAACCACGCACTCTTCCCCAGTACTCCGCCCCCACCAGGCACCGACATGGGCATGTCTGCCCTCATCCCTGGACCTCTTCTGAAGCTTGCCGGGCTCCCCACTTGCTCCGCCACCATCCCACCTCTGCTGAGCTCACATGAGCCAGCTCAGCGTGGCTGCCTCCACACTTCAAATTCCCTACACTCAGAACACTTCCGCAGCCTGGGGTCTCCTCCAGGGTTCTCTCCATGACTGAATGCCGTGACCTCTGCCCTGATTCTCCCTCCCCGCGTAACCACCCCACTGCCCTTTGTACCTCTGTGTCCTCTGTAGCAGAGGACACCACCACTCCCTCCCTCCCCTACAAAGGGACATCTATGATGCCGACTGAAAATTCAGAGGATCGGCCCCTACCTAAAACTACTGACTCAAAACATCTCAGGGCAGCCAGAAATCATCCTCCCAACAAGTGGCCAGTGACTCTGATATAAACGGTTATCCATCTGGACCTCAGTCCTGACCACAACCACAGGCCCAGGACCTTCATTAATGAGGCACTCCATCCCTCCCGTGGGCAGGTGAGACAGCTCTTCCTTTTACTGACCTGGAACCCACCTTCCAGAACCTTCTACCCATGGATCAGTAATTCAATAATTCAACAATAAGTTCAATAATTCCTGAAAATCCCCCTCCTAGGATACGGCTGGCACTTCCACCATCCTGATGGCTTTCCTCTGAGGCTGCTTCTACATGTCTGCCACCATTTTGTTAAAAAGACTTTCCGTTTTCAGAGCAGTTTTAGGTTCACAGCCAAATAGAGGGAAAGGTACCGAGATCTCCCGACTCCCACACCTGGACAGGCTCCCCCATGACCAACACCCCCACCAGGGTGGCGGGGCTGTCATGACTGATGACCTGCACTGACATGTCACCATTCCCCAGAGTTCACTGTCTGGCACCCTTTTTAAGCACAGTTGCTAAGGCCAAATTTAAGTGGTCCCAGGCCAGCTCCTCACTGAAGCTAACCTAGTGGTTCAAAAGGCCTCTCCCACTGCACAGATGTCACCAAACCAGGGCAAACAGAGACGGGTTGGAAATCCAGCCTGTCCCCTGCAAGGCTTGAGACGGCAAAAATGCATCAAGTCTCCGCACCCTTGTCCGTCAAACTGAAACAGTAACAGTGCTTTCCTCTCTAGACTGATACGAGGATTAAAACAACCCATGCACGGACAGTACGCAGCCTGGCTCCTGGCACACAGAGGTGGACATACACAGAATGGGGACTCCCTGAAGGCAGAGCGTTTGTCAGCCCTGTTTAACCACTGCTAGCATCTCCAACAGCGCCTGACACGGGGTCAGGCAGGCGATGATTTGTGGAGCAATGGAATTACAAACAGTCAGACAAAGCCAGAATTTAAAATAGGAAAAATTTTCACTTTGAATACAGCCAAAAAAACAACAGAAGTAAGATGGAAACGAATTCTAATTGAGTGTTCCTTTTGGCTTAAATTAAAGCACATTCTTTAAATGACTCTTAAGATGCCAACTAATGGTTCTGGCCGATCACACTATGATTTAAATTTGTTATTCTTTTAAATAAAATGGAAGAAGACACGTCTGATTTAGAATCAGGGTTTTGTACCGTGTTTGCAATGCTATGAAAGACACAGACTGACAGCTGTGTTATCTTTTTCAGCTTTCACTTCAGAGATAATGACTGGGAACAACAGACATACATCAAATCAGCTGCATTAATTTTAAGCAGAATCATTAAATGACTTAACCTTTTTTGTTTCTGAATTATTTTAATATTTTGATGGTAAAGTGAAAAATTAGTGAATGCTTCAGATACTTTAAAAAATCCAGCCTGGCGTACAGAAACCTACTAGTGGCCCTTGGACCATGTATCCTAACATATATACTTTTTATATTTCTATTGAAATACATACTAAATATATTTGGTATATTTGCCATATGGCCATTTAAAAATTCTATCAATCCTCTTAGAAAAAAGTAAGTTGGCTTTTTTGTTTTCAAATAGGGAAGTCAGGGGAGCTGCCCACACCAGCATTTCCACGTACACAGGGCCTCTTATTTGGAATAAACGGAACTTTAGCACGGCTTTCATCCCAACCTGTGTGCTCACTAAGTTGTCCTGTTGGTCTCCTCGCTGCTCCTTTGAGGGGGAAAATAGCTGGGTTAAAGTTCAGTTCTACTCCCTACTACAAAAACCCATCAGGAACATTTCCAATGGCACCTAAGGTAAGCCCAGCCCACACATGGGGATGCTAGCGCCTCTGGTCCCCAACTGGGGCCTCATCCTCATCTGCCCTTAGACCAAGCACAGGCCCAACAGGGAGCAGGTGCTTCCTAACACCTGCTGGAATGAACCAAGCATCAGCACAGGCCCCTGGGCATTCTGCATCCCAAAGGCTCCCTCCCACGATCCCCCAAGGCCTGGAGTCCAGCCCTGAAACACTAGGATAAAGACCTTCACCCACCAGATGTGTGTGTACTAGGAGAGGCCTGCACTGGGCAGACAGGATCCGACTCTCAGGGGCTGGAACCCCAAGGGCAGGATGGCCAGGAGGCCAAGGACAGGACACAAGACCCATGACAGTGAAGAGTGAACCACTTCCCTGTCTAGCTTCGGGGCTTACCCAGGCCCTCCAGCAGAGGTGGGGGGGTGGAGAGGGAGGTGTGACTCTGACAAAGGAAAGGCCAAGGTCTGGAGGCTCCAAATGACTATGATGTTTCGTGGCCAAAAAAATGGAAAAGGGCAAACCCCTGCTCAGAGCAAGGACAGAGTGGGTGACCGTGCAGGTCAGTGGGGTCAGAAGGTGGTAGAAACAGCAAGGGATAGAGACGACAGATTCTGGAAGGAATCCTAATTCCACCCTGAGTGCAGTATGAGTCATCCCAGAGCCACCAGAACAGAGGGGACCAGGACTTCTCTTCACAGAGGGAGGCCACTAAGCTGCCTGCACAGGGTGGGGAGGCCAGACGGAGCCTGGAGTCCAAGGGAAAGGCAGCCAAGTACCAGGAATTACCAGTGGGGGTTGTGACTGGACAGAGCATCAGAGCAGGTCCAAAACCTCACCGCTGTAACCCCAGCAACCTGGAGTGGGACCTGGAGGAGACCAGGTAGGGCTCAGACCCCGAGCAAAGGCATGAATGTCCACACCACAGTTCATGACCAGAAGGTTCTCACATTCAGGAAGCCACCAGCTTTATCACGGGGATAGGGGTGTGCATCCATTCTACACAATGTGCCCCCTCCCACACGCTGCTCTGGTTGCCAGCTAAAGTCTCTGACAGCACTTTTTAGGTCCCTACATGCGAGACTGTGAGACAGAAAATTGTCTTGCTGCATAAACCCTACATATCAGGCCTAGGCTATGTGGACCCTGCCAAGGTGTAAAGATTATTACGTGCTTTTAGAGGCGGGGCGGGAGGGGACAGTCTTTTCCAAACCGAGTGCCAGTCTCCCAGAGGGGACACCCTTTCATACTATCGGTCACATCACCCACTTGGATAGTATAAGAAAATAACCTAATTTAAAAGCAAACCCAAGCACAGGGAGCTATATTCAGCATCTTGTAGTAACCTATAATGAAAAAGAATATGAAAATGAATATATGATTGTACATGTATGACTGAAACATTATGCTGTACACCGGACATTGACCCAACATTGTAACCTGACTATACTTCAATTTAAAAAGAGGAAGAAAAAGAAAGAAAAGAAAAAGAGAAAGAAAAAAACAACCTAGAACACGGTCCTGACGTGGAGAATTAAGTTCTGATGATCGGTCCACAAAGCCCGTCTTTCCCGGGTGAACAACATGACCAGAGGAAAAGGAAAAGGTGAGGGATCACGGAAGTCCTCCATCTCACTCAGCCTTCACAGGAAGAAGGACCCTCTCCCTCTCTTGTACAGAAGAATGAAGCCAGGAGGCATGGGGGCGGCCCGTTCTAGGGGCCCGTGACTGCCAATGCCGCACACCAACCACCATCATTGGTCTCACCGCCACGTCACTGGTGACAGACAAAGACAGTATAAGCACCTGGAAGAGCCTCAAGTCCCCTGCTGTGGCCCCATGTTTCCATGCAAGACAGCACGGGGGAATTGTAACGAAAGCTTCACTTTCTATTCTCTTACCTTGCAGTATAATTCTACCATCGGGCCAGGATTAGGCCACACTCCTTCATTTTTAAGCCACAAACAGCAAACTGAATCAAATCGTGTGGGAAAGCAGACTTTTAAAAACATCTATTTGCATTCAGTATAAGAGCTGGAAAACGAGCAGGTGAAAGCAAGCTAGGAAAGCTGGAAATCTCTGACTTACTGACACACGACTGGGTTGTTCTGTTGTGTTTTTTTCCCCAACAACTTTCATATTGGAAAACAAAGGAAATGTATTTGAGATGACAGCCTAGAACCCGCTTTAAAAAAATCTTTGAACTGGAAGTCTTCTTAGTCTTCTAAAAGCTTCTTTTCCCCAAATACTTCTATCTTGTTACTCTCCTTAAACATATACCCTCCATGACAGCTATCGCTATCTTTCAACCTCTCGTAGAGCTTCTGTAAATTTTGTTAGAGGGAAAAAAAAAAGATTTCTTCAAAGTCCTTGAAGATCCCAGCTGAAGGAGAGAACTGACAAAGGCATCTTGCCTGGGTCCTCAGACAGCGGCCGCTCACACAGCACATAGGGCGTGAGACATGCCACAACCTGTCCCTGAGATAACTTGCCAAGGCC
Source organism: Vicugna pacos (assembly GCF_048564905.1). NCBI lineage: Eukaryota > Metazoa > Chordata > Mammalia > Artiodactyla > Camelidae > Vicugna > Vicugna pacos. The sequence goes on along the minus strand of NC_133010.1, from coordinate 25,241,262 downwards.
ACACAGCTAGGAGAGAGGTGGAGCTGGGGTTCAAATCTAGCCAGTCTACAGTAAGACCACCCTCGTATTTTGTTAAGACACTGACTTCAAACTAGGTAACATGGAAAGAAGTCCCTGTACAGATGGACTCTGTGCCCCTTATGAATGGAGAATTGGGACCCTAGTCCTTCATGCCTCAGTAGGCCTGCAGAGTCCAGTACAGGGGAAGGAAAGAACACAGTGGGGGGGGGCCACCACACGGCTGGGGTCCCCTGGCAGTTACAGAGCATCAGCGCTGTGGCCTTAGGCAAATCACTCCAGGTCTCTTTTTAATCCAAAATGCCAGAAGCTGGGGTTTGATAGTTTCCCATACATTCACGTCTGATCTCGTTTCGGACCCACCAGCCTGGGCAGGTTTCTGTTTAATCGTGATAGCTTTTCCCAGACGATTTTCAGCAGTCCTTCTGTCATCACTTGGCCCCCTGTTCCCTGTGCAGGCCTGCGCTGCAGCTGGGGGCAGGGAAGAGCTGGGGCTGGAGCCGGAAGTCCTGGGTTCACAGCCCAGCACCACGGCCAGCAACCGCGGGCACCAGATTGCTGTTTCTTGGTGGGGGGGCAAAGCCAGGCTCCTCACTGGGCTCTTCTCAGGTACATAGCAGGTCCAGTACCTGTCACGTGGAAGGAGCTTAGAAACAGGAGTTATTTTTATTACCCTAGGCCTTCTCAGCTCATATGGAAATGAAGACATTCAACGTGGCATCTTACGTAGTAAAAGTCTTCCTACCAACCCAACAGTCAACACTGCGAAGAGTAAGACTAGATAAACTACGGAACAGTATTAAAGTCAGATGCAGCTACTAAAAATCACATTCTCCGGTATTATTTCTCAGCCTGGACAATAATGACGATTGTGGTCACTGAAGAAAAGCAAGCTATAAAAATAACATACGTAACATATGCCCTCTTTTGCATAGAAATCCACATGGATGATGCATATAAACATACACAGAAACCTGGGGAAATTTTTAAAAATTGTTAATAGTGCTCCATTGCGTAATTGGATTATGCTTTCGTTTGGGGGTTTTTTAGGTTTTTTTTTTTGATATTTTGTGGTAGTTTCTGGGTTTTCCTCTGACGATATAGGACTCACATAACCAGAAAAAGGGTTAAAAACATAAAGCAATTTCTGGCAATGAACAAATATACTTTTTCCAAATAAAAGTGAGATTTACACTAGAAGCAAAGCCATTTTTAAGTAATTAAATTGTAAAATATTGCCCCAAGAAGAAATGACCTTACAACAAAAAAGGAAAATAGAAAAATGATCATTTCCAAAAATTTAAATAGCACTTAAAGAAAGCAAGTCTCACATACAAAGGATTTAGAATTTAAAATGTTATACAAGTGACTGCCCAGAATCACAGAAAAATCAGGAATGCAAAGTTCAGAAAATGATTTTTCCTCTTATGCCTAGAAAAAATCTCTTGGAGGGATTGTGGGTTCAGAGGAGAACTTGGCCAAACTTTGGCTTGTTTCCATGACCCCATTTTTGTGTTCTTTCTCTCCCACATCACAGACACACATACACAAAGCCAGCCCAAGCCAAGCATCTAACTCTCAACTCTCAGATTAAAAGGGTCCAGTTTCTCCCGGGAGCCTCGCATCCCTGCCGCCTTCCCAGCCACCAGCCTCCTGTCCTACTCAGCATTGCAGCTGATGTCAGTGGCCGATTCTTTGTTCCTGTCCCAGCTCACTGACCACTCCCACACCAGCAGGAGGGCTGGCAGCCCACCTTGAGGCCCGTCTCTCCATAATCACCCTATGATCTGGGGCCCAACAGTGTGGCCCATAGCAGACGTGTCATCCAGGCCTGTTTCAGCTGCATTTGTGCTCCTCAAGGGCCCACCTGACAGCACCTCACCAAGACTAACAAATCTCAGGCATGGTCCCAAGTTCACTAGGGGTCTTTGCCTCAAACTGTTTTCATCCTGCAGAAAATAGCTGCAGAAACAGCTCCTTTTGAAAGGACAAAACGGATAAATTAGGGAACCCAGCACAGACCACAGGGAGCCCAGTATCAATTCCTCTCACATGAGAGCCCTGATCCCTTCCATCATAAAAGAGACATGGGAGAGTATAGGTGGTTCGAAGCTCAGAGGATAAAGCAATAACACATACACACAGCACACATTTGAGGAGTCTTAAACCAAAAAAGACCCGTAAACTACATGCTTCAGAAAATGAGGTCCAAGTATGACCCATAAAAATTCAAGAATACCCCTCTCTTCTTCATTTAACAATCAAATTAAAATTCTTTAGGGCAAGGATTCTAGTGGCTGGGTTGAAATCCCAGTTCACCAATTATTAGCTGTGTGACCTCGGACTGGCCAGGTCAGCACAGGAATTCCTCTGCTCCACCCCAGGTAGAGAAACACCAAAGGGCTTCTTGGGCACATTTCTCTTCCTCAAGAAAAACCTAGGACCCCAAGGCTTACACCCGTCAGGGTAGGCCAAGTGAAACTACAGCAACAGTCACAAAATACCCAGGAATACGTCACTTCTCATGCATACCCCACACTGCAGGGTGGCTGGAGCGCTTTCCAAGTCCTCCTGGCCCAGGGCCAAAATACTGCAATTTGCTGTGGCAGAGGATGCGGTGAGCCTCGCACTGGCCCTCAGTGCTTCTGCCCAGAAGTGACATTTAATTGACCACAGCAAGTCACATGGCCACGGATGTTCAAATGGACATGGAACTACAAAAGCAGGTAGGCCTGCTCTGTGCCAAGAAGGAGAGTCAGGATGTTTGTGAACACTCATGCATCCATCCCGTTGGTCCCCAGCACCTGCTTTCCCACCTCCTCATCAGAATCCACATTCCAGAATTGTCTCCACCATGATCCCAAACAGACTGACTACAGTATGAAGGGGAAGCTTCAACCAGCTACCATCAAACCGTGACTCCTTCCCTCCCATCTCATCAACAGGTGTTTCCTGAAAGCCTAACCATTAACTAGCACAGAGCTTCAATGGTTACTTAAGACTCTGCACAATCATCTTTATGCTGATTTCAAACACACGCCCCTGCCTACACACACAAGTAACTGCCAACCATCTGCACTGAAAATAAAATATTCTTGTTTTTATGAATAACACTTTTCCAGGACTGGAGTCCCCAGTGAAATATTTCCTTACAAAGCTCAGTCAATCCCAAGTGAAAATTCTTTCTTTCATAGAAAATGTCATCGTCTGTAAATGTTCCCCGGGGCCGAGCTCAAGGAGACGCTCCCAGATTTCTCGCAGAACGAAACCTTGGGTGAATCGAGCTTTTAGATACTCTCAACACTTCTGGCATCCAGACATCTCTACAACCCTGAATTATTTATTCATCAATTTTGCACAACTTTCTAAACACCAATGGAGACCCGGATGGTTTCAGCTATTTGATGTTCCATCTTCTCAAGTGGGTAAAGAGGCTATAAAGCACCCCATTGCTTAAGCCTGCCATCTCGGTTCCATTAGCAGTAAAGACCTCTCTATTCAAACCACTAAGTAAATCCTCCGAGAGCCCAGGGACTGTTTCATGCTTGAAAGCAACTGTTAAGAATTTGACAACAACCAAACTGCTCCTATTTAATCCTTCTCCCAAGGTAAAAAGAATTATAGGTAAACATATGCCTTCATTATTTGCTTTGCTGCATTTCAATACCCAATCCCACACAAAACTGCCAGCCAAGGATTTAATGCAGTCACTTCTGTATTTCAGAGCTGTTGCCTCTGCAGAATGGAAAAAGCTTAACAAGGGCTAGGGAGCTGGTTAGCAGCGCCTATATTTTGTGTCACATACATCCTAAATGTCACAGGGGGGAAGTCTGATCATAATGATGCTTTTGGTGAGCTGTGTTTTTTTTTTTTTTAAGGTGATTCAAAATAACCATTCCAGGGTTTTTTGTGTTTTTTTTTTAAGCTGACATCAAACATTGACGTTTAAACTCAAATCAAAGGTTACCCCCAACTATGAAAAGAAGAATAAAGAAAGATGTTGCAGAACTGAAGTTCTAATATTATTTGGTTTTGAAAGACAGTAGATACAGGGTTTAGGATTTCTTCAGGACTTTTTTTTCTCAAGGATTTTTGTTCTGCTTTGTTTTGAGCCTTTAGAATGCAGGTGCTTGTGCAACTTCTGAGAACCGACCAGGGTTGGGGCAGGCCATCTGTTTCAGTAGAGGACAATTTGGAAAACCAGGACATTAATGCAATGGTTTTCAGCAGCCTTACAATCTCCAATACTTCCCCAACCATGACCATGACCCACCAACACACGTCAGTTATCAAGACACTAGCTCCTTCTTGGAAAACCTTGGAGCAAGATTATCGAGTGAACCACCAATGGTGAACACCCCAAGGTATGTTCCTAAATTTTATGAATATGACTTCTTTTTACACACCTGCTAACCAAGGTCTTCTCTCACTACTGAAAATGCTACTCAGGTGCCTGTCTGCATAAAAGTGGTTTCTGCTGCTGGCCATTTATAGGAGAGGCTTTTTTAAATTAAACTCCATTAAATATGGAGTAAAAAACAGTTGGTACTTCATGAGATCTTAACTTAAAAAACAGTAATAACACACTATCTATTCTAGTAATACCCTATCCTGTGACAATCTCCCTAAACTAAAGAGCCATTGTACTTCCTATGACTCTGGGACCTTATTTTCCCCAAATACACATCTTTTCTTGACTGGTATGGCTTTGATTAGGGTACACCCTATAGGCTGACTCACAGCTGGAGGGTATCCTCTGTATGTCCATACACATTGACTTGAAAAGGGAGCAATTTCAAATCATGTCAGAACGTTTACTTTAAGGTTTTTTTGTTTCTTTCTTTCTTTCTTTTTGTTTTTTTACATCCAGGCATTCTGTAGGTCAACAATCAAATATAGATCATAAATTTCCTTTCTTTTTCACAGCAGTATATATTGGGTTTATTACTAACAACATAGTATTTTACCACAGAAGAGAATTTTCTAGCTTCTTACGGTTATGGGCAGTGAAAATATGAAGTAAGTGCTTTCAATTCCTGACCAAAAGATTCAGAAGTACTCTAGTAAAAAAAATCTTGAGACTGTTCTCAGTAATATCCTAACTACAAAAGCCTCCTGTTTGATTAGGCCCCCTCATTACTCAAAATATATATATATATATATATATTTTTTTTTTAATGGATTAAAAGACTCAACTTTTTAGTTAATTTTTTATTTTTATACAGTTTTAAAGGTTATTTTCCATTTACAGTTATTACAGAATATTGGCTGTATTCTCGTGTCATACAATATATCCTTGAGCCTAGTTTACACCCAGTAGTTTGCACCTCCCACTCCCCCATCCCCTATATTGTCCCGCCCCTCCCACTGGTAACCACTAGTTTGTTCTCTGTATCTGTGAGTCTGCTTTTATGGTTATATTCCTACTTTGTTGTATTCTTTTAGATTCCACATATAAGTGGTATCATATAGTATTTGTCTTTCTCTGTCTGACTTATTTCAGTTAGCATAATGCCCTCAAGATACACATTTTTAATCCTAATCTGGTTTTCCCTGCTAATTTACCACACGTGGAAACCCTTCTCTCTTTAACTTACTTCAATCTGACAAGTTCATTTGAACATTCGACCAAACTGAAATATCTAAGAAGGGCAGTGAGCTTCTGAAGGGAGGGAGGTATGACTATCAGTATTCCTATCAAGTGCTCCGTGTCCAGGAGAACTGACCTTTCTGCTGGGAAGTGTGCCTTCTCCCACTAGCCCACCCTGCCTGCTGACTCTGCTGTCCAATGTGCTCCCCAGGAGAGAAAGGGGGAAGGTCTGTGCCTGGCAGGAGCCAGTGAAAAGGACCTGTTTTCAGGTATGAGAGCCTGAGAAGTATCATCAAAAGAAAAACTACACCAGCCCTCCAGCCACAATACTAAGCCAGTGGGTTCACTCTGCCCACATGCTACATCCTAGAAAAAAGCCAACTTTACTAACACAGTAAACACAAGTTCCAACATGTGTTCAGAGTGAAAGTGAGGGTGAAAAATAGACCTTGAAAATGTACCATTCTAGTGGAATAACTAATAAATCAGAAAACCAGAAGTGAAGGTAATGAGAAGGAAGGGAAAGTTAGAAGCAGAAAATGTACTTGATGGTGACACTTTTATTTATTCAAGCTTGTGACCCCACCTCATTTCCCTCGTGGAGGGAAAGACAGCTTCTTTAGCGTAATGTTTTATTTAACTGTCTATGGTATATGAACTCTCAAGCAATCACTTCCAGAAAAATGTTGTGGGTTTTGTTTTGGTTTTTTGTTTGTTTGTTTGTTCGTTTGTTTCAGGGTTTTGAGCTGTATTATTAGCAAGTTGTATGTGAAAATAAAACAGGTTTTATGAACAGTGGAAGAAGATTTACAGCACAGGCCTGTCATCAGCAAGTCAGACTCAATGGCATCATTTCAGAGGACAGATTCCACTCCACTGACTTCTCAGGACCCCAATCCCTGAAGCTCAGAATTCAACAGCGACTTGGAGCACTCCTTTACCTCCTCCTCAGAGCCAATTCACACAGAACCGAAAGTCCAGGGCAGTACTCCAGATTTTCCCGAACAAGAGTAGGTAAACCAAATTGAAACCAGAAACGTGCACAATTCATTCAGCCCTGCAGCATTCCGGAACCTCCCACTGCCTAGACATTCCACCACACAAACTCATGAGGTTAACGGTGACCTCCTCTCACGAAAGGCTTACAGGGCAATGGACATGTATTACACACACAGTGTCTAAGCTTGATGCAAACCCTCTCTGAGATTAAGCTTCTTAATTAAGCCTTCAGCTTATTCATTTAAACAAATACTTCTACATTTACTCAGGAAAACATTTTTCCCCATAAATAGAAAGAGAAATCCTATCTGATATATTTCGATGCAGTTTGATAGATCTTTATTGAGTATGTATTGTTGCACCAGGAAAACAGAATGGAAAATAGGAAGTTACGCCTTCCAAGAGCTTACAGCTTAGCAGAGGAGAAAGTCCCTCACACAACAGTGAGGTCTGCAACGTGTAACAGACATACATTCTGGACGCCAGAGAATCATCAGCAGGGCGGTATATGGGTAACAGTGCCACTCAGGGAGAATCTGGGGAGGCTTCAGAGAGGAGGTGATATTTAAGCAAGGACTTTAAACTTGAGGAGGACTTTGATTATTCAACCTACGAATAAAAATGTCTGTCCCTTTGCTTCAAGCTCCCAACTTTCTGAGAGGAGGGTATAGCTCAGTAGTAGTGTGTGTGCTTAGCATGCACGAGGTCCTGGGTTCAATCCCCAGTCCCTCCACTTAAAAGGAAAAAAAAAAGTTCCCAACTTTTCCTTTCCAAATTCACCTTAAAACTATAAAATTGCCTTAAAAGACCCTGCCGTCAGAACCGAGATCCCCACGCATCCACTGACATGGCTGGGGGGCTTCCAAACATGCCAGAGGCCCCTTCCAGCTGTAAACTCCACTTTCAAGGCATCTACTCAAATATGATATTTTAAATTCCCTTTTGATTTTTGTGTAAATACGGAACCTCCCTCTCTGCACTTCTGATCAAAGAGGTGCTGATGGTGACCATCCAGGGTCTAGCACAGCCTCTCAGACGTGGAAATATCAAGAAACCACATCCAGGACATCGGCCAGGAAAGCAGGCCAGACCAGGAAGAGACGCTGGGGTCCTTGTGGCCATGTGAGAGCGGAGGGGCGGGTCTGCAGAGGCCTCCAGTCAATCCTGGCCCAGGAAGCATGGGCAACTCCCTCCCGGGAAAAGGGCAGGAAGGGAAATGGGAGGAGACTGGGGACAAGCCCACTGGCTGGGGCTCTAGAGGCGCCCCTCTGGGCAGGCAGCCCAGGACTGGAGGAAGGAGGACGGGCCAAAGAGGAAGGGAGGCACTGGAGCTGCTGCTCATCCCTGCCGTGCTGGTACCCAGAGAGCAGACCAAAGCTCTGCCGGACACACAGCCCTTCCGAGCCCCAGAACCTACACCAAAAGAAATCAGCAAACAATCCCCAAGGCTTTGTGGGTCTGGGTCAAGTCTCCAGAAATCTGATGTCTGCAGCAGGGCCTTCCTCTGCATGTCTGAAACCCAGGCAGCATCTCTAAAGGAGTCCTCTTACCAGAAGGGAGGAAGGGTTCACCCGAGCACCAGGAAGGAGGGGAGGGAGAATGGGCAGCCCTCCCTCCTGCTCCTGCTGCCCAGACCCCAGATCTCTGACCCAGGTGAAGACCTTCTACGCCTCTGCAGCCACCTCTGATGTGGCACAATGGCTCCTGGGGTCAGGAGGAGACATCACTGCCACCAAGGCTCACCTTCTCTGAGTGGCAAGAAGCAAGTACTGACGTGACCTCTGGGCCGGGTCCAACCCGGTTTCATCAAAGCACTGATGGGACTTTAGAAAGGTCCCCAGGGCACATTCCACACCCCCACGCCCTCAGCACAGGTGCCCACCAGCCCAGCCAGCAGCAGGCACCCAGTACTTTGTCATCCAGAACATTCCTGAGCGTGTCCCAAAGGTCACCAGCCACGCAAGAGGCTCCAGGGCTGAGTCCACCTAGGATATTCCCCAAACTGTCCCAATTTCCCTCTTCAATGAAGAAACCTGTGTAGCTCTGTTTGGGCTCATGTTTCAAACAACAGCCAACTCTGTTCTCAACCTACTCTACCCAACGGGACATGAGAAACACGCCCATTCCACAGATGGATACACCACAGGAAACTCCGCAGTCCCTGCTCCCGCCCTGAGCACAAGCCGCTCCCTTCCCACCTTCCCCCATGAAATCCAGCTGTCCCTCCTGAAACCACAAACCACAGATGTCCCCCCTCAGAACACCTGCCGTGAAACCACCAAGGGACCATTACATCTTCTCTCTACCCTGGTTGTGCTGGTGGTGCTGGTGATGGTGGGCTTCAACTGGTCCTATTAAGGAAGTAAGTGAATTGAAGAGAAGCTTCTTAAAGACAAAGCCTTTTCTCCTTTTTTTTTTTTTAAATTTTGGCAGTGATGTTTGATTTTTTTTTAAAGTATCACCAATTTGCAATGTTACATCAATTTCTGGTATATAGCATAATGTTTCAATCATACATATACATACATATATTCGTTTTCATATTCTTTTTCATTATACGTTACTGCAGGATATTGAATACAGTTCCCCGTGCTACACAGAAGAAACTTGTTTATCTGTTTTATATATAGTAGCTTGTATCTTCAAATCTCGAACTCCCAGTTTATCCCTTCCCACCCCTTTTCCCCCGGGTAACCGTAAGTTTGTTTACTATGTCTGTCAGTCTGTTTCTGTTTTATGGTTAAGTTCATTAGTGTCTTCCTTTTCCTTTTTTTTAGATTCTACATATGACTGATATCATATGGTATTTTTCTTTCTGGCTTGCTTCACTTAGAATGACAATCCCCAGATCCATCCATGTTGCACCAAATGGCATTATTTTATTCTTTTTTATGGTTGAGTAGTATTCCATTGTATAAACATACCACAACTTCTTTACCCAGTTATCTGTCAATGGACATTTAGGTTATTTCCATGTCTTGGCTACTGTAAATAGTGCTGCTATGAGACAGAGCGTTTTCTGGTACATCTAGTGGCACGTCTTCACTGGGCTGCACTTTATAAGGCTCATCAAAATAAAGGGATGAGACTTTAAAAACAAAGGTTGATTCTAAGAAGACAAGGTCATCTCAAACTACTTCCTGTTCCCCAATTCATCAACAGATGGAGGGTTTTGTTTGTTGGTTGGTTTTGTTTGTTTGTTTTTAAATCAGGGAAGCACAGAGATCTTCCAAAGAGAGGCCCCTGTACTTTGCGGGAGGGACAGTCAAAGCCTTTCCAGAAAGTAACTGAGGTGGACAAGGGCACGTTTCAGGTGTGTCCTTCCTTGGCTGGCCCTCTGGGGGACACATCTGCCTGATCTCAGTGTTCCGTCCCCCACCCCAACCCTGCACTGGTTTGTACCTCCTCCACGGCTTGTCCAGCCCCTGTCCAAAACCTCCTCATGCCCCCTAATCTTACAGTGGTGCCTGTCCACTCATTCCCACCCCGTGCTTTCTGTGAAAAGTCACTGAGTGCAAAGGAAAGATAACTTCGGAAAGAGATACAGGGGGTGGGAGACCCCAGCAGAGTCTCATGTGCCTCCCTTTCTATTTCAGAGTGAGAATTCAGATGTGAGAGGCCGCCAAATGCACCTATTAAGACATGGATATGATTTCAAAAGTGAAGCCAGACCTTTTCTAGAAAAAATCAAATTTTATGTGGCTGCTTGGTTTGATGATGGGGCCTAGCTAGGCCAATTAGGTTTTGCAGCTTCAAGGTGTGCACAGAAAACATACGTACAGCAAATATCAATCAATACTCAGGTAACTGTTCAGACATACAAGGAGAAATCTTACAAGCCAAGATGACTTTATGTGATCAGAAATTTCAGGATGTACCAGCTTTTGGATCTTCTGCCACACAGAGTGACAATGTCCTGGATGAGGGCCAACTACCCCTGGTGACTAAGTTTTTAACACCCTCCCTGGTGGACGTTAGAGGAAGGTTCAGGCCTCTATCCTCCTAGACCAGTTCCTGACCCTAAACCCCACGAGTCACCCCTATGCCACGTGTGAAGGGAGAGTCACAGATAACCCACAGGACCAGAGTCATCTGTGCACCTGACATCCAGATGCTAAATGTTTTATGGGTACACTAAAAACAAACTGGCAGGGCAGAGAATATGAAAGAAATCACATTCCTAAAAACCCAGAATGGAAACTTACAAACTTATTTCATTAGTGGTAAGATTGTGACTGATTTTTTTCCCCTTAGATTTCCCAAATGTTCTCTATTGTTGCCTTAAAATTATAATTTTAAAAAAGTGTATTTAAATGAGGAGGTTTTTTCTTCAGCAAAATCAAATCAGCTCCCCAAATTGAAAAATTATCAGCATTAAGCAACCAGGGATTTGGAAGAGAACCTTCCTTAAAATTCTCAATGTTAAAATCAACCTATAATTTGGAAACAGAAGCAGCAGCCACTTGTTGAATACTATTATAACACGGTCTGTGTTGGCGAGGGGAGGGGCAGGTAGGGCCATAGTTAAATTCTCAACTCCAGTCTCATCCTGACGTGGAAGCACTTAAAGACTAATCATCCCTCTTAAAAATCTGATGAATCGTCCAAAAATAGTGGTTAAAGTGGAATTTATTTATATGTTCCCCAGAGGACAAGACAACTCTTTAAGAAGCCACATCACAGGATAAACACACGTCTGTGCTAAAGACTGATGGCAATATGGACCTGGTGTCAAACTCATTATCTGCTTGTCAATAGCAGCTGACAATTCCTTTATGAAAAATGAGAGGAGTACTGAACCAGCGTTGCATATTAGGCAGGCAAGAGAAATTCATCCAAATGATTTGGTTGGAGCAGATAAAATTCAGACTATTAACAGGATCAACTGCCTATAAGTGATCTAATTTTTTCTAAAGAGGACATCCCTGTAGAGTGACAATATGCTGATTTGTTCCTTTCAGGATCACTTATTATTTGCTCCCAACCTCTAAGCACAGGAGCTCTCATCACCTCAAACAAAAACATTCCCAGGCTCTTTTTAATATTCCTTCAGTTCCCCAGCTTCAAAATGATCTTTAATCGCACAAATCAGAACTGCAGCATCTTCCTCTGTTTCTGAAGCCAGCGCTCCCAATGAACACTGGCCACTGCATTATATACACCACAGACTCACCGCCCTGTGTCTACTTGATCACTATGGCAACACCAGCTTCATTTCCTGTTTATGCTGAGTTGGTGGTTTCGGTAAATTTCCATAATGACCCCTAAATCATTTGCACAATTGGTAGGTCTGATTTGGATTCTATTTAACACATGTTCTCTGGTTCTGCTTCTTGCTCTAAACTATCCTGCAGAGAGTGGAGGCTTTTCTCCACAGTGATATGTTCCCCATCCGCAAAACTTACAGCCTCAATGAGCCAAGTGCATCAATCTCCCACTGAGGTGTCCATGTGCTGTCTTCTCGTCTCTGGTTAACTATCTAGTGGCCCAAATAAAGCTGTCAGTGTCACCAGGAAAAATTCAGATTCCCATCCAACTGTCTTCTCCATCGAAGCAACACTGCAGTTTATGTAGCTGGTTCTAGTGAGAAAAGGAGCTAGCCCTACTGGAGTTGACAGTAGTGGTCTGCTGATCTCAGGAGATTAATCAAACAGGATCACCCCTCTGTTGCACTGAAATCAACCAAGCACGTACATCCTGATCAACAACTGCTTGGGTAACACGGCCCCAGCTCTCAGGGGAGCTTCAGTTTCTTGGAAGAGACAAGGCACATAGGCTCAGGTTTTGGGGGAGGCTCTCATTTCAGTAGATCAAAAAGTGTGTTTTTCCCTCAATTGGAGGTGGCACCTGGGGGAGGTGCCATAGAAACTAAGGGAGAGGTGAAGTGGAGTAATTATCAGCTCCAGTTGTAGACACTGTCTACACTGAGGTTCCATGTAATCCTGTTGGAAGACAAGGCTCCCCTGCTGTTGGAAAGTGGAGCAGCAGTTTGGGGAATGCACTGCTATTCCATGATCTCATTCTGTGTGAGGGAATTCCAAGTCTCTGCAGGGGAGGTGACAGGCAGCCAATGGCAGAAGAACACCTAGGCTTATCCCCAAGCCAATGCCTCACCCCAGGACCTACCTGTGCACCTGCCCCTGTGCAGATCCCGGCTTCTCAATGAACTGAGAATTCAGTCTCACAGTCAAGAATCCCCCATCACTTGGGGGAGTTAGTCGAAACAGGTGAAGGGGATTAAGAGGTACAAACTTCCAGCTGTAAAATAAATAGGTCACAGGGGTGAAATGTACAGCATGGAGGGAATACAGTCAGTAACATCATAATAACTCTATATGGGGACATGGTTACTAGACTTATCGCAGCAATCAATTCGAACTGTACATAAATGTCAAATTGCTTTGTTACACACCTGAAACTAAATATGTCAACTATACATGGATACAAAGTTAATTAAATTGCCATTTGCAGCAACATGGATGGACCTAGAGATTTTCATACTAAGTGAAATAAGTCAGACAGAGAAAGACAAATACCGCATCATATCACTTATATGTGGAATCTAAAAAAATAACACAAATGAACTTACTTATAAAACAACAGACTCACAGACATAGAAAACAAACTCATGGGGTAAGTCGGGGGGATAAATTAGGAGTTTGGGATTTGCAGATACTAATTACTATTTATAAAATAGATAAACAACAAGGTCCTACTGTACAACACAGTAAAGTATATTTGGTAGCTTGTAATAACCTATAATGGAAAAGAATCTGGAAAAGAATATATATATATTCATATATATATATGTATAACTGAATCAGTATGCTGTACACTAGAAACTAACATGATATTGTAAATCAACAATACTTCAATTTTAAAAAATTATTTTTTAATGGAAATTTGGGGAGAGTATAGCTCAGTGGTAGAGTGTGTGCCTAACAAGCAGGAGGTCCTGGGTTCAATTTCCAATACCTCCATTAAAAAAAAAAAAGGAAACTCCAATCCTTTACAGTAAGGCAAAAAACAGATCATGAGGTCAAAATTCACTATGATGTCAGAAGACCAAAATTTCAGAAGAAAGAAAAGAGGGCTGGAGAGAAAAATCTCAGGAACTCTAAGGACTAAAGAAATATTTTTAGTTTTAAAACAAAGGCAGAACAAGTATGTACAGTCATTTAATAATAGCACAAACGGACCCTGGGGGCGTAAACAGGGATTCTGAAGAGCTTCCCAGATAGCTAACCTTGATGTCCGCCTCCATCGCCTCTGATCCGCTGGCCTTCTGGGGCCCCCAGGGACTAGCCTGCACTTCCAGGGTTTTCCAGATGGTTCTGGAGTTGCTCTCTCCTTACCTTACATCCGTTCTAACTGGGAGAGGCTACTCTTCAACCAGACTGCCTCACACCCATGTCCCACCCGGTTCCCAGAAGAGTTCCTCTCCAAGTTCTCTAAGCTGTTTCAGAGCTGCCAAAACTTCTGCAATTTTTGTGCTCCAGTTCATCCCCAAACCCACATGGCTCAGGCATGGGACCCAAGGACAGAAACAGCCTTACATGGAAAATTTAGTGCCTCTACCCCAAGGCTCAAGGGGTTACATGAAAAATCCGGAGGAAATCTGGAGTCCACAGATCACCAACTGCAGCTACCTTCTCAGGGACGGCAAGAGCCAGGTCCTTCCCATTCTCAGTTCAGGGACCTAGAAAGCTTAGATATTAATTCCTGAGATCAACATGGAGCTTCAAGGGGAAAAGGAAAAAACCAGATAACCGATATAGTGCTTTCTTCACGTGATCTCACAGATCAACAGGAATGTCTTTCCCCTGGAATGCTGAGATTTTCCATAAAAATGGAATGTAAAGAATTAGTGGAAACCTTTCTTATCTTGGAGAAGCGATATTTAAATTGGTGTGATATCAGGAGTGTGCAGAAGTTGGCCAGCCTGAAATAAAACCTGAATCACGAAAAAGGATCCTTCGTCACGCCAGACACTCCTGGCCTCCCTTTTCCATTGCATCTCAATATTCTCATGGTACCTCTATCCTATATAGATGTATTTTAATCTCCCAAAAAGCCCATGCAGAAGTACAGGAGATTCTCATTCCTCTGACTGAGCATCAGCGGATGGGATGCCTCTCCCGGGGGCACGGGCCTGTATGGCCTCTTGTCTAACTAGGGAATGGAAGGCTTGGCGGTTTCATTCACCACTGTAACAGGTGGGAGAAAGAGCCTGCAGTGGAAGAGAACCCCGTGTCCCTAAAAGGCCAGCACATGGGCAGCTGGTAAGGCTAGGACGGTAACAAGCCAGTTACTGAGCTGCTCCCTCACCCCCACCCCCATGCCACTCGGGATTAAGTATCAGAGGCAGGGCGGAAGAAAATCACGTTTTGGGGGTGAGGGGCAGGGGCCGAAGGATCCACCAGGACCGTGACATACGTAGAGAGGATCATCAGCTCTCCGAGGCCAGCAGAGCCAGGAATGGGCAGCTTACCTATGGTATCCAGGAGTCTTATTTTTGGAAAGTGACATCTTAGCATTCGGCAGGCTGTCAGCAACTTGAAACTTAACAGCCAAGAGCCTTCCAGAGAGAAGGCCCTGCAACTCTGTCCTCTACCAGTCAGCCTGGCACAGGCAAAAGAGATCTTTACTCCTTTTCTGGTAGGAGGCTTTTAGAAATTATACTCAAAATGCTAGATTTATTTAACCAGTATCTCTAATAAGGAGGCACAGAGAGGTTGAGTAACTTGCCCAAGGTCACACAACAAGGCTTAGGGGCAGAAGTCAAGCTCTGGGATGTGGACTCGGGTCTCAACTCTTCTCTAGGCTGCCTCTCTTGGGTGGGAGCTGCAGGCAGGGGAGACCACTGGGTGCACTGGAGCACACCACCCCCTCTGGCCAGAGTTAATTTCTAAGGGCTTTCCCACATGCAGCAGCAAAGCATCTGCTGGCGCCGCGAGACTTTCCGTAGTGAAAGCACACAGACATCTCCATTCCTTGCAGCTCAGCATTACTACCGCGGAGATACCAGCAGCATCTCCCCTCAGCAGCTGGTGTGAACACCTGACGAGGGAGCACCTACCTGTACTGCGCTGCACCCGGGGCCTGGCACACACCTGGCTCCACCTGCCCTCAGACACTTGTGAGGTTTGAATGGGAGACTCCAGGTATGGGTTAGGAGCCCCCAAGGCAAGATGGAGGCAGCAGAAAGGAAAGTCAATGACGGCACAGAAGTAGAACTCAGGGAGTCACTGGATGAGCTGGTGGGTCAGGGGGCCTCAGCAGCACAGTTTCCATCCAAACGGGGTGCAGGGAGTGTGCAGAAGAACCAAGGCCAAGAACATCAGAAAAACCTGCATCTGAATCCAGAGACCTGAAACTGACAAGGGAGCCTGGCCCACCACCCAGAGAACAGACTACAGGTAACACGTGACACACTCAACCAGAGCCAGGCTCTGTGTCTGGAGAAAGGCTTTGAAACTAGGACGGTAACTGAGGGCAGGGGAGCCCAGAGAGCCTTCAACTGCTCCAAGCCTATAGGAGCTCACCAAATAACACAGAACTACCCTGCCCACCTCCAAAGGGCAGGTCCCGTGAAGCACCGGCACACCCCACTGGCACACAGTATGCATGACTGTGTGCCTGCTGCACGCCTAGGAATCACCATCCTTGGGGAGATTCAACAGTTCAAACTCTGCCATGGGGAGAGAAACGTTTTTACATTCTATGCCCACATCGGAAGCAGATCCTATGATCAGATACTCCCCACTTGCACATCTGGTTTCCAGCTGGTGGAGAATGAGAAGCAGGGTTCCCCTGCCCTCTCCCCACCTGGCCCTCACCCATCAAGCATCAGAGCCTATGGCTCATCTGCATCTTTCAAGGAAAGAGGGATACGGACCCAGAAGCCCCCGTGGCCAGAGTGCATCTTCTCCCCGGAGCTGTGCTGACCAGAAAGGCCCCTACGTCACCTGTGCCCAGGAAGTCAGGGGCAGTGGCTGCTTGATTACCCAGCCTCAACACCACTAGCCATAGGAGTCCTCTCCCCAATGCTCTAGGCGGCCCCTACTTCCTTGGGAGTTTGAAGGATGGTGCAGGTCTTTAGTCCAGAGAAAGAGCAGGTAGCAGGCGGCAGCCAGGCCGAGTAGGTACCAAGAGCAGGTAGCAGGCAGCAAGCAGCAACCCTCCCCATTAGTCCGGGGAGGGGGTGAAGGCCACCCCCTGACTCTGATCCGTCCAAAGGCAATGCCTGCTCTGAGGGCGGCTCTGAAGGACATCCTGCCTCCCCACTTTCCAGCCCTGCTCACCCCCAGAAACACTCCCCTGGTTCCAACTGCAGCCTCGCTTGTCTCTTCTGTTCTGCAAAGGCTTCTGTCCTGCAAAATCCCAAGGTGAGAACCAGACTCCCTCCCACACCTCCTCCCCCCATACCACCTCTCAGTCTGTGCCCAAACAGGCCTCGGGGAGGTGGCCCGGGAAGGCGGGGCTGGCAACACAGCATGCCCTCCCCGAACTCCCAGCACACGCCTCACAACCTAAAGAGAACAGAAGTTGTCCGGAGAGGCCGCATCAGAAGACGCTGAGCCTGCTAAACCTCAATCACTCTGGGTAAGTCAGCTCGGCAGAGAAACCAAGGAACTAATCCTTAAATAACCAAAAAGACTTGGCTGCGTCCCCTGCCAGGTCTTGAAAAGACAAGCTGATTTTCAGCTTGCCTTCCTTATACCTCTGATGGGGAAAAAAAAGTCCAAGTGCTGTGGACAAGAATATTTTTCTTTCCTAAAACGTTTCTGCTGAGAGGCTGGCTACCAAAGAAAAGGGGGAAGGGAGTCATTTTTGCTGATATTTCTTAAAAAAAAAGATGATAAATGATGATTAATATGGCTACTTTCTAAGACTTTACCATTAAAGTTTTATATAAGCACACTCTTTGTGCTGCACAATATTTATTAAGATTCTAGTGGGTAAAACTGACATAGTTGGTCATATTACAAAATCATCTGTAACACAGTGGAAGTTTTTCTCCATATTACAAAGGTTACCAAAGTGTCAACACCAAAAGAGAAAAGCCAAAACTCTATTTGGCAGGGGGGTGGGGGCAGCGTAAGACAGCTTTAATGCAATTTTAGATTGAAAATTACTGTGTAACACTACTGAAAAATAAGAGCGTATTAGAATTTTTATCATTCCATCCTAAACTAGAAGAAATTTGAAGACATATGCCCCCCAATGTTCACAGCAGCACTATTTACAATAGCCATGATATGGAAATGACCAAAATGCCCATCGACAGATGACTAGATAAAGATGTTGTGGTCTATATATACAATGGAATACTACTCAGCCATAAAAAATAATAAAATAATGCCATTTGCAGCAACATGGATGAAACTGGAGATTATCATATTAAATGAAGTAAGCCAGACAGGGAAAGACAAATACCATATGATACCACTTGTATGTGGAATCTAAAAAAATGACACAAATGGTCTTATTTACAAAACAGAAATAGACTCACAGACATAGAAAACAAACTTATGGTGAAGGGAGAAAAAGGGCGGGAAAGGATAAACTGGGAGTCTGGGACTTGCAGATACCAGCTACTATACTTAAAACAGATAAACAACAAGTTTTACTATGTAGCATAGGGAACTATAGTCAATATCTTGTAGTAACCTACAATGAAAAAGAATATGAAAACAAATACATGTATGTTCATGTAGGACTGAAGCACTGTGTTGTACACCAGAAATTGACACAACCTTGTAAACTACTCTACTTCATTTATTTTATATTTTTAATTTTTTTTGAGGGGAGGTAATTAAGTTTCTATATCCTCCCCAACTATACTTCAATTTAAAAAAAACTAGATTAGAAGAATTATTTCTCTTCCAACCACAGTGTCAGAAACCTTGGCTGGCTGCTACACTTGTGCCCCTATTCCCGTGGAAATGAATGTGGCACCAGGACGCCTCCCAGGCATCTTTCCAGAGAGCCCTCTGTCATCTCTCTCCTTGCTTCCAGCTACTGCTGGACCACGCATCTCACAGGATGGTGATGGCAAAATAAAACTCAGAAATCCTTTCATTCCCTCCTCCCAGGCACATACATTCCTTCACCAGTCCTACATTTGGCATCACCATCAACACTTAACATTCCCGAAACAAACCCCAGTTGCCAATGTTCCCCTGCAGCCCCTGCAGGGCCAACTTCAGACTCATTTGAATGGAAATGAGTATTTCCAGGTGCTGTCACTCAAGCTGGGATTTCCCACACCAGAGATCGCCTAGTTTTCTAGATTTTAACACACACCCCGTGCAAATCAAGTTGGCGTCTGTTTTTTGTTCACAGGGCAGCCGCTATGTCCAGACCCTGTCGGGAACCTCCAGTCTCACCTCCTGGCATCTGGCACGTGGCCAGGCAGCCACCGTGTCTCACTCTTAACCCTCTGGATCCTAAATATGTCTCCTGAAGTCCCAAATTTAGCAGGGAGACTTGCTCAGCATGAAAAGAATTGGAACAATGCTTTCGCAACCTGGATCGTTTTCCATTCCCCCAGAGAGAGAGAGACAATTCTAGTAAATCTTCAATAAAGGAGGAAATAGGTCAGGCTCAGTTCACAGTAACCACTTGGATCAATGCATCCACCAAACACCATTTCTGGAGTGAGGAAATAGCCCGCCCACATGATGCAAAGTGATGGTTTCATAGAGGATTATGTCGGCATCAAAATCTCTACGGCAGCTGATCACCACGTTATAAGGGTGGGCCTGAGGGGAAGCAAGCCCCCAACTGACTTAACTACAAACAGAAGCCCACGGGACAGACCCAAACACCCCCTGGAAGTGCGTCTGGCCTGAGCCCAGGCTGGCTGTGGCGGCCAGGGATCAATGCTTCATTGTGAACCCACCGGCTTCGCAGAAACTCAACAGGCCACTGTGTGTTCACAGCAGCTCCCTGAAAGGACAGAAATCACTCCTTCTGAGCCAGGGGAGCAGGGGGTTTGTCCATTTTAAAGCCACACTCACCAGCCAGCAGCAGAAAGGAAGGAGGATGAAGGAAGGGAGAGGGTGGGGAGACAAACAGTCCTCCAGCGAAGCAGAGAGAGAGGCAGGAAGGAAGGGCTCTGCACACTCGCAGGCCTTGCAGGCGGCATCTGGCCACGCGCTGATCTTGCAGACGCTCAGCCTAGGTGAGGAGGAAAAGCAAATGCCTGGGACGCCAAGGCCTGGCAGACATTAACAGGCAGTAGCACTCAGCACAAGTCAGCTTAACACCCAAACCAAACACGTCCAAAAGGGGGCAAATGACTTTCCTCAAAGGAAGTTGCAAGGAAATATTTTTGGAGTTTTGCAATGAAGCTCAATAAAACAAAGCCTACACTTAAGGAAGACCCCAGTTATTTCTGCATGAAGTTAAAGGAGGGCACGAATGAAGACGATACAAGTTATTCCAAACACATTGTTCTCAGATGTTTCTGTAATTCTTTCTCTCTTTCTCCTAACAGTTTTCATGTCAAACATCGACATGACATGTATATTTAAACTCCCTGAAGCATTAACAAGCATTTTTCATTCCAACAATTTTTTTTATTTTTTTATTTTTTTGTATCCATAAACATTTACGAAGAGGGTAGATCTCATGGTAACTTTTTTAACCTTTTTTTTTAATTGAAGTATAGTTGATTTACAATGTTGTGTTAGTTTCAGATGTACAGCATAGTGATTCAATTGTACATATATATGTTCTTTTTCATACTTTTTCTATTATAGATTATTACAAGATACTAAATATTGTTCCCAATGCTATACAGTCGGTCCTTGTTGTTTACATCTATTTTATATATAGTAGTGCGTATATGTTAATCCCAAGCTCCTAATTTATCCCTCTACCCCCACTCCTTCCCCTTTGGTAACCATAGTTTGTTTTCTGTCTCCAACAAGTTTATTTTTAAGGTTCCAAGCATGTAGCACAAGCAGAAATGGGACTAACTGAATAACAGAATCATTTAGCATTTGTACAGTGCCTAACAGTTTACACAGTCCTTTTTATAGAAGCTTTGTCACAGTCAAATTTCCCAGATAATCCAAACATCTAACGTTAAATTCAACCTAAGTCAACCAAACCTTCGTCCAAAGCTTCTCACTGGCTTTCTTTGGATACTTCTCTCCTTATTGATTCCCTCTTCATAATCCTTTTCCTGGATGAAACTGAAAATCATGTTCACAGGGGTGGACCAACTCACCCACGGTCTTAGAAGCATGTTAGAGGAGGAATCTGGGGCACCAAGACCCCCTGCCCAGCCCTTCCTTGAAGCCACCTCTCTGCAGCCCTGACCACCTTTAAGAGCACAGATTCTAAAGGCTACTGCCAGGAGCGCTTGCTGACTGCCACCAAGTAGCTAGCAAACCTTAGCAAGTGATTAAATGCTCCCTGCCTCTGTCACCTCATCAGGAAAGCGGGGATAAAGGTAGCACCTTTCCCCCGGGGCAGTGTGAGCTGGCGTGTGTCACAGCACTCGGTGCACAGGAAGGGCCTGTTATCATTCTCTCTTCCTCCAACATGAAAAACTCCTGGCAGCAACCAGATTACCAGAGTTCAGCGACACTAGCTTGTAAATTTGGTGTGATGGAAGGATATATGATCATGTAAACTCTTATCACCCAGGTGTAGGAGGGAGAATATGGCCACTCAAAGCTATCAAGTCCTAATCCCTGGAACTTGTAAATGCCACCTTCTCTGGAAGAAAGATCTTGAGATGAATAGGTAATCCTGGCTGATCCAGGTGGGCTACAAATCCAATGACAAGCATGCTTAAGAGAGACCCACAGAGGAGGGGAAAAAAGCAGGGGAGAAGCCACATGCAGATGGAGGCAGAAATGCGAGGGTGCGGCTACAAGCCAAGGATGTGGTGGCCACTAGAAACAGGGTGGCATGGAACCACTGTCCCCCACAGCCCCAGGAGTAGCACGGCCCTGCCGGCACCTGGATTCCAGATTCTGGCCTCCAGAACTGCAAGGAGACACATTTCTGTGGTTGAAGTCACCAAGTTTGTGGTAATTTGTTGCAGTGGCCCCAGGAAACAGATACACCAGGGAAAACACAGTGATTCGTTGAGCAAGAAATAAAAGAGGGAAGAGAAATATGCACAGCTCAGATTGCCCTTCTTGCAGAAACTGCTGAAAGGGAGGAAAATCTGATTGACACTCGGGTTTAAGATCCATGAAACTGTTTAGAAACTGTCCAGTCTGGAAAAACGGTCATCTGGACACTTGGGCCAGTCTTCTGTCTTCTGAGAGGCAGGAACGTGGACACCTGTCCCCTGCAGGGCAGAGCCGGTCACCTGGGGGCGGCAGGTGGGTCACGGCCGAGATGCTCTTAACAGGCTGGCTGTCTCCGGACGATGGTCTCTTCCAAATGTCACAGCAGACTCTGCTCTGCAGAGGGATGAGCTCGTTCCTGGGCAAGCGGCACTCACTGCAGATGCAGAATCAAGTTTCCTCTGAGATGGGCACCCAGCAGCCCCGGGAAGCCCAGTGATGGCCAAGTGCAGCTCTGAGAAGCCAGGCACCCGTGGGGAGGTCAGGAGGGGCTCCCTGGGTACCGATGCCAACAGCCCACAGCAGGCATAGCCAGCAGCTCCTGAGGACCCAGAAAGCAGGGCTGGCACAGAGTCTGCCCTGGGAGCAGGGTAGGGTATCCCCTAGGGAGGCCCCCAGGGCAGCAGTGAGAGTAACCGAGAGCCACAGACACGCCTGCTGGGGTCTGGAGACATCCAGGTCAGAGAATGTACTTGCAAGTAAAGCCAATTCGATTCCACCAACACACGTAGGGTGGTGTGGAGGGCGAGCGTGTTTTAGGGGCTAGAAACAGAGGTGGAGCTGAGGTTCCTCACCCGACTCTCTGGGAATGGGGAGCTCGTGAGAAGATGCTGAAATGACACCACCAGAGACAGAGTGAAGACAACGGCTGACCTTCGGTGCACACTCAGTCCTTAACAGTCACGGCCCTCAGCCCTGTAACACTTGTTCTTTCACTTGGTCCTCAGAACAGACAGCGAGGTAGCCTTCACATGAAGACTCCGTGGCCCAGAGAGATTGTCACTTACCCTCCATCAAACAGCTAGAAAGGAGGAGCCAGCTTTCAAATCCAGACAGTTGGGCCCCAGGGTCCCGCTGTAACAGGTGTGGAAAGGGACTAGAGATTTGGGGAAGGCATCATGAAAGCACAGGTAAGGCAGTGACAGGCTCCAGGCGAAAGCAGGGCGCGCCGTGGAAGAAAAGTCGAGTGAAGAGGTGACAAGAGATTAGCCTGAAAAACAAGAGGACTGCCAGGAGGCAGGTGGGGTGGACCCCATACCAGAACTTGGGCAAGAGAACAGGGGCGGGGGACCAGCTGTGCACCAGGACAGGGCAGCCATCTGTTAGGGGCCCCAAAATGCACTGAGTGGGGTGGGAGAGGAGGCCACCATCAGCCTCTGACCACAAAAAGGCCTTTGCTTTCTCTCAAGGGGGCTTTACGGTCACCTGTGTTGCTTTTTACCATTGCAGCTTCTCCTAGGTCCCCTTCCAGCCTCCTAGATCCAAACTGTCGAGTGTGGTCCAGCTCTCTGCATCTTAGCTAGTCCCCCAGAGGATGCTGTGACCCCCGAGGTGGGAGAAACTCTGCTGTAGCAAATGAGACCATCGTAGCAATCAATGGTCCAGGCCAAAGAGGGGAGGGTCCCAATTAGCCAGTGGAATTTCCATCCCGTACTTCATATTAAACTTGCAACTGTATAGACAAACCAAAGAATCATTTGAGCATTTGAGACTAATTAGACTTGCATTAATTCTTATAATACGGCTCATGTTCTAACTTTAGCAGTTCAACTCTTAATTACAAATTCAATTTGTCCAAGGGTAGAGCCATTTTTTTAAAATTTCAAGATTGAATACATCCGTGTAGCAATTAAAAACATGCATTTTAGCTACATCTCAAAACATAAAGCACAATGAGTGCATCTTATTTTCTAATCCAGACTTCAAAGTTCCTTTTTCTTTACCAGCTCTTAACATACTTACAAAAGCTGGGCAGTGACTGAAGAATGACCTCTCTTAACAATAGCTGAGTTAAACTCCTCAGAAACAGGTTGCAGCCAAGAAATTCTGAACACTTGATTAAACCACTCCCACCACAGAAGGCCACTGTGTTTTGGAATGGCAAAAATTAGACAGAGACAAAATATCTTTATTTGGCCTAAAACTTGATAACCATGCTTTAACGTGAACAGTGTTCGGACAATTTAAGGATCCCTACAAGGAATATCGAGTTTATATCCTTTAAGAATGAGACTTTACTACTAAGTGGGCATAAATCATCCTAAATTGGCTACTGTACCAAGGGACACTCAGTTGCTTGCTTACCCTCTGTTGCTTTAAAAAAAAAAAAAACAACAAGGCCTCAAAATTGAATTCTTAAGCCACAGAGCCAGTCAACAAAAAAACAAACTCTAAGATAAAGGCAGGAAAAAAATCTAACATGAGGCAAAAGTTGAATAAGCAAAAAACTCCTCCCAAGAAAGTGCTGACATCAGCAGTACTATCCACACAGCAAAGCTCGACTACGGTTGAGACCCTGTTAGAAAAGGATGCCGGATTACCACTATTTTATATCTGTTGGAAAGATACTGCTACTTAATTCTGGAAAACTCTGAGTTTTCCAAGAACTAAGCACTGGATTGAGCATACAGTGGGTGATTAATAACACACATGGACAGGATGAGCAGAGATAGCTGAATGAACACCAAACAAGTTTATCTTAACCTCAGTGTTACGCTTTGAGTTCATTCCTATGAAAGCACGTATAACCTCCAATACAGTCACAGCACTCAGCTCGGCTTTCAGTCAGAGAAACACAGGAACATAATTTTGAGCCACACTATTTACTAGAAGCGATTACTTGGCTCTTGGCAATCAACACGTTGAGTTTTGCAAAACTAAAGACCTTCTTGGTAATTATGAGCTCAGAAGCCAAAACTATCAACCAGTATATATTCTGATTCAAAACAATTTCATTTTGTTTTCACTTCATGTTAGTAGAAGCTTTTAAAACACAGGCCTTTGTTTTATTTAAGAATCTGACCTAATGTTATATCTAACTTCTCATGATTTTCAAAAGGGCCCTTTCTATAAAGGCCATTTTTGAAAATGCAAACTATCCCATTTTTGGAAATGCATTGCGTTGTTGAAATGCATTGTTTCAGGTTGTGAACATTTCAGTGTTCATTAATGCATTAAAACCATGTACCTCAATAGCATGGAGTATTATGCCACTGCCGAAATAAGTTCTCAAATGTCTTCTTAAACTTTAAGGATATAAGGAAAATATAGTTTAATATTATTTAAGGTTAATTTAATTTAAGTCACAATTTAAGGTTAAGTTAAAAAAAGAAAAAGATGGAATTTATATGAGTCTAATTTTAAAAAACACAATTTGCGAACAAACTGAAAAGAATTTCCAGTTATGAATTATTATAATGAGTGGCACCATTTTAAACTTTTTTCCTTCTTCCCGTAATTTTTACAATTTTCCAAACTTGCTCTAATGAAAAAATAAATACGATTTCTCACAAACAAGAGTTAAAGGGGAAAGAAGCCATATAACATATAAAAAGGAAAGAAATAAATTAACTAGAAAGAAATATTTCTACTAAAATAATCTTAGAAGATTTCAATTCCAAGGGTATGTGCAAAACTCATTCTAAAAGGTTACCTACATAATGAAGTTTCTGCTAGAGATGTTTTAGGGTTAAAAGATGAGTTGCCCAATGCTATAATTTATAAGACTCACTCACTTACTGAAGAAATGAGTGTCTTACACGTGCCACACAGTATTTGATGCATTAGGGACACTGAATGATCAAGTTCAATCAAAAACAATTAACCTAATTATAAATGAGGCGCCTCTACGGTGAGAATCTTCACTGGGATGTTTGAGAAGCATCCTCCGCCTAATTTGGGGAGGAAACATAACACTTTGGAAAAAGTATATGGATGGAAAGAAATAACATAATACTCTAGTGCTTACCTCCAAAATAAGAAATTAGGTCATTTTCTAAAAGTGGCAAATGAGCAACCTTTATCAGTAAATTTTTTTTAAATCACCCACGTTAAGTATCAAGCTAATATATTTAGTTTCAACCAAAGGCTAAACATTTAGTGGAAAAGTATTTAATAATTGGAAATTTAGAAAAAAAACGCAATATTTTTTCAGAAATAACTGGAAAAAATTTATTACATTCTAATTTACTTTGTTCACTTTTTGAGTTTCCATATGAAGAAGTAAAATAGCTGAACTTGACATTTTAACACATGAGTATTTATTCTTTCAGTTTATAACAGACAGGGTGGGGAAATTTTCCTGTGATGTTTCCTTTGATACATTCTCCGTGAGGCCAAGGGAAGGATTCTGGGTGTGGACCCTAAGGGCCAGCGTTCATGTCCTGGGCACTGCTAATTACACACCCTGCCAGGCTTAAGTATATTTCTTTATCTCAAAATGCAAGAGCTATTATCCATCTCATGAGATTATTTTGAGGAAGTGACGAAATTAGTTTTTTGAGAAAGGAAAAAATAAAAACTATAAACCTGTAAGAATGTTAGGTTTTATTACCTTGATAAGGGAAGACTATACAGCTTCAAGCAGCTTCAGGATGGGAGATGTAGACCAGATTCAAATACTCACCAGTGAACAGAAGAAGGGGGCAAAGACCCAAAAAGGGACCAGAAATTTTCATTATATAATCAACAGGAAGACCTTCATCTATCACTGACAGTGAACAGCCTGAAAATGTGGATGGAGCATCATTGCTGCTGAAATATCTGTGTCCCTGCTTTCTTCTATTGATGTAAACACCTGGGACTTCACAGTCAGGTAGAAACCACCTGACTCGCCCAGTCTCCCTGCTATGCTGCATCTCTATGCATCTCTATGGTGAACCAGGTGTTCCTAAGCAACCATCACCTAATTATGGTCCGCTGAACACTAAATACGCCGGAGCAGAAGTCACCGTTTGGTAGACATTCCCCAACACCTAAGTGGCCAATGAAAAAGCCACTCCACTCGCAGGTCGATCTGTTTCACGCCTAGAGGGGCTGCTGGCAGCCCACTCCTCGTCAGAGGCACAGCGGTAAGGCACTGATGTTGCCTGAGCTCTGATACTTCTTGGGCGTCTTCCTGAGGTTTCCGTACAGCCATGGGGACTGCCTGGGCACTGCCTGCCCTCAAATCCTCCAGGCAAAATCTGTCTCCACCACCTGCAATGGCGGGGCACCCTAGGATCCCACCCAAGTCCTATCCGCGCCCGGAGGGAGCCCTGGTTCGCACCCAAACCCAGCAGGCCCTGAGAGGGTGGAAGGCTCTAGAAACCCACGGCACAGCACCAGTACTGCTGGTCTCGACAGTTAACTCAGTGCTGACAAGGGGGCTTAGAGGATGATCACTCAGGAAGCAAGCAGTCCCTCCCTCTGCTGGGCAGGCTGGTGTCTGTCCCCAAATCAAATCAGCCAGACACCCTCTCTGCCTCCCAGAGAGCTGCCTTCACTGACTCACTTGGAGTTATTCCTGTCACTTGGAAGTCAGGTGGGGAAAACAATAGTTGCATGCATCATGCTGCCACAGTGACACTGAATCTGCTCGTGAGAAAAACAGTGCCCTTTACGTCACTCAGGGCTGCTGACATGGAGCCCTTGGTGGAAATGAGGAGCAGGATGGGAAAGCTTCCTCCCCGAGAGAATGACCACCCACATCTCCCCCTTCTCTTGAATGCCAGGGTGCTTACAACCATACCTAATGGTACACAGACCTTTCTTTTTCACTCTTACGTTAGTAATTTTCTTAGCCTTTTATGCCCCACTTCCAATTAATTAAGTGGAATTGATTTTACTGTTTTCTCTACGCATCTGTTTTTTTTTCATTTTATTTTTTATTGAAGTGCAGTTGATTTTTTTTCCTTTTTCAATTTTATTAGGTAGAATTATTAGTTTGACTGTACATACACATTATATTGGATTAAATACATATACACAGTATACTGCACTTTTTAAAACATTTACATATATGTACTATTATTGTTCCTAAGAACAGATTAGATCTTTAGCTTTCTAAACTTACATAGTTATCAAAGGAATAAAGCCAGCTACAAAATAAGATTCAACAGAATACGGCAATCCAATCATAAAGGACAATCAAATGTGCTTACACATATTCAAGAAATCAAAATAATAATTAGTTCATTTGTGTCATTATTGTTATCATTTTTTGAAGTGCAGTTGATTTACAATGTTAGTTTCAAGCAATTCAGTTATACATATACATACGTATTTTTTTTTTCTTTTCAGATTCTTTTCCATTATATGTTATTACAAGAAGCTGAATATAGTCCCCTGGGCTATAAGTAGGTCCTTGTTGTTAATCTATTTTACATCGGTACTTTTTTCTTCTGACAGTCAAAAATGTCTCCTGCTTCTCTAACTAACATCGAGAGGAACTCGACTGGAGAAGAGGTGAGCGGGGTGTTCTAGGAAGACAAGATAAACACAATTCTACCCTTCAAAGGGCTCTCTCACCCACTCAGGAACGAGAGTGTTCCTTCTGACTGAAGACGTTCTGGGTTCAAATTCTACTCCACCCAACACTGACCAGACACCTGAGATGAGCCACGTAGGTTTTCTGAGTCTCAGTCCCCACGTTTGCGTACAGGAGGCACCTGGCCTTCCTCCTCAAGTTGTTGGGATTCACAGGTGGGAGAACAGGTAAGAGCAAGTTACAATTTCTAATGCATTAGGTGTGAGCGAGCTCTTTATGTCATGAGCCCAGAGGTTCACGGTTAAAGTCTTGCAAAGTAAAATTCCAGCCAGCAGGGAACTAGTGGGGGGAAAGTGGCCGCTAAGTGATGGCTAATGCATCAATGACTGACGTGTGACGGTGACAACAGGCAGCACAGATGCAGTCTGACATTAATGGAGGGATGTGCCTGCGGTCATGCACACGGTGGGGGCAGGGAGACCCCACCGCCTCTTGCCTTTAACTTGCGTATGAAATCAAACATCAGCCAAGATCAATTAGAAGCCTGCAGTTTCATTCTCCATGATGGATGGGAAAAGTACATTCCCACAAAGTGAGGAAATATTTACTTGCGATGCAAGTCTGCCTGACGCCGAGGGAAAGGCTGCCTCATTGTGACACTGTGAGAGCTGCCGGGGCCCTGCTTGTCAGGGCAATTACTTTCTGCTCAAGTGGCCTTGCTTTTTAACATTTTATTATCTTACCAACAAAAAATCTCCGGAAGCAGTGATGATGTATTATGTTCATTCTTTCGCTCTCTTCCTGAAATTTCTGGACAACCATTAAAGACTAGCTGTGCCCTTGAAACAAACCACGAGTTTATTAATACTCAACCAATTAAGGGGAAAAAAGCAAAGTCACAGAGAGCCCCACACGAGCAATTATTAACGAAGCAGTAGGTGTGTGCAGGCTTTCCTTGCCACGGATTTTATTCCAGGAAGCATCCTGTGTCTCTGACTGAACAAGGACATGAAGCGTGTCCACATCATTACAAAGACCCAGAAAATACGAAAGGAACAGAAGGAACCAGCTGCACCTGTCTGGAAGATGTTCTGATCCGGGTGAGAGCCACGTCCCCTCTCACTCGCACAACCACGGAAGGTTCCTCCAGAGTCTCTCTCCGCCCCCGATGGAAAGACTCTGAAGCAAAGGGCCCCTTTATTGGCAGTGCAGCCCCATCCCCACCCCGGTCCCCAGCACATGCACGCGCGCGCACACACACACTGCACCACCTTTGCACCCGCTGCCTAAACCCCTTTTTTTTTATAACATGCACTCCGATCTTTAAGTACTCGATTCTAGGACCTTGTTGACTTCCAGTGCCTCTGAGACGGGAGGCTGTGAGCTCCTAACTGGGTGGGAGGTTCCCGGGTCAGGGGGCAGCAGCCTGCCAGCAGGAGCAGGAGCGGTCCAGGGTGGCTGGGACACCTGGTTGCTGGTGGCAAAGGGGACAGGGCCACCCCCTCAGCATCTGGGAAGAAACAGCAGACCCTGCCTGGCAGAGGAGAGGAACACTTTGGGGGACACCCTGGGACATCCCCACAGATTCCTGACCTGGTGTGTGGGATACAGGCTGAGCTGAGCTCCCTGAGATCTGGGAAGGAGGTGTCTCTTAGCCTCTCTTCCCTGACTGTTCTATCCACCTTATTTGTGCTCTCCAAGCCCATGTCACTGGCACAAACATACATAATAATGTAAAACTTCCAAAATTAATGACAGCCTTTGTTTTTCTATTTTCCAGGTGACTCTTAAAACCCATGGGACCATCCAACTGAAAACAACAATGACAACACCACAAACAACAACCGAAGACAAGAAAAACATTCTTCGTGGGGTACAGCAGAATTATCAAGAAAGCAAAAATGGGGACCACTTCTGGGTTTGAACTGTCTTCACCCCTACAGGCCCGTCAGTATTTCTTACTTCGGAAGTGCTAAAGTACAATACACGGAATCCACAACTTACAATCAAGCAAAAAGCTGCTAACAAGTTTTACTTGGAGTTCCATTATGGTTGCGATGATGCTGAATAATAAATTTCCAACTTTGGGGGAAAAGTACCCCAGGAGTTACAGGGAAGCGGTGGGACACAGAGAGTCAGAGCGCCCAGGATCAGTGCCAAGTTTTCACACCTGTCCTCCCCAAAAGCACTGCTCGAAGGTGCAGTAAGCACTCAGGTGCTGAATTCATCTCCCCTACCTGTAGCAGCAAGTAGCTGCCAAGCATGATTTTTAAAGATCAGTATATTTCAGGCTATATATCCGGTCTTCACTCTTCAAAATAGACAAGGTCCAATTATATATTCTGAAATTGTTTCTTGCTCTTTAAACACAGAGTATCTGGAGCCTTGTGTCTAAACAGAAAACGCAGGCGACCAGAATTAGAAACCCAGCACTCTTGAAATTTTGTAATTCTTGCTCACTTCTCCCCCCAAATAAAAGTAAATCCTAACTGATCTGAGTAAGAAGACCAAGTTGGCTTTCATTCTTTTGTTCTCTCTCTCTCTCTCATTAATGGTGTTTAAACATACAGCAAGGAGGCATTTTATGTGGTTTAGAATCCTTCTGAATTTTCAGCAGTGGGGTTCTCAGTCTGTGCTATTTTATTGGGGTCAGGGGCAGACTCACTTGTCAGCCTGGCTCTCCCTGACCCACCTCCCCCCGACCACTGGCACACTGCTCCTCCGAGCTCTCTGATCTAATTCTGCACAAATGCTTAATAAGGTTGTAGAGACTTAATACAATTAGGAGTGTTGCTCACAAATTAACCAATCCATTAACACTCTAGCAAAGAAACAATTCCAGAGGAAGAGCCAGCCAAACGAGGATTAGGAAACAGCTGGCTAAGGGGACAATCTGCTTAAAGAATTACACTGCAGTGCCTCCTCACACCTATGTTCATATGTTAGGTGCTTTATACATTTTAGAACAACAGAAAGTAGAGGTAGATCAGAGAACTGTCCTCTTTCCCCTCTGGGTTTCTGGAAGTGGGGAATGATCATCACTCTTTGCCAATTCGCCTTCCCCAAATCATCACACTGAGTTAATTACTTACAGAATCAACTCTTACCTAACAACTATGTGAAATAACTTTTTGCCATCGTAAGACGGATCTATAAACACACAGAGGGAAGTGTGGGAAACATAGAAAAGTTAAAAGAAAGCAAAAATACCAATAAATCCACTATCCAGAAATAACTACTATTACTATTTTGGCTTGTATTTTACACATTTCCATAGATTAAAAAATTTTTTTGTATCATTCAATAAAATTGGCATTATCCTACACTCACAATTTTGTCACTAGTTTTTGTCCCACATCTCAATATTACAATCTTAAAAATTCTTCCCTGTCATCATTCTTTTTTTATTTTTATTTTAAAATTGTTGTTGTTGTTAACGCAGGATTGAACCTAGAGCTTCGAGGATGCTCCATGCTCCACCACTGAGCTCTACCCTACCCCGTCATCATTCTTAGTGGCTGGATGGCATTCCATTATACAAATATACCATGACTTAATCCACTCTCTATTGCTGGATATTTCAGTAGTTCCCAATTTTTCACTACTCTAAATAATACTTCAGTAAGTCTGTTTTCAACTATCTACAACAGCCAAGACATGGAAGCAACCTAAATGTCCATCGACAGAAGACTAGGTAAAGAAGTTGTGGTGTATATATACATGGAATATTACTCAGCCATAAAAATAATGAAATAATGTCATTTGCAGCAACATGGATGGACCTAGAAGTGACCATACTAAGTGAAGTTAAGTCAGACAAAGAAAGACAAATATCATATGATATCACTTATATGTGGAATCTAAAAACAAAATGATACAAATGAACTTATTTACAAACCAGAAACAGACTCACAGACAAAGAAAAAAACTATGGTCACCAAAGGGGAAAGGATGCGGGAGGGATAAATTAAGAGTTTGGGATTAACATATACACACTACTGTATATAAAACAAATAAATAACAAGGACCCACTGTATAGCACAGGGAATCATACCATCTTGTAGCAACCTATGATGGAAAAGAATCTAAAAAAGAACATATACATGCACACGTATATAAAACTGAATCACTCTGCTGTATATAACACTGTAAATCTACCATCCTTCAATAAAAATAAATACATTTATAAAGATTTTAAATAAAAATAAATAACTCTGCTTTCAGGGGATTCTCCATATCCATCCACTTATTTCCTCAGGATGAATTTTTCACATTTTAGTCAAGTTCCCATCTTTTGCATATGATGCGTCACTATTTCACCCTGCAGGTGTGTACATTCTAGACACCTGCGCTTTAGATGATCATCACTCTGGAAACAACTCCTGGCCCACGGGTTGACCTCAGATAATGCAGCATCCTGCCATGTTTTTCAGTCCCACTCAAACCACATTATGTATGTCCTTAAATGTGAAGATGACTAAAATATGAGCTGCTGATGTTGCAGTGAAAGCAATTCAAAGGAGAGACTGGCCATCATATTAGTAAAAGACAGAGTGCTTCATCATGTAGTGGGGTCACAAAAGATATGCTGCTTGGTTTTAAGACTCATGGGAAACCAGGGCCCTGGCTTTCTCTAGGGCCTGAACAAACCACTTAACCTGTGTGCCAAGATCCATGTGTAAGACCATTCGCACTCACTTCCCACTGAAGAAGTCCACACAGAGTGAAGCAGGAAATCTCAAATAACAGAGGGCCTTGGAGACACAGGCCTTTTTAAACATCTCTACAGTCCCCTGGGCCTCTTGTTCCCTCAAAGTTGTGAGAATTCAACAGGCCACCACCAATAGTCTGGAAGATTTAGTTACACAACAGGAAACAAATGTTTCTGCAAGATTCTTTCACATCAACTCAGGAGTTTATGCTACTGTTTGGTTTTCATAGAATTATTAATGACTCATAAGCCAAAGTCCTGACATCAAATGATTTCTAAGTCATAATGACCTGTTTCAATCTCACAAGGGGTAGTTGAAGCAGTGAGACACAAAACATCCATCAAAGTCACAGACTCAGTCAAGACCAGAACTGAGTCACTGTAAACCCGAGTCACCAGCTCAGTTTCTGCCTTTTGGTGCTGGGGGAGGCAGAACGGGAGAGATGAACAGCTGAGCATGCAGGATGTTTAGGGTATTGATATTATAATTGTGGATACATGTCATTACATATTTCTCCAAACCCATAGAACGTACAGCGCCAAGAGGGAACCCTAATGTGAATGGTGGACTTTGGGTGATCACGATGTGTCCATGCAAGGTCATCAAGTGTAACAAATGCACCATCTAGAGATGGATGGATGCTGAAAACAGGGGGAGACCACGCATGTGCCAGGGAAAAGCATATGGGAAATCTCTCTACCGTCCTCCTAGTTCTGCTGTGAATTTAAAACTGCCCTAAAAAATTGTCTTTTTTTAAAAAAATTAAGATCTCCATCTAGAAAGATAAAGCCTGCAGACCCCCAGCCACAGGGCCCTGCCCCATCATTTCCAGTGTCAGTGCCGAGTCCCAACAGAGCCACAGGGCAGGGGACCCGTAGCCACAGCTACGGGGAAAACAAGGGGTACAGAGGGCTGATCCGGGAAAAGGCACCAACGCCCCGCCAAGCATCAGGCACGTCCTCCCGTCCTGTCTGCTCTTTCCCAACTGACCGCACACCTTACAAAAGGCAGGCACACCTCCCCCATGGAAAACTGTCCAGGGCTTCAAAGAAACAATGTGAGCTGTGGCTCTCGAGGAAGTCTTCTCTAATGATTAATCCAACACCAGACACTCACTGTAGGGCTTCACATCTTCCTTGTTGTATCCGTATCTAACTTAAGGGTCAGACAATGCACCCAAGAGAGAAGATTTTAGCCCTCGTGGGATGCTATGAAATCAGATATCTTATAAATTTAATGCCTCCATGTCTTCCTTCCCTTGACCAGCAAGAACTCATTTCAGGACCAAAGAACTGGTGAATTTTTTTTAATGACACCAGTAACTATTAAATGTGAAAAAAAATCCCTTTTAAATGTACCTAAATAGAATGTCTCTTTTTTTAGCATGTATACTCACACTCAAGCATGACATCCGCTGGAAATCAAACAACGTTCAAACAAGTCAAAGTGTGGCTGTTGCTGACACTGATTCTTTTCAATATAATTACAACGCTTCCCAAATTTTTCAGATTACACCGGAAAAGTTCACAAGTAAAACTACATGAGATTTAGTTTAGATTGTTTGCATCATACATACTGTTAAAATCCACTTTATCAAACACTTATTTATAAGGCAAATTTTCCAGTGAAAGTCAATCCCCATAAAATATTCACTATTTTCTACCTCTTAACAAAAACATGCTATGTCAGTTTGCTGCTAGGTCCATTTATTCTGAGTAGCATATACTTCTCTCTTATTACATACGTAGGAAAAGCTAGATCCTGATGTGTCAGAAACAGATGAAGTTACTTTTGAAAGTACACTTATTTAATTATTCCTGGAAGTCAAACACCAGAGTTCAATACACACATTCACATACACTTACCAGAAAATCAGTACACTTTTTAAATCTGAATCCTCACTTTATAATACCTCATAATTTTAGGTACCCATTATATTACATTCCTATACACTCATGAGAAAAGGTATAGATCTGCCATGGTTTTGTAACTTATTACAAAATATAATTAATTCTATTAAAGCTGTATCACTTTAAACTCGACTAAACTGCTTTGATTAATCTGTTACAGCCTTTCTTTTTACTGTTTTTAAAAATCTTCCCCAAAATGCAAATTCACACGTACTTGAAATTAAAAACTGTGAGATCTTTTCGGATAGAAAGTAAGGTTGATTTGAATGACAGCTTTGATGAGGACCTCTGTGCTAAACGGAGTCGTAGGATAGGATATTTTTCATTCACTGATTAGCCTATATCGTCATCTCTAAAGTTTGACCCAAGAAAATGTGTATGTATGTAAGTATGTACGCGTATATGTATATTTACATAATATACAAGAATATTTAAAGCATTCATTGACTAAAGTATATTAAAATTAATATTGTTTTTGTTTTCAGAACCATTTCTGAATAATTCCCTAATTCTGGTTAAACAAGATGCCTTTAAGTTAAAAAAAAACAGCAGGTGTGATTAACAGTTAAGGATGAATCCTGGTTTACTTGGTCTACCTGGTTTACTTCCCAACAAACAGGAGGGTGCAGGACTAGGTAACAAATCCTTCAGAGATCAGCTGGTTTCCAATTCTCTGCTCTGAACGGTTTTGAAAATGAAACTAATCAAACTGTCAGCTTACAATCATTAAGAATAATTTCTGTTGCTAGATCTCAATATGAATTTCGAAAATAATTCAAAGTGGCCCTGCTATAACAAAATCCTCTCGCCCGATCTACCTACTTACATGAACAAGTTTCTCAACACACATTTATAAAAAATGAAAAATGGAAATAGACTTGGTGTTTAACCCTGTTTAAGCAGCAACAAATATCTATTCACAGGTACATGAGCTTCTGAAATTTTCCAAAGGCCTGTTGATTTCCCAAATACTACTCCAATAAGTTTTAACAGCGATTCAATTGTATATTAATAATTCTGGTGATAATCCAAGTAGATAAAATGTGGCACTTAGGCCTTTATGGTCCCATAAAATTATAAACAGAATAAAAGTGTCAATTGTATACACATTTTTGTTGCAGAGAAGTTTGATAAGGCACCACAAAAAGACTCTCAAGTTTAAACATGTTACACCAGGATAAGATTCTATGGGGAAATAATGCAAATACCAGTTCAGGAAGAAAAATTAAGCAGGTAACTTTCTCTCAATTTTTTTTTAACATTTTTTATTGAGTTATAGTCATTTTGCAATGTTGTGTCAAATTCCAATGCAGAGCACAATTTTTCAGTTATACACGAACATACATATATTCTTTGTCACATTTTTTTTTGCTGTGAGCTACTAAACTTCCTCTCAATGAAAGAAAATCCTGTTCATATACTTTTAAATGGACAACGGAGATTATCAAATGCCTTTAGTATTTGTATTCTATTTCTGATGGATGTCTTTAAAAGATTTTTGTAAGTCTTATAGGTTATTACAAGATATTGAATACAGTTCCCTGTGCTATCCAGTAGGACCTTGTTGTTTAAAAGTTTTGATACATGTGTAACTAATAAAACCATTACAACAATCAAGTTAATAAACAGGCCCATCACGACCCTCCCCAAAAAAGTCTTATCTTAAAATGTCAGTATTTACCATAAGGCATAAATTCCCTCCTTCTCAACTGTATACACAAATGCAAAATTTCAGATGTGAATTTACCAATGTGCAAGGAAGTGGTCGATTTTTTTAAATGCATTGACTGGACACACAGCCACACAGATCTTGGAAATTTCTGGCACTGGCTCCTTGTTCAGGGAAAACACTTCCCTAGAGCAAGATCTCATAAAGCAGGACCTATGCCTTGTTTTGTTCCCAGCTCTTACCCACTTGGCCAGTTATTTTACAGCACAATCTCCGAATGATTAAGCCCCTCAGCTGACTCTGTTGGGCAGGGCATCCTGAGAGCCGGCATCCTCCTCCATTCCGTCATCCTGTTACTCAGGGGCCACTGCTCTGTACACACCTGAAGCAGCCCTCCACCTTCCTGGACTTGTGGCTAACCAATGGAAGGGACACATACAAAGAGATGCAGAGTCTTGAAACAGAAGCAGGTTACATTTACAGGGTGTGGAGAGTCTGACAGTGTCCCATACACACAAAGAATGGGAAGGTTCTGTGGCTCAGGGGCTTCAGACTCAGTCTGATCAAGGTCAGCCTTAGATCTGCCCTTGCAGCTTGTCTGAGCGGGTTACCTACTTAGTCTCTGAGCCTTATCCCCAGCCTGAAAAATGGGGCTCATTGAGGTGGCTATTGGTATTAAATCAGGTAATACCTATAAAAAGCACTTAGAATAATGCCTGGACATTTTAGGTAGTCAATAAGCATTAGTTGTCCTTTTGTTGTATTATAATACTTTCACCCCTAAGTACTGCTGTGCTGATTAGAAATAAAGCAGATAAAGCACCGACCAGCGCCTGGCAGACAAGGTAGTGGTTATGCTTTAATTTACCACTTCTCTCTACTTGGGTCAACACTCTCTGTCCCGCCCACACCCTTCAGAGGGAACCCAGGACGCCCAGCAGCCTGTCACTGATAATTCCTTGACAGTAAGAGATCCCAGTTTAGTTCACCCTTTCTTGTAAAACCCACCTGTTGCATGAGATGCAGATGCAGGAGGAAAGAAGAAAAGGAGGAAGGGAAAATCCAGGACCATGATACCAAGTGTGGGAAGAAAGGAGAAGTTATGGGTTCCTGAATCTTCCCTGGTGGGGCCAAATTCCCACTCCATGCGGACACCCTTAAAAGCAGTAGCAAACAGGACCCACCGCCTGGAGATGCAGGGAGAGAAGCCATGTCACCCACACGATCTTCTAATCAAAAAAGCCCTGAACAGTGTGTTCCCCTTGGTAACTTCCTAAGCAGATGACCACTACCTCAAAAACTCACTGGCTCAGCAGACACCCCATTTTAAGAGAAACAGTCCCAAAACATGTCAAGATGATATTCAGAGGTTTCTTCTCTCCCTTCCCACTGAAGAGCACCCACAGGCCCCCCGGCAGGGGCGGTCCCTAATTTCTACCCACACCCAGCCCCCAGGGCTCAGCACGGAGCAGCCCACATAGCCCCCCCCTGGGGTGGCCCAGAAGACAACAAACAGGATGTATTCAGAAAGTATTCCAATTAAAAAAACGCCAACTTAATCACAACTCCCCGCATATAAAGAGACAAGAGGACAACCAATGGTGCTGGCAGCTCTTGGATTTTCACGACACGCCAGCCTAGGAGGTGGGTTGCAGGGGCACAGGGTGGCCCCCCAGAACGTCCTGACTCAGGCTGTGACCTTGAGCCAGAGCCAACCCAGGCCATGTGACAGCTGCACGTGGCCAGGACTTTGCAGCTGAGAAAGTCCTGTTTTCAATTATTTAATCTGATCCTTATCATCTTTTTAGACACTCAGAGTAGTTATTCTAATATCCATTTTAGTCTTCTGGGGCTTGAGTCACAATTAGGAGACCTGACCCAAATCACATGCCACCTGGGGGCAGGACCAAGCTTTAGACTCCCAAGGTCCGGTCCCGGGATCTCCCTCATCCCTGGCAGAAAACAAACCACTTCATTTTACCTCCAGATGCTCAGGCATCTTTCCAAAATAAGTAATAATAACTTACGTGTCTGTTTTACCAGATGACAACGACCATCATTTCATAAATAATTTTGTTAAAAAAATCTAAATCCAACATTTCTTAAAAATCACTCTGGAAGATGCTAATAGTTTCTTAATAGTCACTTATTCTACTTTTCTTAATGCTCAGTTTCTTTTGGTATAATTCTCCCCAGTGACATTGCAAAAAAAGTTTAATTTAAATTTAAATAAGCAAAAGTACATATTTAAATAAGCAATGTACATAACCCTTATAAATATCATACACCAAGTAGTTCTTTCCCATGACGACTGCAATCAGACCAGGCTCACTGGATTGTTTTAAATCCTTCAAATGCAGATCAGCATGCTTTCTTTGCCTTTGTCCAACCTCAAAAGAAAATGCAATTTGTTCTAAAGAAGGTGATTAACATCAATCTCCAAAGGCCTGTTCACCTCCACCTGAAGTGAAAGGTCTTAAAATAAATTATCGCTGACCTGAGTGGCATTTTGCCCCTGAGAACACTAACGCACACAGCCAAGAGATTTGCAAGGGATTTTACACTTTTCACCTCAATCAGATCTCCAGATGCTAAACACGAGAAAAGACAAAAACGCAATCCTATCTACAGGATTAGAAACCTTGGAGAAGGCAACATTCTGCCCATCTCTGCTTGTGAGAAAACATGGACAACACCTCCAATCAATTCATTTCATTCGAGTTCCTCAGAAGCTGAGAACTCTTCCTTCTAATTTACTGTTTCGGGGACTGCAGAACAGCAGTAGCCGCAGTGCATGGCTGGGTTATGCCAACTTCATGATTGTTTTTTTGCATCAAAATGAGAAACGGTACCCAACAGTTAAGAGCACTTGAAGATTATGACTTGGGACCCCAGAGGCTCTGGAGGAATGGAGCACTTTGGGGTCCACGAAGAGCTGAGCCACATCCTAAAGCACTGGGGGCCTCAGTTTCAAAAAGCATGAAATGACAGGGCCACCATCTTCACCTTACGGGACTGCTTTGGTAGTTAACTAACACATAAAGGACCATCACCTAGTGGCATGCACTATTCATATGTCCTTCCCTTGCTCCCGGGAATAGCAGTAAGCCTATAAAATCAATTACAAATGGCAGAAAACTTGGGCTTGGGGGAACTACACCCTTTGGGGTTTGCAGACATGAAGGAAACACGCAAGCAATGGCTCAAGGTTATTCGTGTCACAGGTCTCCAAGAACAGGGACTGCAGCCCCTGCAGACCGAGCACTGTGTTCTCTAGAGGATGACCTGGGAGGGAGACTTTGCCCCTCTTCGCAGTTGAAGAAACTGGCCTCAGTAAGGCAAGACTGACTGTCCCAGGGGACAAATGACACAGCCAGGATGAAAACTCAGCTTTAATCAGCCTATAATCACCTGATAATTAATCAGCCTATAATCACCCTTTAATCAGCCTATAATGCCATTCTCTGGGAATTCACCCAGAGACAGTGGTTTGTAAAAGTTTCTTTTTCATATCATCCATTATCATAGGTGATCTCCGAAGCAAACCTGAGTTAGAATGTCACCAAATGACCCTCTTCACAGACAAGGCACTGGCTTCACTGAGTTCAAGTGACAGGGTGGGCCCTTGAATGCAGGTCTTGCAATCCTAGATTCCCTTCTTTCATGTAGCCCAAGATTCCCCAACTGTGCTCGGCAAAGCAGAGGCATCTCAGGACACAAGCCCTGGGTGCTGGCAGATCGCTGTGCGGGGCCCAATTCTCCACCTGGGCTTGCCTTTAGCCGCACCCCTCCCGACCGCCCTGCAGCCCCACACATCCAGGGTGACGTCTAGCTCCCCACACTTGATTCTATGCTGGCCCTGGGACTGGCTGTGACCAGAAGAATAAGGCAGAAGTGATGATGTGCCCCTTCCCAAGCGTAAGCCAAGAGGTCTTGGCACCCCTCTGCTCTCTCTTTGGAAACTCAGCCTGCTGGAGGGTGAAGGACCACATGGAGGAGAGACAGCCCCGCTGTCCCAGCCCAGGCCATCCTAGACCAGCCCACGGCCAGCCAACCCCAAAATATCAAGACAGCCCAGCCAAGGTCAGCTGAGTGGATACATATGCACGAAGTATACAACCCAGTTACATCAACAGACTTCCCCCGGCCCCCACCAACAGAACACGAAAGTCAGTAGATATTTAAGCCATGAAATTTGGGGACATCTGTTACTCAGCAATAGCTCATCAAATACCTTGTTTTCCAACTTAGAGAGTCATTTTTTTAAAACCTGCCTTCACAAAATTTTAACTCAAAGATTTTTATGCTTTTCTACCTATGTAAGATTTTGCCTAACCGAAAGATTTTCATGCTTTAGAAAGGAAGTTTGAGAACGTCTGAGCTGGACTGTAATAACCTCCCTGTGGTCTTCCCACGCCTGTGTTCTGCACCTTTAGTGAGCGATGACCGCGTTCCCCAGTGTAACTGGGATGTAAAAGAAACGCACACACACAACAGTCGCATATGGAACACAGACTCAGATATCAAGACTGGGAACTCTTATTTTCGGCCATCACCATCCAGGCCCAAAAGATTCAATGCGTTTATAATGATACATAAAATAGAGCAAGGTAAGTAAGAATGAGGTGAGAAAAGAGAAGAGGAAACTAGGTATGAGACCAAGAAAAGGAACCAGAATTAAGGTCCGATTGCAGAGATCGTGACCCTGGGTGTTTTGCTGCTTTTCGCGCAGAGAGCAACCACTCTTGCCAACGTGTTCCTATGGGGAAACCTCAACTTCTGCACTCTTATTCCACATGGTTCATGGGGGCTGACCCTACACCTGGTCCAGTGGGCGAACCAAGCCAGGCACGAGGTTAACTGGAGACAAGTGATGTGAGCTGAGTCCAGAAGCCCAGCCGCAGGAGTGGTTTGTATCACTTGGGGAGAGAATTTCTCTTACCACTGGGCTTGGAGCTGGAGGATTCAGCCTGTAATCCCTTGGAAACACACAGGAAAGATGCTTGGAGAGGAAGACTCAGAATTCCCACGGCAGAAGACCTACACAAACATTTTTCCAGTGAAGACATACAAATGGCCAATTGGCACATGAAAAAAATGCTCAATATCACTAATTATCAGAAAAATAACAAATCAAAACTACAGTGAGGTATCATCTCACACCAGTCAGAATGGCCATCATTCAAAAGTCCACAAATGATAAATGCTGGAGATGGATGTGGAGAATAGGGAAGGGAACCCTCCTATACTGCTGGTGGGAATGCAGCTTGGTGCAGCCATTATGGGAAACAGTATGGAGTTTCCTCAAAAGACTAAAAACAGACTTACCTTATGATCCAGCAATCCCACTCCTGGGTATATCTGGAGGGAACTCTAATTTGAAAAGATACATGCACCCCAGTGTTCATAGCAGCACTATTTAAAATAGCCAAGATATGGAAGCAACCTAAATGCCCACTGACAGATGACTGGATAAAGAAGCTGTGGTGTATTTATATAATGGAATACTACTCAGCCATAAAAAATAATAAAATGATGCCATCTGCAGTAACATGGATGGACCTGGAGATTGTCATACTAAATGAAGTAAGTCAGACGAAGATAAATATCACATGATATCACTTATATGTGGAATCTAAAAAAATGACCCAAACGAACTTATGTACAAAACAGAAACAGACTCACAGACATAGAAAACAAACTTATTGTTACCAAAGGGAAAAGTGGGGGAAAGGGATAAATTGAGAATTCACAATTTGCAGATACTAACTACCACATATAAAATAGATAAACAACAAGGTCCTACTGTATAACACAGGGAACTACATTCAAAATCTAGTAATGGCCTATAATGAAAAGGAATATATATACACACACACACACACACACACACACACACAACTGAATCACTACAGTGTACACCAAAAATTAACACAATATTGTAAACCAACTATACTTCAATAAAAAAAGAACTCCCATGACTGCACTGAGCCTCTGGGACCAGTGGTGCCACCCACAGCCTTCTCTGCAACAAGAGCCAACAAATTCCCTGCTTGACGAAGGCCAGCCGGACTGAGGTTCTCTGTTCGAGAAAGCTCTAACCACTACAGCACACACATCTCAATCTGGCATTCTAACAGCCAACAGAACGAGGAAGACTAGATGATGGGTTATACAATTCACTGTGTCCACCAGGAAACACTGAGGGCTCAGGAGACTCACACCTTTTCCTGGAACTGAGACCCAGCAGGAACGCTCCCCAGAAGGTTATTATAAAGGTTCTGCATTGTGTGAGAAAAAAATCACTCAACATCTTTCTAAGTAATATGACACGCCACTTGAAATGCTTTTGCAAGTGCACACCTCAACACAGGTGGATGGCATTCACTCAAGGCATCAATCAGGAAAAGGCAACCTGCATCTGTGTGCATGGGCGTGCACCCCGTGCTCAGAGGACCGGGCTTTGTTAGGAACGGAGATAGCTTTGCCTCCCAAACCTCCCATCCATCATCTCGGCCCAGCTTTTATTAGCTCCTGGGGAGCGATGAGAATATCATATCCTCTCAGTGTGGTTCAATATACGGTTATCACTTATTACTATCAATGCTCACCCCTGAAATAAGGCTTATCTGTGTTACTGATACTTAAGCAAAAAACTCATCCTCGATGGTCCAGTTGCTGCAGAGTCTGTGGTGGCAGCTGTAGGTGGCAATGGCATTCACAAGTTCAGAGGCAGTGAGCTGCTTCTGTGCATGTCTAAGCAGAGGCAGCCTACGACCAACGTGGGACGCCCCCATGACCCTTCTGACACCCCTGCACACCCACTTCCCTTTAACAAGCACCTTCATGCTGTGTCAGACACTGTCTCAGATTTGACCCACTGCTCGAAACGTTTCTCTCACTCTCTTCTATCTAAAATGACCCACAGATCCAGGGCTCATTCCCTTACCCCATGTTATCTGACAAACTAATTTGAACTCAGATGACAGTCCTCACACTCTCTGGGCATCTGGAGAGACCTGCTGGATCCCTGAATCAAACATCTTCATTGCATGAGGGAGAAATCAGACATCTAAGGATGTCAACTGATTGAAGTGACAGGGAGTTGAGGATGTCATATTTAAGACGACTTAATGAGCCACCTCTCCCAGAGATGACATTTCATAAGCACCTTTCTTCCTTGGTCAAAATGATGAGCTGGTAGAAATTTCAAGTGCTTTAACAGACTGGCATGCCTACTTTGAGGTTTGTGAGTCTTTTAGGAACCACTATAATAAAAATGCCAGGCTTCTGGCCCATGCCTAGGGGGCCCCTAAGACAAATTATTCTCCAGTGTCCGTGTTTCTGTGACCATCAGATAGGAATAAGCGCTGGAAAGTAATTTTCCCAGTATCATCACGTCTCATTATCTTCTCTGAATAAGTCATCTAAAATTGGGCTCCCAGCTGCAAATTTCAAGATCTAAAGTGATCTGTGTTCTGCGTCTCTGAAACATCTTTATTCTTTTATTATACCTGAAAAGTTCCAGACTCATATCACATTTGTGGGAGGTCACTAAGGTGAAAGATGGATACAAAGCAGTGAGGTTTCTAGAAAATACCATGTTTCATAGTTCATTTTCTCTTCCGACATCAGAAAGCCTCTGCTTACTAAGAGAAACACTCTCCAGTCAATTATAGTTTGGGATGTAAAACTTCATGTAATGACCCTCAGATGCTCTCTTAACACTAGTCAAGAAAGATGTGACAAACTCTTCAACGGGCAGGGTCTCTCAGCCACTGCTAATTTCCTACCAGTACTCTCTCAACTTTCATTAGCATCAGGATCATCTGAAGTGTTTCCTTACTGGTTTCTGTGGCCCCCTTCCAGAGACTGACTCAGTACTGCTGTGGGGCCAGGAATCTGCACTTTTATGAAGAGCTTCAGGTGACTCCAATGCAGATGTCCAACACTGCCTTTCATGGTAAGAAGCAGTGCTGGCTTTTGGTGGTGCCAATTCTGAGGTGATCACTTTGTGACTTTTAGGGGGTTTTTTTCCTTTTAAAACATCATATTGGCCATATGTTTATAACATACATATGTGCATAACCACATCTACATACACATCACCAAAGGTCCCCCAGGCAACTCAGCTATCAA
Organism: Vicugna pacos; assembly: GCF_048564905.1. NCBI lineage: Eukaryota > Metazoa > Chordata > Mammalia > Artiodactyla > Camelidae > Vicugna > Vicugna pacos. The sequence continues at coordinate 25,196,661 of NC_133010.1, read as the reverse complement.
AGCCAGGGACCCAGAAAGGGGAACTATGAGCTTGAACAACATGAAATTGTCAATATTCAACCCTTTCTGACATGGAAACAGTGTGCGGGTGTGGTTAATCCCACAAAGGACATGGACAATGGCAGAGCGGATCGACCCCCTCTTCCTCACGACTGAACAGACACAGCCCTGCTCCCTCAACAGACCTCCTAACATTGGCATTGGTCCACCTATTTAGCCTTTTCAATAATCCTGCAAGGTATTTTTCCAGAAAAGTGAACTAAGGCTCAGAGAAATTAAAAACAGGCCCAAGGCCACATGGCTGTTCAGTGGTGACCACAGAATCCCAAATCAGAACACTTGATCTGCCAGGGGACCTCTGCCCTTCTTGCCTCCCCCAAGGGGACCCCACAGCTCATGTCTGGGCCACAACAGCCTCCACCTGTCCTAGTCCCCCTGCAACTGGCCAGGCCCTCACCCCAACCCTTCCGAGGGTCAGTAACACAGACTGCTCAATGAGCTCTCCACAGGAGCTCTCTGACCACTGGCTGGAAAGAAAGGGAGGGGCCTCTCTAAAAAGCCACACAAATGGGAGGAAAATGGTAACTGACAGAGAAAACAGTGCCAAGACCCCCATAACATACACACAGGACATAATGCTAGGGGATGACCACAGTAGGGACGTCACACCATGGCCAGAGGTCTGGGTATCAAAAGTCAAGCACGTGGAGGACACAGATGGCGAGGCTGTTGTCAAAGCAGCCTCTTTTTATCAACTTTCATCACTTGAGACAATGCCACAGTGAGCACGCCTGCAGTACTGGAGATGAGCGGATGGTAAGGTGAAGTCTGAGCTCCGTGCAGGTATAATTAATTTCATTCTATATTAGAAATAAAAACAGTGGAGATAATACAGAGTCTTCCCTGCCATGGAAACCTCTTACTAGTGCTACCATGGTTCTTTTAATATACCAGTGACTAAAATCAAATCCACCTAGAGTAGAGACATGGTTAATCTAACACACCGTAGATTTCATTTTTTCAGAGATCAGTATTACACCAAAATTCTACTTTATGGCAGTAACTGATTTATACATTTTTATTATATGTGATAAAATTATAGGCTTACCTTTACATATTTAATTAACAAAAGATAATGCTTTTTGCTTTAAATTTAGCAGCTGAATCTCTACACGCCTGTGAATTGCTAAGGGTACTGAACACAAACCCACAAGCTGGGCCTATTGTTAAGGTTATTACAAATGCTTAGAAAAATTGAACTTGATTGAAAGAAAGAAAAAAAAAACAGCAATAAGCATCAGTAATTTGGTTTTTTCTTCCCTGAGGGAACTTTATTCACTTATTCATTAATTCAACAAATATTTATTAAGTTTATTCATTTATTACATGATGATGACATCCTAAAAACTGTGCAGGAATTTGATTTTACACATTATCAGTATTTAGTTTAAAAAGAATGCTGTAGACAATTTTATAATATTTATGTAGCGAGAACACCACAGTAACTTCAAGCATGTGGTTATGACATGATTTAAAGTAACTCAAACTTCTCCACGTGAGAAGAGAGATGAAATAGGACCCATCAAAACTGGACGGCAGAAAGGGTGTGCTCCAGTCCCCCAGCGTGGGGTCAGAAGCCCACCCGACACCCTGTTTTAATTCCCAGGGAGAAAGAAGTCCTGGGGCCTCTGACTTCCAAAAGTAACCCAAACTAAAACATATGCTTTTCATGGTCTGTCACAAATCTGCTTTCTGCCTATTGAGTAGGACGGAGATTAAAATGAATATTCACCCATCTGAAAACAAACTGACTCTGTAAGCTTCCACTCCCCCCCCCCGGCTCTGCAGGCCATAAAAAGCAAAAGGTTTTGCTTCTGCTTAGGCTTTTGTAGTTTTAAATAAATCACTGTTAAATGGTCATCTTTTCCTCCAAGGGAGATTCTAAAAACTTCTCTGCTTTGACAAGTCTCTGACACCTCTACTCCCATCCTCTCCTGGCTGAAGGTCCTGGATCATTGATCATCATAGGTGGTTTTTCTCTGCTCCCTCTACCCCCACCCAACCACAGCAGCCCCAGGGCCAAAGTAAGTGGCACAGCCTTTCTAGCAGAACTTCCACCCTCCCCTCGCCTCCAACTCAGGGCCCACACCCGGAACTTCGTAGAAGAAGTTCTTAACGACTCATTAGTCTTCTCAGTTTGAAGAAAAATGGATGACTTCCCGAATTACACACCTGAACCAGCAATGCTGGAGAAGTCGTCTCCTGCAGATGCAAGAAGGTATATGTGCACCTCATGTCTGTGTCACACACCTGCACGTGGCCAATTTTCTTGTCCACTACCAGAGGGTCTATGGAGAAGGCCCCAGAGGTTACCATGAACTGTTAGTTAGTGGGCAGATATACATGATTTCTTCTAGTCCCATTGCTAGACACGGAATAGCAGTAACTTATGATAACAGCCAAAAAAAAAGAAGAAGAAATGAGAAAGATGATCACAGAGGAGTCTGCCATTGTCTTGGGGTCAATGCTGAGCTAAAACAGAGTGAACTGAAGAACTTAACTTTACATGATGCGTTACAAGCAGAAGAAGGTCCACTCGATAGCGTGCCTTCCCGCAGCTGTAAGCGAATGCTTCTGGGAGTCTTCCCTGCATGAGGCTGTGCTTCCCTGGCGCTGCCCAGTGGGTCACCTGGTGATGGGCTGTCCCTCAAAGCAGGAGGAGCAAGAAGCTGGAGGCTCACCTGCCTCGTGGAAAGCACTCAGCCCGCCAATAACTCCCTGAAAGCCTGGGGACAATGTTTTCCAGATTAATCTGTTAAGTGACGTCACAATTGCTTTTGTTTAGCTGGAGCGTTAAATGACAGAGAGGCCATGAGCGGTTTTTGAAATATCTATTTTGAAGAGATGCATGTTGAAGATTTTAGGACACACATCATCAGTACTTTAAAGAGATAGATATTGAGAAGCTTTTCTTTTCTATTTGGAAGTTAAGTTCATTTCCAAATGCAAAGTTTCACATTTTCACATTAAAATTCCAAATTTTATGCACATTAATTTCCAGTTCCCTAAGAAAGTCCTTGCTTCTTTCGATTTTCAGTAGCTTTTGAAACTTTTAATAATTGGACAACTATCTAAAGTATGGTAAGTATATCTTTCTTATTTTTGCCCATTTCCACCCCAATGCCTCCCAGCCCCCTAAAGAGGCCTTACAAACAGTAAGTGTTCAATAAACATTCACTTGAATTAAAGGCATTAATTTAATAGCACATAATAGGCTACGTGCTTATGATACCAAGCTAACAAATATCTTCTAAACACAATATCAAGCCAGAGATATTTCCAATGGCTAATCATTAGTGTAAAATTTAATTAACACTTTTCATGGTGGTAAGTAAAACGATAGGAAACTTTTTTCATTTGAGTGTTACAACTGGCTGGATCAAATATCTTCCCCAGATAAGACCATTATTTGAAATGTCACGCTGGCGGTTCTGTCTAACAAGCTGAGAATCACAGCACCGTCACATCAGCTGTTCGTGATTTTGGCAGTGTTCACCAGGGGCTAATAAGTGCATGAATGTGAGTTATATTCTCAGCCCTGGTTCCCTTTCAGCTCTTGTCAAGTGGAGGTCTCAGTCCTCTTAGAACTCACACTCTGTCCAGCATCCCAAGCTCCTGGAGGGCTGGTTCCAGCAGCGACTGCTGCTCCCACCACCCCCAACTCTCATCGGGGAGTTTCTGATTCCATCCGTCTGGGAGGGGACAGGAGTCTGCCTGTCTACGAGCTCCTGAGTGATGCTGAAGCCACTTTAAGTGATGCTTCAGGGACCATGCTTTAAGAACTACTCTTTTAGAGCAAAGTTTCTCAAGATGTAGTCACAAACCAGGATCCCCTGGGGATGCTGTGGGACCCTCCAGGGACCTCGGACAGCAGAGTCACCGTGGCCAGCCATAGAGACCAGCGCTGGGAAGGACTACCCCTGGCGGCCCTCGGGCACAATCGGCTTTGAGAAGCACAGGGATAAACACAGCTGGCTGTTAGCGCCGTTTGGGTACCCCAACGCCCTCCCCAAGGCCACCTAAAGCCGCTCAAGTGCAGGAGGTCAGCCTGATCCACCTCCCATTTGTCACTCCTGATCGTCCTCCCTTAACTCTCTGTACATTTCACCCTGAAGAGGTTACGGGCAGTGACCCCCCCCACCCCCGCCAGGATCTGCAGAACCTATGTTTTTTCACCTGAGCACACATAGCCCTTCCCTTCTCACGCCTCTGTTCTTTTCTTTTCCTCTCCCACGTCCCCATGCCCTGGCCTTGCCAGCCGCCCCTGGACGGTGGGGGACCACAGACGACCACGGTTGATGACTAAAGCTCTCCTGCTCCCAACCAACACCAGCCCTACTTACTATTTTTCTCTGTTGAGTTTTTCCGAGCAACAGTGTCAACTCAGGCTTCTGATGCTAAACCAGTATAGTATTTTAGGAACCCGAGAAGCTGCATCCTCTTATATGGGGAGGTTTGTTATTTTGTATCTTTTTTAAACATTTTCTTAGTGAGTTTGAAAAACATGAATGATCAAACCTTCCCTCACTTACAAAATCAGCTTATTAATGTGTTGGATTCCTAAAGGCAAGAAGCCCACTGATACATGAGACTGAAAAATTTTGTCAGAAAGTTGGTTTTCTAAGAAAAGAATCCTAGAATTAAAAAACATGGTAGTTAACACCTTTAAGAGAAATGCTTTACTGTTGAAAAAGTATGTTACCACTAACTAAAGTGCCTGACCTCTAACTGAAAACTGTCTTAGGACATTTAGATAATACACTATCATTCTAGAAAACTAAACCTAAAACAAGAACTGACAGAAGACAACACTTCATCCAAAACAGTGCCTCAACTGAAACATATACACAGGTAGCAATTCCTAGAACGTATTTCAATTGTTATGAAACTATGACAATTTTAAATAAAGCCACCAGCTTTTCTAGAGTTGTCACAGAAATACTGAAATTCTAAAACCAACTTTTTCCACAATGCAAGGCTGTGTTTGACTCATACATGCTTATATAATCTGAAGACATAATTCAGGTTACTTGTTCATTAAGGAAAGTTCATTTAGAATTATTCAAATTACATACCTATCCATACATCCTATTCCTAAGTAAACTCTCTACTTAAAACCTGTAAAGTAACCCTTTGAAAGGTGATAAGAACAATTGATTATGCTCAAACAATACTTCTTTAAACCCACATAACGCTGAAAATATTAATGTGATTTCTTGGCGTGTCTTTGTCATGCACGCTGATTTAAACTTGCAGTCTTTTCATCAGATCCGTTATCAGTCTAGCTTAGGCACCTCAAAAATGTAAAATGTCATGACTCTAGTTATCAGCAGAAGAAACAATAAGTCAAACTGCTCAACAAATCTATTCACACTCTTTATAAAGTGTACTTTAAAATTTTGTATTTTGAAATAATTTTAGACTTGCAGGAGAGTTGCATGAACAGTAAAAAGATTTCAAGTACATGCTTCACCTGACTCCCCGTGATGTCATAATCTCACATAATCAGGGTCAAATTATCCAAAACTAAGAAGCTCAACACTGGGACAATGCTACTAACTAAATTACAGCCTCTCTTCAGATTTCAGCTGCTTTCCCACAAAAATCCTTAAAAGAGTATTTCAAAGAATAAATTTCTCAATAAGAGCTCCAAGTTCACAAGGTATACTTTAAGGTTTAATCTCCTCCAAATACTGTAGTGGAAACAAAGGGCCACTCTGTTTGTATCTGTATTTCTGCGAACCAAAGCTTGCTTGCCGGAACCTAACACATCAGCCTCATTATAAAGTAAAACCAAACACTTTGTTGTGTAATATATACTATGATCTGGCTTTTAAGAAAATGGGTCAAAGAGGAATGATTTGCCAGCTATTTGGCTTCTCACTGTGGAAAAGAGAATTCCAAGCAGCAGCAAAATGATTTAACTTTGTTCCTCACATTTTCCTTGTATACCTTTTAACAAAACTTATTTTTAATGATCAATAAAAGCCTAAATAGAAAGCAGAAAGTGAACATCCCATATTTTGCCTAACAAATTAGAAACTGTAAAAATGGAAGGTGATTTTTAAAGTGGAATGTTTATCATAAATTAAAATCTTCCTGGACAAAAAAAAAAGTTCTTTTCTTTTTTCTCTCAATGTGTTGCACACTCTGTTTCTGATGTCTGGCATCCAAATTATGTGTCACACCCTCCAGAAATGATTAATCAACAATCACATCAATTCTGAACTCATTCCAAAACAGGATATGAGGGTGCAGAGGAGGACTAGCAAAGGATAAATCTTAGTACACACAAAAAACTCCACTGATTATATAAAACCTGATGACCGAGTCCATCGGGTAGCCTAAGGTGAACTGGTGGTGAAACTGTTAATTTCAGAAGAAGGGACGATGCAAGCCCCTCTAACAATCTAATAATCTCTCCTCCCCCTCACTTTTTTGTCTGCCAGGTAAGTACAATTTAAATGTTTGCAAATAATCAGGATTCACATTAGTAATTTATTCAACAAAGAGTGAGTGTCTATTAGGGCTACAGCTCTATGTTAAGTATTTTATCGGAACCAAGAAGGAAAAACAACTGACTTTGCCCTCAAACAGCTTACAGTCGAGTTCCTCTAGCTCTAAAATGGTCCCCATGTCAGCTGACAAGTATTTCAACCAGTAGAATTATAAAGAGAAGTGTCAGTGTCACTCATAACATTACAACTAACTTTCCCAACATACAAAAAAGTGACTTTTCCAAAGCATTAAGTGCCTCACCCACATACTACCTGAAATTCGAGGTACAGAGGAAAAGCATACTGCCCTGCAACATATCTGATCCTTGCACACACAAAATTTGCCAACTTCAATTTTTTTTAATTTCATCATTTCTAAGCACTCTCTATGGAATACTGCCCTTCATTTCCTGTTTGTCCTCTAACATACTAGCATAGCTCTGCCTTTCCAAATAAAAGGCACAGCTCAATTGATGGCATGATAACCAATAGAATGATATATATCCTCCAAAAGAAAAATCTGGCTAAAATTTAGTTTAAAAAAAATTTTAAGTCTCTTGAATAATTTAAATAAGCCTTAACAAGGACACAGGTCAGTACTACCTCAGCCAAAATCCCTTTTAATGATGAGACACCGATCATTTAAAAAAGCTACATAAATATTTGTTTCCATCCAATGGACCACAACTTAAAAATCCACCAAAATGCTTTCTGACACAGCTTAACTTGAAACAAATCCCAGGCAGGGAGCTATGGATCTTACTAAAGAGAAAACCATCACTAAGGCCCTCATACTTGGCTTCTAACACTACTGAGTTACAAGGCTCTAAAACTGGCGAGTCTACTCTATAATTCACTAATAAGAAAGAACGCAGGCCAAAATCCACATCAATTTTATAGCAGACAGCAGTGCATCATTCTGTTAAATCCTCCAGAGCACGTGCAATTACCAGACAGTTAAGGACACATTAAACTCAGGAAAAGGGTATTTCTCTATTGAACTTGACAGCACTGAGCGAGCGGCGGCGGCCAACTGTGGTCAAGGGTCCTGCGACTCAGCAGCTTGCGGGGCTCGGCCTCTGCGCCTGCGTGTCCCTCGGGCTCCGGGAAAGTCAAGATGTAAGTTTCCACAGGTCATACAGCCAAACGCAAACGTCTCCAATGTTTTAAAATAAGCATTTTACTGTCAGTGTGAGTGTCCTTCAGCAAAAAAAGTTCAACTTACTCATTCCTCCCGAATAAACACAGAACCCTGTTTTGAAACCCAAGCTTAACGTCAAATCTAAGGCATCTTATTAAAAGGAAAACAAGCCCAGTGCCACTATTCTGTGTGGACCTCAGTGAACCTGATACCCACGAGACATACAGTGTGCAACTGTGCAAGCCCTAGCTGCCGTCCATCCAAGTGTGTGCTCCGGGGAACACGGTGCGGGGCTCGCCCCTCGCCGGACCCAGGAGTCCCGTCCCCGCGTCCTCCCGCCAGGAGCTCTCCGGGCCCAACGGCCCCGCGCGCCGCAGGCACATGCACCCTCACATGCACTCGTAGCCACCGCCACTCCCTTTCCTGCCCACCAGGGACCGCGGGCGGCGGGGCAGGCTGACCATCGCCCGTGGCCGGGAGCTCCGCGGGGCCGAAGGTGCGGAGGTGGAGCCCCGGGGCCGCAGGGTCACGGCGGCCCCAGGGCTGGGGCCCGGTCATCCCTCCTAGTCGCTCGTCCTCCCGCCGGGACCGACGAGGACGCTGCCTCGGCTCTCCCGGGCTGCCGTGCGACCGCGGGGACGAGCCCGGGTCACGGCGGCCACGGGTGGGGCGGCGGCAGGACAGGGAGTGAGTGATCGCCGCCACCGGAGCTGCTGCCAAGTCGGGCGATCGCGCGGGCTCAGCCGGCACGGCGACACGGCCCGGCCGCCACTCGGGGTGGAAAGGACCGCGCAGCGCCCACGCCCGGCGGCCGGCGGCTGCAGCTCCGAACTTCAGGCAAAGTTTTCTGCTGTTGCTCTCGGAGCCGGCCCGGGACTCCGAGTGGCGCCGTCCGCTCCGACACGGAGGAAGGGGACACCCCGCGGAGGGCCGAGGGCCGAGATTGGAGCCCGGCTCCGGGGCCAGCGCTCAAGGCTCATCCGCTCGGCCCTCCCGAGCGCTAGGTGCTCGCCCTCCTCGCCGGCCCTGCGCCCGCGCAGGGGACCGACAGACACCATGTCCGGCCCGCCGCGCCCCCTCCTTTGACCCGCCGTACGCCGGCTCGGGCTCTCCCACCCGCGGAGCTCCCCGCGTCCCGAGCCCCCTCCGGCCCACACGCCCCAGGCCACGGCAGGCGCGGCCCCGCTTACCTGAAAACGTGTCCCCCGCCGCAGTTAGTAAAAGTCCAGCCAAAGTCGCCAGGCAAGTACCAAGTCGGCTCATGGTGCTGAGTGCGTGCCGGGCCGCTCCCCGGTGGCGCTGGGTGGGCGCGAGGGCGGAGGGCGGCCGGGAGCTTTGCTTTCCAGGCGGCGAGAAGAGGCGGGTGAACAGCCAAAAACAGAGCCAAACCCCCAAAGTGCCAACAGTTGCAGAAGTCCGAACTCCGGCGGCTCCGAGCCGGGGCAGAGGGTCTGGGTCCTCCCGCCCTGTCGCCGGCCCCGCTCAGACCTGGCGCGGCTGGCAGAGGGAGCGGAGGGCGCGCCCGCAGAGCCAAAATCCGCCCTCAGTTCCAGCGGCTGCGTCCGCCGCCGCTCTCCTTCCCCGACTCGGGACCCGAGCCGCAGGCGCCGCAGTGGCCGGAGCCGGGGCCGGGGCTGCGGCCGCGCGCGTCCCGCCCGCCGCCTCTACGCCGGCAGCCGAGCCAGCCCCCGGGCGGCGGCGCGCCGATGGCCGAGCCCGCGCCGGCTGCGCGCGGGGCTCCTGCTCCCCGACTGACTGGCGGTGCCCCGCAGGCCGGCTGAAGGGAGCGCCCACGTCACGGCCGCCCGCGCCGCCGCGGCCCACTAGAGGGCGTGAGCACCCGGGCCCGCTGGCCCGAGCCCCGTGCTCCGTGGCCACGGCGCCTCGGGGGGAGCCGGGCGGGGGGCGGCCGCGGGGGCGGCGTCACTGCGCGGGGAGCGGCGGCCGGGCGGCGCCACCCGCTCCCCTCGCGCCACGCCGCGGCTTCGGTTTCGCGGCCGGCTTCCGGGAGGGGAACCGCGCGCGCGGGGGGCCGCACCACGGCCAGAAGTTTGTCCCGGGTCACGGGCCACCAGGAGTTTGCGAGAGCGGCGGGCGGGACCAGCGGCCTGCAGCCCGGCGGGCGGACGAGGCGGCTCCGTCCCGGCTCCGGACGCTGTCAGCGAGCGGGGCCGGCGGCATCCGGAGCCGCAGGGCCCGCGATCCCTGGCGGCTGCGGGCCACCCCAGCCGGGAGATCGGGAGGCTGCGAGGGACTGCCGGCTTCTCTCGGGCGCGGACGTAGCGAAGTTGGCGGGCGCCACGGGAGGGAGCGGCGGCCGTGGGCACCACGACCTCGTAGCGCGCCAGCCTCCTGGCCGGCCCCGCGGGGCACCCGCCCTCCCGTCCCTGGAGCCCCGCACCCGCACGCTCTGCCGCTTCATTGCGCCCCCACCGTCCCGGGTGGGCCCGAGCGAGCCGCGGGCGAAGCACGGAAGGCGGCGGTCACACCGAAAGGAGGGTTTGGACCTACATAACCTGTGATTTCTGCATCTGGTGCAGTGTTGGGAAACGCGGGAGGAGGAGGCGTGGGTAATCAAATAATGTCTTGAAATACATAATTTACCATTCGGGGTCTGGAATGCCTATTGCATTAAATGAATAAAAAAGCTTCCAATGCTTCGGTAAAGAGGTTCACTTTGTAAAATTGGAAAAAAAAAAGTGATCCTTCTATCTTCCTTCTGTCTGACCTCGGAATACGCACATCGAGCCAGCACCAAACAGCTGTCAGCGCCAGGCCTAGCCAACTGAACACAGTAGAAAGCCCGGGAAGAGGTTACATTAGAAACCAAGTAACTAACCATGTGAGTGGCACTGTGCCTTCTAGCACTACACGGCACCGGCAAGAGGGCAAATCCGTGACGCAGGTGTGCCGGGGCTCTCTGCGCTGCTCCCACCCGGTCCTTACATAGGCCTAGTGCACTGGTCCCACCCTCCCCTCGACCCTGTCTCCAGAGGACCCTAGAACCCATAAGCAAGGTTATGTCACAGCTGTCACCTCCCCAGGGCAAACTGAAGGCCTGGAGGACTCTTGCTTTGGTGCCCCAACCAAGAGCTCCTCCTTCTTCAGGAATTCCACTTATTAGATCCTTATCATAAATGCTCTTTAAAAGGCGCTAATATTAATCATTTACTTCTGAACACCGCGAACTTCCACCATTCCACTGCTTCTCCCAAACATGTACTTGTTGAGCCTTGTTTTGATTGCAAAAGGAGTCACATGCCTCCACAGATGGGCACTGAGGGTCTGCAACCTGGGCTTTCCCAGCGCTGAGGTCCTGCACGCACAGCCAATGTACCCAGATTTGCCTTTTTCGGATGGTAATATGCTTTCCAATAGAGCTTTTATGTTAGTAGATGGGAGGAGGCCACAGATAAGGAGGCAGAAATCAAACTAGACATTTTCCTTCTGAGTAACTTCAAGTTGGAGGAAGAAGCCAATGTTAGGGTAGGATTTCACTTGCAAAGTATGTGAATTCTTTCAGCAAATATCTATTAAGGCCATATATATGCCAGGCACTATGCTATGTGCTATAGGTTGTCTTAGGCTGGACTCCCTCAGAAACAGGCCTGGAGGTAATAAGGGTTTAAGTGTAAGTGGGTTTAAGGTTTTATTGGGAAAGTAACCCCAGGAAGCAATACAAGAGGAATGGGAAAGTAAGAGGGGGGGAAATTCAATATAGGGTATATGGATGAGCAGGTTACCACTGTGGGTAACTAGAACTCACTCCCCTGGGGGCCTCAGGGAGAAAGTGTGGAACAACAGGCTGAGAGCTGGAGCTGCCAGGGGCGAGGAAAAGTGTGAGGTGGCTGGGGGGGAGGCATGGCAGGCCACTGCACTAAGAGATGTCCCTGCACCCACAGAAGAAAGCCCTGCAGGGACTCTCTGCTGTTACCCTGGTAACCTGAATACACCCTGTCCCTTCTTCCCGTTACTTAAAGCTCAGTGGGAGGGCCAATGAATTTCCATTATCTCTGTGCTCTAAACATTACTGTGTTAAGCCAAATCTACCCTTATTAGCCTGCAATCCACATTGCAGACAGTGATGGGGTTTTTGCCAGCAGCTTCTTTCCTTGCAATTCAGACAACTACTGTTTATTACAGGTAACTGGCCAAAGCAGGATTGAGCCCACATGAAAAGCCTCTATTCACAATGAATGGATTGGACTTCCTCTAAGGAAGGGCTGCTGCAGGGACCCTCCCTATGGGGAATTTTACTTTTTTTTTCCCAGCAGGGGAATTGTTTTGCCTTTTTTTTTTTTTAAGTCCAACCACATGACACTCCTGTCTCTCTGAGGATAATAGTGACATTGGCAGAAAGGCTGACCAGAGTTGGGGGGCAGTCAGGCCAGCCCCCCATCATATATCTAAATACTGCATAGTTATCAGTCAAGCTAGAAAACGATCATATGTTGTATCTTCATTCCTCGACAAAGACAACAATATTGAAAGATAAGAAAGCCTATAGTTGTCGTAAGACAAAAATCAGCAAACTATCAAAGACAATGGAATACGTCAGTACACATTTCTACATTCTTCTGTTGATAGTCTGGCTGTACGGATAAGTAATAAAGACATACATAATTCACTCATTATTATCCACTTATTACCTAAATTTGGTTTTCCCTTTATTTTAGTAAAATCACTCATATGTTACCATAATCAAGATTGTCACATAATTTGTGTTCTGGTGACAGCAATGATCTGAAGCTACAATGTTCTGTATTGAACACTTAGCCACATTTCACCAGTTTTGTCCCTCAGTGGCTCTAGCAAGCACTTAACAGCCACATGTGGCTAGTGGCCACTGTACTGGTTGGCACAGATACACAACATTTCCACCATCACAGAAAGCTCTATTGGACAGCACTGATAAAGGATCAACGTATTCAAATTATGCAAAATTTGAGTGTCTATTTACATCAAAAATGTAAATTTAAATGTTTTAAAACAGAAAGTTAAAATCACTTCCCTCTAGTTGTTGACAGTTACTTTCTTCCAAATGGTTCAAAGGTATCTATTAGGATGCAAATGCAACCTACCAACTGTGATGAGGAATCCCCGCATCTCAAAAGAAATTATTTGTAAGAAGCTTAACATTTACTAATTTAAATTCAATTACACCTTATTGATTTTTAATAAACAGAAACCTATTAGCAATTCAAGCATTCAGTGTTCACCCCATCAATGGAAAAAAATCAGTATCATTATTTTGGAAATGTTGATTAAAAATAATTTTTTATAATCTCCAAAAAAATCAGTATCATGTTTCCCATGTTATAACTATACATACATACCATTTTAACAATAATATTAACTACTTAATTTTGAACAATGTTCCTCAGGCACCAGGTTCAATCAACTACATGCAAATACTAATACTCTTGCGTGATTTCTTCCAGAATTGGAACACGAAGAGAAGGGAGAAAATTGGTGATTAGCACCACAAAGAAACCCCACTCATTGTTTAAAAATGTCTCCTATTTTCGCTATCTGAAAGGAAGGATTGATTTTGAACGGATTTGACTTTTCTTTTCACTAAGTGTCCCTGCTATACGTCATCCACACACCTAGGAGTGTCCACCTGCCACGTCCACCACACTGCACCTCCAAAATGTCAGTGCTGTTCCAAGTCCATGGGACCAAAGTTGGGGTGAAGGATTTCTCTGGAGCCTAAATAGTTGGTTTTGAGATCGGAGGTTTAGGGTTATGTTTTCTGGTCTCTCAGCTCTGAGCCCCAGATCTCTAATGACAGAAGTGACCAAATGCCCCTTAGTAAATGTATTTTTATAGGTTCGTGGTACCTGGGGCCCTGTAAGGCCCAGGCCCACGGCAGGAGCCCACACTGTAGGGTGTCTCAGAAGAACTACCTTTGCACAGTGATGGTGTCCGGGGCATCACTGTTTGTGACACGTGTCCAAACTCCATGAAGGTCAAAATGTAAATTAAAAAAAAATGATCTGACCATAACCTATCCTTACCTATTCTCAATGGTATATTGAATTTGGAAGTTAACCACATGCAGAAAGTTCCCAGCGCATCAAAAGCATCACACCTGCAGAAAAGCATAGACTAAAAGATCACGTAAATACCTCCCAAGGTTGCTTCATTGGGGCCAAAGTGACCCAGCAGAAAAGGAAAAGATGGTCATTGTTTTGGTCACTCCTGTTTTGTTTCCTAGGCCTGGCTGCAATGATTAATTCTCAATTTTAGAGGCACACTGAGATCATGGTAGGAACTGGATTTTGAGATAATAAATGGAAAGTGTAAGTAAGCACCTTTGTATAGATTTCACACTGATGTATTCTTTCACTGATCAAGGATAGCATGTCATTGAAAAACAAGCACAAAAGGTAAGAAGGAGGGAGGGAGGGAGGCAGGGCAGTAGGAAGAGAGGAATGGGAAAGAGAGGGAGTCAGAGACAAAGCTAGCTTGGAATTTGGAGTCCAACTTGACTGAGTCCCAACTGTGTGATTTAAATTAGTTAATTTCCATTTCCTGGCTTGCAGAGATGGCATTACATGCAGAAGCTCTGTGTGACTCGGAGGCACTGAACAAACATGCTCTCTGATGAAGTGCGCAGTGCATCACGATCTCTGCCCTCCCCTACCTGTCTCTCCCTCAGGGAAGCACGGAGCCTCTGGGGCAGCAGCGGGAGTGTAGGCGCAGGATCAGCAGATCCCTGCCCTGCAAGCACACTCGTCATCAGAGTCTGCTTTACCTCGTTTCAGACATGAGAGGAGCAAATCGAATTTTTCACCCAGGACTTCGCATCACAGCTTCACTAGCCTTTTGAATGTGTGTACAGGAAACCAGGGAGAATGGGATGAAAATGAAAAACACATCATTAGCTGTTCACAGGGACTGGAAGAAACCAGGTCATTTAAACTTTCACCAGTGAAGCCCTGTTCTCACCTGAACAGAAGGAAAAATAGGAGCAGGTGCCCTTTTTTGAAGTGCTTCATATCCTACCTGAGGCCAGAACCTGTCACCAGCAAAAGGCAAGGCTCCTCCAAGCAGAGTTCAAAGTCACTTTCGTATAAAGGCTGGCATCGCTAGCATGAATTTTTAGATGCCCCAGGAATTCCTTCTCAAGGCCTAATTAAAAGGAGAGAGGTAATAGGTTTTAGTACTTTGCTTTGTCCACATTACCCTCAGAATATGAATTAAGCTCCTGAAATGTTGATAGTAGGCCAATGCATTTGCCTATTCTTTTTAAAAATCCTAGCTCTGACTGTTAGTCTGTGTGACATTAGGTGAGTCACTTAACCTCTCTGTGCTTCGGTTTCCTTATCTGTAAAATGAAGGTAATAACTGCATCCACTTGAGTTGTTATGAGGATTCAATGAGATAATAATGTAAAGTGTTCTGAAAAGTTCCTGGGGCATCATTAGGGATACAGAAGTATTAACCACTGATTTTAAAATCAAATTCTAACAAGTCTACTCTGCACAGAGTTCTGTGTGGGGGTTCTGTGAGGGGAGATGGGAGAGAGACAGCTCATTGGGCCCAGTTACCATTTAGGTGTGATGACATTCAACATGTCCTCCCTTCCATCCCTTCTCACCAGGCTCTTCTTTGGGGCTCATGGAGTTGATATCAGTTTCCAGATCCAGCACCAGACCACGTCCAGAGAAACCGTGAGGCAGACCCTTCCCATCTGCTCCTCTGCAAAATGAGAGTAGTCATT
The DNA here is from genome assembly GCF_048564905.1 of Vicugna pacos. NCBI lineage: Eukaryota > Metazoa > Chordata > Mammalia > Artiodactyla > Camelidae > Vicugna > Vicugna pacos. Next base: position 25,181,234 of record NC_133010.1, on the reverse strand, counting down.
TCTGTCCCGTTCACCCCATTGCGTTGTGAGAGCATCAGTGACAATGTGCATGCAAGTTCTTTATAAACAGGTCCTCAATGACTAAACTTTTAGTTTCTTAAATAACCCTTCTATTTCATCTCACCAGGTGGGACTAAAGGGTCACAATTTGCAAATAGGTCTGTATCTTTATAAAGATCTGTTTCTGATTGGAACTTTCACCTTCTCCCTATTTTAGGTAAAATAATTAGGGAGGTTGATAATCTCAAAAAAATTCCCTAGTCATGAGATTGATAGCAAGGTGGATCCCACGTGGTAGTGAGCTCAAGATGCTAGAAAGGATCATTATTACAGCCACGTCCAAACCTGTGTTCCCCAGGATGGCGGATACAGGAAGTGACCTGCTGGAGGGTCCCTGGCAACTGTCTGATCCCTAGAAGGTGTGTCGCCTCTGCAAGTTGTTTTGTATACTCTGCAGAGGATGCAGATCTCCTGGGCCTTCCCTGCCCTGAGTGGGCAGGACACTGGGCTGCTGACCACCGAGGGGCCTCTGGGGAGACAGGCCATGCTGTCCCCTTTCCTGCTGCCCCCACCCCCTGGACTCAGGGAACCAACTGCCTGCACACAAGCACCTCTCTGACCAGAAGAGACCATCTGCCCTGCCCTTAGGGATGGGCCTGCTCTTCAGGTCTGGAAACAGTGATGTCATAGGCAGACTAACAGCCTCCCCCACATGCACATCAGCTGCAGTTTTCAGGCTGGTTCACTGAATATGGAATAAGACAGAGGAGAAAAACCTGATTTATGAGGATTTTATTAAAGTCCACTGGTGGTCACTGTGCAGTCACTCTATGTATTTTATTTAAATCTCCAAGAAGTCCTAGAAGAAAATGCTTTCTGCTGTCTCCTTTGGGAGCTGGAAAGTCTTTGAGAGTCGGTGGCTCACTGGGGGGTGGGGGGGTGAGATGATACTTGGTGTCTGACTCACAGTCAGTTCCAAGGCACAGGCGTCAGCTCCCCACCCAGCAGCCACTTTCCACGTGGGGGTTCATTAAAGGAGAGAGTGACTGTCTCTGTGCCCCTCTTTTTTTTTCCCCAAAGGCTTTGAACTCATGTTTTATATCAGTCCTTGTGCCTTTGTATGAGGCCACTGGTTTCCTCAGGACACAGTTTGAAGTTAGGCAGCTTTTCCAAAACTCAGGGTGGAAATCATGGTACTGAATCATGTTCCCATGGATTCTCATTTCCTTTTTATTTCACTTCCTTTAAAACCAATCCTTTGAAGTCAATAGGTACCTTCCTTAAAGCTCTGCTTGAGTAATACTATTAAGAAACGTTATGCTGACGATGTCAGTCCTCCTTTAGATTAAATTATTGCAACAATAGTGTGCGGGGTCCTGTGATCTGTAATAAGGCCAGGTTTTCACCAGGAAAAAAAATTTCACCACAACATCAAAGAAAAGATCATCTTTACTTTCTCTTCATCTTTAATAAATTAAAGTTTCCAAATGTTGCATTTTGAATTGAAGTTTCCAGACAGTCATTACTGTGATGATGAGACAAGCAGTGGAAGAAAATATCTGAACTTACCTCACTGTGTTTGGGGGCTAATATTTACTGAAGTCTTCCTATGAGCAGAGTATCTTGCCAGCACATTAAAACTCTGAAAGACATACATGATTTGTATGCCCATTTGAGAGATGAAGAAACTGAGGCTTAAAGACAGCATGACTTAGATCTGATAAAGGTAAGGCAGTATAATTAGGTCATTGTCACTTAGCAGTAGCTGGTCAAGCTGTGGTTTGTAGGTGAATATTCTGATTTCTTGAGCTCCCTTTCTTGATCACTCTTTTGTGTTTGGTCTTCACCTTTGTCTATTTTCCTGGTATAAACTCTTCCTCAAACTGTTGTCTAGCTTGCCATCCTCCTGCACACACTGCACCGACCTTTGTTTATCTGATGATCTGAAAGCTCCCATCTAAGCTTTATCCATCCTTCAAGGATGGACAGGTTAGGATCGCAATCATCTATGGGTAAGGGAAAACCCTGCCAACACCGGCGTTTAAAACCATGGTTAAGGGGATGGGACCAAGGAGCACACTGCCTGTCTCCAAAGTCCAACTTTTCCACTTCCTGAGTAACTTGGGTAAATCATTCAACCTTTTTATGACTCAACTTTCTCATCTAAAAATGGGATGACAATGGTGCTTTTTTCAGTTCTTGTGAGGATTAATTATGAATTCAAGTAAACTGCTTAGAAAACGCTTAAAAAAAAAAGAAAAGAAAAAGAAAAAAAAAGTTACCATCATATAGTTTCTCACATGGAGGCAGGCAGCCTGGGGGTGCAGGCACATCTCCACACCACCCAAGATTCAGGCTGCTCGTTCCCAGCCTTGCAAAACCTAAGTGCCTCCTTCTGTGCCCCAGGCAGAAAGGAAGAGGAAAGGAAAGGCTTAAGACAACTGCTTCTTGGAGGCTTTGGCTCTTTACTTGGGAAGGGAAGACCCCAAAAGGACTTCCTCCTACAGCGCATCACCACAAACGGTGTGATACACTCGGCCTGGCCTCCGGCGTGCCTGGAAGTTTCAGTTACACGTGTTCCAGCCTCTCTAGTGGAGGAAGGCAAGGGAGCAGGTGGCTGGGCATGGTTGTCAAGTGACCTCTAGTAACAGCCGGAAGATCCAGCTCACACCCCACCTGCCTGTCCTCCTCACGTCCCTCAACAGACATGACTTGTGATTTCTTTGGCTCTAATTTATGGTTCTCTCTGCCTGGGGACATACTTTGGCATGTTGGTTTTTTTCTCATCCTTCAGGTGCCAGTTAATGCCTCCACCTTGGGAAGGAGTTCTCTATTTTGAATAAATCCAGGTCTCTCCTCTTACTCTCTTTTTCATACTCTTGTTTGTTTCCTTCATGAGGCTTAATTCAGTTGGCAAGGTAAGAGCAACATCTTTTTTTTTATATTCCCAACAAGCAGGGCTTTCTCCCTGCCCTTGGTACACCACTGTGTCCCCTGCTGTGAGGAAAGGATGCCGTCACCTCAGGAAGGAGGAGGGTATATGTGGAAGTTCATGTCAAAGAGGACAGAGGGGGAGGGCATCCCCTTCCTGCTGCAGAGGAACACTGGAAGAAAAAAGGGCATGGAACTAGAGCTAAGGGGCCAGACATCAAGGCAGAGCTGCCCAAGAATGGGTCAATGGACAAATTTCAGGGGATGGTCTGAGAAGATGGCACGCCTCTAGTAAAAATCCCAAGTCCAACTTGGCCCTAATCCAACCAGGTCAGCCATGATCACTCAACAGCTACATGGGAAAGCAGCTGGATGGTGATGAAGGAATCATTTCAAATGACATATTTTGACAGGATGTGAATGTCCCATACTTTGATAGGATTTGAGATCTTGACCTCACTGCTACGATGTGATGTCTTATTCCCTCAAAAATGATGACCTCTTCAGGGCAGAGATCGCCTTTTTCTTCTTTGTATCTCCTTTGGGGCCTCCTACCCAGGGATCCATGACTATTTGTTAATCGATCACATAAGGAGCTAAAGATAAAAATTACAGAATTAGGATGAGACAAAGGATGACAAATCCCAAGGTTGCTTGTATGTTTCTTCAGAATGGACCGTACAGCCCAGCAGAGAAGAGAGAAACTGGTAGATGGTGATGGCAGATACGGTGTGCGCCCGTCTGAGTTTCTGTGCCACTTCATATCGAAGAACAGCCAAGAAGATAGTAAGATTTTCAGAGGACATCTAAGGTACTAAAATCAGTCTGTAACCTCAAGAAGCAGGGCTTTGTGCTGAGATAATGGCTTGTGTCATACACGTCCTTGCCAAGGAGTCTAGTCTGACATCTTGAAATCTTGATTAAATTTCTAGGTTTCATTCTGTTTCCCTAACCATAGATTTACCTCAAATTTTTTGTTTGTTTGTTTGTTTTGGGGGGTGAGGATTAAGTTTATTTATTTATTCATTTTATTGGAGGTACTGGGGATTGGGTACCAGGACCTCTTGCATGCTAAGCACGCGCTCTACCACTAAGCTATACCCTCCCCCATACCTGGAATTTTTTTCTAACGGTTTGCTTGGTAGAAACTGAGATCTTTTATTCCTGTATAACATGCTCATTTTTTTCCAGGTTATGGTTATGGAGACAGTCAGCTTCCAGAATCAGCCCTAGTGCTCCCCTGTTCCCCTTGTCCTTGGTCCTCTTGAAGTAGCTCCCCAACCAGGAACTCAGGCCCCGCCTGGCGCATAGAAGCGCTGCAGTTCCAAGTCTGCCCTTGACTAGTGGAGTGACCTCTGGGCACAGGAACCTCTGTGATCCTCAGTTTACTTAGGTAAAAGGACTATCAGCACCTGCCCTAACTGACTTATAAAAGTATCAGGAGGATGTGGGGGGAGGGTACAGCTCAGCAGTAGAGTGTGCTTATCACGTACAAAGTCCTGGGTTCAATCCCCAGTACCTCCATTAATAAATAAAAATAAATAAACTTAATTACCTTCCCCCAAAAAAGTTCAAAAATAAAGTTTAAAAAATTACCTCCCCCCTCAAAAAAAGAAAGAAAGAAAGAAAGAAAGAAAGAAAGAAAGAAAGAAAGAAAGAAAGAAAGAAAAAGAAACCCCATGGTATAAAAAAAAAAAAGTATGAGGAAAATGAAAGGAGATCTGTGTGATACGAAACCCTTTACAGAGGGCAAAGTGATACACAGATGAAACTTATTATATCTCATAAATAATCTCATTTATCCCCATTTTACAGGAAAAGATACTGAGGGCAGAAAGGCCTATGAATTTATCGGTGCTCTGGGTGTACTGATAGTGTGTGGAATCCACACTTGTACCCTTGCCTCCTCCTAGAAGCCCCAGTAATGATAATAAAGGGATAGGAGGGGAAAGGAATGAAACCACAAAGATAATAGCTGGGAGAGGAGGCAACAGCAACAAAATCTTGAAAATGGAAAAACGGGAAGAAGACTGGCAATTTACCCAGTGGAATGGGGAAAAACAAACCCTAAGCTGGCACTGAAGAAATCCAAGAAGCATCCAAAGTCCCAAAGGCTTTAGGAAGCAGGGTTTAGGTGGGCTGCAAACAGGATCGGTTGAAGGTCTGTTTAAATGCAGTTAAGAGCCCCCTGGCCAAATCTTCCTTGGTCCGCTCAGCAAGGTGACAGCCTCTCATCTCTCTGGCAGAACACTAGAGGTTAACCACTCAGGCAAAGTCACAACAGGCGGTGACACTGCTCAGGGACATTCAGCACAACTGAGTTTGAGAAGACCAGGATGAAGGTGGAGCTTAAGTGACAGTGTAAATAATGAATTTGGAAACACCTCAACCTTTTTTCCCCACTCAGCTTCCAGAACACTGATGACCAGCCTTTCACCCTCCAGATAAATGATGTGAAGATTCTTCACCGAGCACCCTGACCACCCAGGAGACACGACGTGGGTTCTGACACTGGAGTTCTCCCAGTGAGACTGTCCAGTAGCTAACTAAAGTTGGCAAGCCTCACCCGCATGCTGGGAACGTCCCATGGGCTTCATGATGCCCCATTGTTTCCCTTTTACCTGTTTAGAGCTCTCCTGGGGTATAACTTACAACCATAAAATAATGCCACACTTTTAAATGTGAGTAGAGAACCAGAGACTACCAGAAAGCAGAGGAAAATCTCTACTATGAAACACAATGAACAGAAAACAACACTAGCAAATATTGGATAGAGACATGAAAACTTAAAAAAAATCTATCAATAACATTCTTAGGGCAATGAGATAGAGCCTCTTTAAAGTAACAACAGGATGTTACAGAAAAGTAACATCCAGAAACTAAAATGAATTCTTAGAAATTAAAACTGTAATAGCAGAAATTAAAGATTCAGTGGAAAGGCTGGAAAATAAAGTTGACGAATTTATTTATTTAAGTAGAACAAATCTAATTTCCATTAAAGTAGGACAAAAAGACAAGAAGATGAAATATAGCAAGAAACATGAGAAAATCAGATTATGCAAGGAACATTTATTATGCAGAAAATGAAGTTCCAAGGGGAGAGAACAGAGAAAACAGTGGGAAAGAAATATTCAGGAAATAAACCAAGAAAATTTCCCAGGAAAGAAGGGCATGGATCTCCAGACTGAAACAGCCCTTTGAGTGCTCACTGCAATAGAGGAAAATTGTTCCAAACCACAGCACATCATTGTGAAATTTTAGAACAATGGGACAAAGAAAATATACCACGAGTTTCCAGAGAGGAAAAAGTGGCTTAGGAAAATAGATTTTGAAGCAGAATAACTTTGACTTCTCAATGTACTCAAAAGGCTGGAAAACAATAGAGCAAAGCCTTTAAAATTCTGAAAGAAAATCATTTCCTTTCTGGAACTGCATTCTCCACCATCCTGCAATGAAGTATGAGAGTGAAATCAAAACGCATTCAAATATGTGAAGTTTCAGAGAAATTAACTCCTTCTAAGGAAGCTACTGACAGATCTGCTCCACCAAAATGAGAAAGCAAAGAAAGAATTTAAAAATCACAGAATTAGGGATTCCATGACAACAAAAGGGAAACAACACAGGAAAAACCGAATGCTCAGGATTAAAGCATAGGAAGATCTCAGGAGGACAGCAGTGCAGAAGACTCAGAATAGGCTGGAATGAGTCAGGAGGCCATGAGAGATGTCTCCAGTAAGATGAAACTAACAGAATACTAACCATGTCTAAACATACAGAGAAGGGATTTAGATATTTGTAGGTAGAGTTTGGAATGAATTTGGGGTAGAAATTAGAAAATTAAGCCAGTAAAACATAAATCTACTACTAACTCCAGAAAGTTGTGAAGGAAGGGAAGTGGGATCATAGGATACATGTCTCAGCGGTGAACAGCATTTGGTTGCCATGGTAACGTTAACACTAAGTTTTTATATGACCAAAATTATAATATAGCTGTCCTATGGAGAGGCCGGGAGCCCAGAGGTGTGCTTCTGCTGTGTGCGGCTGGAGGGAGGTGGCGATGAGGCCGGAGGTGAAAGGGGCCCTGACCTTCATCTTCCAAGGTGGGGAGTCAATGGCAAAGTCTTAAATTATTAGGAAGGAGTTGTGATGGTTAGACAGGTGGAGACAAATAGCCAAAGAAACGGCCAACAGAGTTGAAAATGGTCACCCGGAAGAACGGGAAATGTATGTGTGTTGGAGGGGAGGTGTTATCACGTACTCGTTGTGACAAATTGTGTGCATATGTAACTGTAATACAACTATAAACTCAATTTTTCAAAAAATCAACTAAATTGCTAAACTATATTTTTGGCGCAGGGGACAAAATTAAAGTTTCTCCATTCTGATTTTTTTCTCCATTCATTGCATTAGACCACCTCCCTCATTTCTAAGCACTTGGCACACTGAATTTGCAAATGGACAATGAATGGCTAGACATAATACAGAAATAGAACTCTGACCCCCAATCTCCAGGAATCGGCCCAGAAAAACCAACTTGGTATCGATAGTAATCAGCCCAGGAACCCAAATTTCTATAAGGCAGACTTGTAGGAAATCAGACCATAACCCCTGGTAACAATGGGTCCTGCATGGCCAGAACTTGATTAATAACTGACACCTTCCCTACTTTTCGTCCCCGTTTCCAACTTAGGACCAACCAGTGAAAGCCAAGTATGTACCCCTAGCCAATCACATAAGATGCTCCTCTTCTACTTAACTCTTCTAGAGCCCCTAATGCCAGCATCCTCCAGGCAGGGTACAGCCTGCATGGTCCTCCCTTTTTGCCACCATAAAGCTTTCACACTCCTCTGCCTGCCTTTGACTCTCTGCAAGACAAAAGTGACAGTGGCTGATCCTCTTGCTACACGAAGCACCTAATACATTTTTACCTAAATTAAACTAACATCTTAGTAGTCTCCGCTTGCACTCATTTGATTGGTCTTTCTGTATGTCCACATAGTATGGTGAGGCATTGCCAATTTTCAAAGACAGAAAACCATTTTTTTAGACCTTATAACATGTAGATTTTATTTTTTTTAATTGAAGTATATAGTCAGTTCACAATGTTGCGTCAATTTCTGGTGCACAGCACAATGTTTCAGTCATACATATATTCCTTTTCATATTCTTTTTCATTTAAGGTTACCACAAGCTAGTGAATATAGTTCCCTGTGCTGTACAGAAGAAACTTGCTGTTTATCTATTTTATATACAGTAGTTAGTATCTGCAAAGCTCAAACTCCCAATTTATCCCTTCCCACCCCATTTCCCCCTGGTAACTGTAAGTTTGTTCTCTATGTCTGGGTGTCTGTGTTTGTTTTGGAAATAAGTTCATTTGTCTTCTTTTTTCTATATTCCACATATGAGTGATATCGTATGGTAGTTTTCTTTCTCTTTCTGGCTTACTTCATTTAGAATGACGATCTCCAGGTCCATCCATGTTGCTGCATATGGCATTATTTTATTGTTTTTTATGGTTGGGTAGTATTTCATTGTATAAATGTACCATAACTTATTTATCCAGTCATCTGTCAATGGACGTTTAGAGGTTGTTTCCATGTCTTGGCTAGAAAACCATTTAATTTATTGAGAATTAATGTCAGTTATAACAACAATCCAAATGCAAGAAGACTTAATAATTTCTTGATAAATCCTTACACTTATTCACTCACATACTAGGCTTTATTTCCACCTGCCTAGTACTGCGCTGGATATTATGGAAGGTACAAAGATAAGTTTGATAAATTGAGCGTTTCACTTAATCATCAGATTTAATAATTTTAGAGCTTCTTAAATTCAGATAATCAAAGTTACCACAAGTTTAGGTAACTCAACTAAAGCTGTAGCTGTTCTTTAAAGAAAATGAACAGAATTTTACAAAGCAAGTTGCCAAAAAAAGAGATCAAGTTACCATTATACTTTTTAATTTTACATTTTCTCTCAAATTGCCCAATTTAAATTTTCTTACTTCACTACCTTGAAATATGTCTAAAATATGCTTTTTTTTACCAACTTGAAATTCTCTCTTATATTTACTACTGCAAATATAAATGTTAAACATAGTTCATTTATGCACATTTTCCTCTTTGTGCTTTAGAACTGAATCACAGATGTCCTACGAGAGGGCACATATATGATTCTGGAAAATTATTCTATTGAAAATAACAGTAGTTTTTATAATGATGTAAATCTGAGAAAGCGAAAGAAATGGACGTTGGAAAAACAGATGTATTCACTAAAAAACTACTGTGTGCACGTGGTGAGCTAGTTGTTAGCAAGATTCAAATAATGCAAAATCAGTAGGAATTTGGCTAGTCCATGGAGTTGTCAAAGGCACGTGGGATGTACGAATAATAGCTGGAAATTTGTTGTGGACACGAGGCTATTAAGCTTGTCTACTGCCGCATTCAACACGGTAGTAAAAACTATGATTAAATAACTGATTTTATAGCAACTGTTAAAATTATTTGGCCAAAGTATAAATTAAAGTTCATGATGGATGCAAATGTATGTCTTAAAATGTATAATACTAATTTAGGTTCCTTTCCTGTTTTAAAATAACCATGCAGACGAAAGAACGGTGATTACCAAAATAAGAGCAAATTAATAAGGCTGCCAGAAAGGCTTCACAAGAGTCCGAAACATTAAATGTGACTTTTATTTTCAAACAGAGATCTCTTCCCTAGAGGGGCACACACAGCTTGCATGAGCAGAAGTGGAGTGAAACACATGAAATTCTGAGACGCTGGCAGGGGCACCAATACCAGGTCTGGTCCTCCAGAGCCTTCTGTGTCACGTGCAGGGGTGCAGAGGGTGGGTCAACACCCACCCCATCTGGAGAGGTAGTTCCCTAACTGATTTGCGAACTGGTGCTGGTTAATCTTTCTGGTCTTTGTTTCAATCAGCATTGTTCCTTCCCTGGCTGCTTCTGAAATAAAGCTTGTCAACTTATGAAAGATGAAATTCTTGAGTAAAAGAAAGCTCTTGTTGAATGTCACATCCAATGTATCATGGAAGCTTTTTAGAAATGACAAGTGTCCAGGCTGTTCCCTGGTAATCTACCTTCTCTGAGGCTAGGGGTTGGGGGTGGCATTTCCTAAAGCTCTTGACTTGATTGGAGGTTGGGGCTGTGCAGGCTTGAAAGCAGCCGTGTTCTCCAAGATTACCCAACTCGGCCTCCAGCAAAAGGTAAACACACCACGTATATTTGGGGATGGATCCATTTTCAAGTATCCAAGACATGGATGCAAACTAAATGTCACTCCACAGACGACTGGATAAAGAATATGTGGCCTACATATACAATGGAATACTACTCAGCCATAAAAAAGAATAAAATAATGCCATTGGCAGCAACATGGATGGACCTAGAGATTCTCACACTAAGTTAAACAAGTCAGTCAGAGAAAGAAAATATCATATGATATCACTTATATGTGGAATCCAAAAAAAAAAAAGGACACAAACGAAGTTATTTACAAACCAGAAAGACTCCCAGACACAGAAAACAAACATGGTTACCAGGGGGGAAGAGGGGAGGGAGGGATAAATTGGGAGTTTGGGATTTGCAGATATTAACTACTATATATAAAATAAACAACAAAGTTCTACTGCATAGCATGGGGCACTACATTCAATGGCTTGTAGTAACCTGTAATGAAAAAAATGAAAAAGAATATGTATATATATGTGTGTGTGTGTGTGTGTGTGTGTGTATATATATATATAAAACTGAATCACTATGTTGTACTCCAGAAACTAATACAACATTGTAAATCAACTATACTTGAATAAAAAAGAGAAAAAATAAAAATAAAATATATATATGGACAATCTGAAAAGCAAAAATTCTTTGGAGCATAAGTTGGAAGCTGCTCTAAAAGTCATATGAAAGAGAGCCTTTGGCAGATCTTCTAAAGATCTTCCTCTAAATAAACACTGGTCATCACCCACTTCAATCTAGTTTTCAGCTGGTCACGTACCCAACACATATCTACCTTTTCAGCCCAGGTATCCCCATCCTATTAGAAGAAACATCGTAAGAAGTTTTTTAAAAGATACATTCTTGAAATTAAATCTTGAAAGCTCCATTGTTTCACATTACTCCAAAACTCTGTATTTGCAATGTATATTTTAGTCTCTCTGCTCAGAATATTTTATAACAAAAATTACACTTGTCCATGTATAATGTCCAATTTTCAACTTAATTCCTTTCTGTTATTTTCTCTTCCTAGAAGAACTTTACCAATGTGAACTTTTTGATGATTCCTTTTTCCAAACTTCCACCAATATACACTGTCTCCTCGCACAGCAAGATTCTGGCTGGTCCAAAGGTTACAGTGTCTGACAGTAATTCACCAAGGTACCACATTTCAATTGCTTCAGACATTTCAATTAGGAGACCTTTGAAGTGAGAAAGGAAGAGAAACAGAGTGGGAGTCGGGTGATGTGGAAAGAAAAACATCACGAGAGAAGGGGATAAGAAACATCTCTGGACAGTGGGAAAAAAGAAAAAACTAACAGGAATTCTCAGGAACAACTTGATTCTACCTTTGACTCCATGTAAATGTGAATAAAATGCACACATGGATATCCCCAAGTACTGGGTATAACTAGAAAATGTACAGTCCCCTAAGATTATGAAATGGGCCCAAAGTGAGATATTTTTCCAGAAGATGTATTCTATAGTGGAGATGTGATTTATATGAGTCTATCAGTAGACGGAAAAAAAATCTGACTTAAGTGAAAAAGGGAATTTAAAGGCTAAAACAACATGTCGTCTAGAGGATGGCCTAGTTTGGGGCCTGGCTGAATCCTGAATGGATGTCATCAGGATCTTATCCCTCCAGGTTCTGCTCCAAGCCCCGTTGGTCCAGTTCTCAGGCAGGGGTTCTCCTCTTGGTGGCTCACCCACTCAAAGCCCAATACCAGAGTAAAAGAGATGGTTCCTTTCATTAATTCTGCCCAGGTGTAGTAGGCTGAGTCACAGCCATCCAAAGATGGAAAGTGCTAATCCCCAGAACGAGTAAACATTATCTTACAAGGAAAAAACAGGTCTTTGCAGATGTGATTATGTTAAGAATCTTGGGAAGGGGGATTACCCTGGATCCTCCAGGTGGAACTCAAATACAGTATCAAGTGTCCTTAGAAGAGAAGGCAGAGGGAGACTGCACACACAGAGGAGGAGGAGGCCATGTGACCACAGAGCAGGGATGGGAGTGATCCGGCCAGGGGTCTAGGGATGCTGGCAGCCTTCAGAGGGAGCACGGCCCTGCCAGCACTCTGATTTTGGTTCAGTGAAACAGATTTCAGACTCTGGCCTCCAGAACTGCGAGAGAATTTTCTGTTGTTTTAAGCCACCCAGTTTGTGGCAGTTTGTTCTATCAGCCACAGGACCCTATTCCATCAGACAATACAGCTCATTCTGACTGGACCACCCTGAGTCATATGGCCAACCTGAACCAATCATTGAACCCTGACAAGTCAGCCCAGGTTGTTCCTCTCAGCCTTGGGGCTCTGACAGAGCTTATCATGGGCAACTGAGCTCCAAATACAGGAGGGGAAGGTTCCCCCAAAAGGAAAACACAACTGGAAATAGATGACAGCTGGGGAGAAGGAGCAACGCACAGCAGATACCCACTTCATGTTCGAAAGGAGAAGGCAGAAGAGGGGACAAAGTTAACATTTACATGCAAGACTGTTACAACATCAGTACACTTGAACTCTGCTCTGTGTTCTGCTGCTGTGATGGGGATACGCTGAGGTGAACAGATACCTCTTGCTCAGAGCAGATTTGTTTGTATTGCCAATTGTTGGACTTTCTCCAGATCTGACTTGTCTCCTTTCGGAAAAGTTGTACATAAAGATCAAATGTATGTGATGTGATATAAAGCTAGGATAATATTGTGTATTTATTTTCTAATATACTTTCTGATTATATCTAAAAAGTTGTATTAACTATGTTTGCTACCACAAGAGCATGTGCCTGAGTCTGCAGTGTGAAGCCTACAGTGCACTCCACCACCTCTTTCTGGATTATATCTGACCCACCTTTGCAGGCTGTGTTCAGGGATGGCTCTGCCTCTTATGAGATCTATGACCCCGGCTAAGTTACAGACACTTTCCTGATGTTAGTTTCTCTATATGTAAAATGAAAATATATAATTTTACAGGATTTCTTTTGAAGATTATCTGAAAAGCATATGTGAAAGCATCCAACTGGGTACAAGCACAAAGATGCCAGTAATGTTCTGTTATGAACCTGTCATCAATAAGCAGAAGTTAGATCATTATTCCTATAATATGTCCTCTGCTTATCCACACTGAAGGGCTTTCAATGACTCATTTCAGCTTCAAAAGGTCCAGAACATGTAGTTTCCATTTGGCTCAAAAAGTTTATTTGCAGGAGAAGCTGATGTCAAGTGCACATTTGGATTTCTCACCGCATTCTCCTCTTTTGAAACTTTGTAAAATTTAAAATAAGACTAGTTTCAGTGCTGAACCAGGCAGAGCTATACCTGCTTATTTATTCCTAATTTTCCATGCTAACAAAATGTCTTTGAGAGGACGGAATATCACATTCCCTGTCCCCAAACTGAGATGGCTTATTTGCCTTTTTTTGAAACCGTCAGTTTTTATTTTGAAGGTTTAAACTAATTGGATCTATGAGTTTTCCCCTAGCTCTTTCATTATTTACTCTCAAAAACTCCAGTAGATAAGTCAGGCATAATTTCCCTTTATGTACATTTTGCTGGAGGGAGTAGGAAAGCTGGCTTTGTTTCATCCATGGGGAAGAGAAATCCCCAATTAGGGTGCAGGTTATCCCCTGTGCTGCTGTGCCTGTGAGCTGGTGTCTCTCCTGGGGAACAATGCCACAGCAGCCCTGAGTTCCCTGGGGACATTTGGGAAAATTGACGGTCAGGCTGGACAATTCTAGGGCATTCGTATTACTCCATCTTAGCCCAAGAAATTTTAGAATTCATTTGTAGAGCCCCATAAACATTTGATTTCTGAGCATTATTACTTCATGAGTATCTGTTTGTATTCAGGGTAGTTGGCATTCCAAACATAAACCTAAAATGACTAGATTTTACTGGGCTTCAGAGACTTCAAGAGATACAGAGATGAAATACACAGAAACAACTTTCACAGATGTAATTAAATGTTTGCTAAAATCTAAATAATGGAAGCTTACTATTTAATGTGGAATTTTATATCTCTTGTATTTCTAATTTACACCTTGTTAAGTATCACAAGATTTTACCTGTGAATACCATAAATTCTGGAAACAGACACTCCAAACCTTGACATCCTATAAGTAGTGGGATTATGGGCAATTTAAATTTTTTTTTCCCTAGGCATCTTTCTTAAAATTTTTATATTTAAAAAATGTCATATCCATAATATGAAAATTTTGATTAATATTTTTAAGAAACAAAGAACATTTTAAAAGAAACAACAATCATAAATATGTATTGCAGTGTTAGTTTTGTAAGTTAAAACTGGAAATACATGCAATAACAGAAAACTGTTTAATTAAAGTTTCATACTCATACAGCAGAATGCAATTATCTCTTACTTAACAAGCGTTTGTACTCATTTTTGGGGGGGGGAGGACATTACCTTAGAAATGTGTACCCATTTTCCCAATTACCTATTTTATTCATTGTTTAGCCAAGACGTCATCCTTCTGACTCTGTGCCAGCCTTTACCCAAAACGGTTGTATTCTAGTCCCCACATGGAAAGCTTGCATCACTAAGAAGCAAGAATGATATTAATTAAAGGAACACCAATTTATGTTTTCACTTGGCTCTTCTGAGAATCTGACTTTATTGCTAACAGCCAACTTGAGACTGAGATGAAAAGGGCCCTTTTAATGGTGAGGAACTAGTATCCTGGATGTAGGGACATTCGGACTAGAGCCAAAAGTATCTGGAATTCACCAATGAACGTGAACGTGAAAAAGCAGAATATCCATAACTATTTCATCTCTGAAACTGACTAATAAAAATACGGTTCAAATTTTTTAAAAGGGCAAAACTCCGTTAGGCTAAAAAGTGATTGTGTTAAAGTGGGGATGATTGGAAAATATGGGAACTTGGGATTGAACAAAGCAATTCCAATGGTTAAGCTCAGTTCTAGTGAAGGAGGGAAACAGACATGTGGTTGCCAAGGAAGCAGCCCAATTAGGACTGTGACATTTCCATGGAGGGGTCTCCTGGGTTGTTCATTGCCCTCTTATCTTGGTAAAGGAATTCTAGACCTTAGAAAAGAAAATATCTGGTGTCTTTGAATTTATCCAGTGTCATCCAAGACCATGACTAAAGGCATAGAATCAGGCAAGGCACAGCTAAGGACCTATCCACAGTAATTAAAATTAGCAGATAATACAGACTTGGTCACTTGAAGGCAAAATAGTCCAGAATAATACATTTGTATATACTATTGCTCTGAAGTCTTCAAACACCATGTATAATAACCAAGCAAAACCAAGAAGGTTCTGAGCATACACAGAAACTCCAACTGTGTGATGGGTTTATTTTATATTTAGCCCTGATGAGAAAAACAATTTATGTTACATGCACTGATGGCCGTCAAAATGTAATGGTTATCCATTTTATTCTACCTTGGTATAAGTATTTTTCAAATGTTTTCTCCTGTTTTATCCCATTTTTCTACCAAGAAATTAAAGATAGGTACACAATCTATGCCATTATTTTCATGGAATTATTTGCATAAAGAATGATCACAATTAGATATATCGTGTACCGTATTATTGCTTTTTCTCAGCTGTGCCCACCGGAAAATCTAATTAGTGATCTTTGTAACCTAAGCCAGACCTCACCATTCTCCCAAAGGGAGTCTGAAGCACACACCGGAAATGGAGTACAGTTAATCTTTCTGTTTTATCAGTGTGGACTCTAAGCCAGAAAGCCCCTTAGGAAGGGATCTCAGTAATTCCTTCTCTGTGATCTTTTTAATCAAAACTAAAAGACCCAGGCTTGCAGAGAACAGCACAGAATTTTTAACCCACTCTGGCCCTTCTTGGAATTAATTGTTCTTACAACCTTCACACCCTAACTCAGAATGTATTCCTTTTCACTCTGTCAGAGCTGCAAACCAGCAGACCTGGTGTATGAAATAAGAGTTCACCGCTGCACAGAGGAAAATCCCCAGTGTGGCATGGATCCAAAGAGAAGCTTCTATTCAGTGCAAACATTAAAAGAGATTAAGCCCTACGACATCTAGAAAAGACACACTTTCACAGTTAAGTCATCTTTTGCAATTTTAGGTCAGTCTTTATTACAGAAATAGCTCATAGTCATGGGATGGACTCAAGAGGGGGTCTTTGCTTCTTTCTGGGAGCAGCATCTAGAATGCATGCATGTGCTCCCAGCTGCACAATGATGTCTTCTTTAGGACAAGAACATTTTAAGGCCTGTTCCAAGCATGTGTAATGGGAAGACCTCAAATCTCCCGCCTCCTTCACTCTGTTATCATGATGAAATGAACTGCTTTGCCTCAAGTAACAGCTATTCTGTTACTATTCTGTCTGCTCTTAGCACAGACACAAACACTGCAGCTCTCTTTTGGTGACTTTTCTTTCTTTTTTTTTTTTTCACTCCATTAAAACTCAGTTTGTGACTTTGAACCTAAAATGTGTGTCTTGTGAGCAGCTCAGGGTCAATCTAGGAGAAAGATACAAAAATTATATATATAATTCTATATATGTAGTATTAATTATAAATACAGTTAACCCTTGAACAACACAGGTTTGAAATGCAGAGGTCCATTTATAAGCAGATCTTTTTCCATAAATACTACATGATCCACAGTTGGTTGAATACACAGATGCAGAACGTCAGATGCAGAGGCAGTAAAGTTACAGGCAGATTTTTGACTGTGTGGGGATTTGGTGCCGCTAACTCCCACATTGTTCAAGGGTCAACTTTATATAAAGAGACCCAAAATACATAAGGCAAAAACTGATATAATTGAGGAAAGAAACAGACAACTCAACAATAATAGCTGGGACGTTAATTACCCACTTTCAATAACCTGCAGAACAATGAGGCAGCAGGCCAACAAAAGACTAAAAGACTTAAGCAATCTAATAAGTCAACTAAACCTAGAATACACTGCTAGAACATTCCATCCCACTCCAACTATGGCAAAATATATGTTCTTCTCAAGTACCCCTGTAACATTCTCCAGGATAGACCATACATTGGGCCATAAAACAAGCCTCCTAAAATTGAAAAACACTGAACTTACACAAAGTATGTTCACCAATTACAAAGGAATTGTATCTAAAATCAATGACAGAAGGAAATCTTTGAAATCTAAATATGTGAAAACTAAGTAATACATTTCTCAATAGCCAATGGGTTAAAGAAGAAATCACATGGAGTATTACAAAATATTTTAGATGATAAAAAATTAAATCACAATATCCAAAAGTGATGATATGCAGCTAAAACAGTCTTAAATGGACATTTTTAGCTGTAAATATACATATTTAAAAGAAATCTTGAATCAATGACCTAAGCTTCAACCTCAAGAAACTAGAAAAAGAAGAGAAAACTATTTAAGATTCAAAGTCACAAAACAAACACAAGAAGGAAAATAACAAAGATTATAGCAGAAATGAATGAAATAGAGTGTATAAGAACAATAGAGAAAATCAACAAAACCAAAAGTTAGGTCTTTGAAAAGATCAATAAAATTGACAAACCTCTGGCTAGACTAAGAGAAAATAAAAAGAGAGAAAGAGAAGACTCAGAGTATTAAAATCAGGAAAGAAATGGCAGCATCACCACTGTCCTTACAGAAATAAAAGGATTATAAGGAAATAGATGAGGAAATGTATGCCCAAGGAACCACAGAGTGAGTGACAATGGATGACACAGTGGGAATCAGTGTGGACAGATATAGTGATTGATAAGAGGGACCCTCTTCTCCCTGGGCACTCACACACCTTAACACAGTATAAGCCCCAGAAGCTTGATTAGGTGTAGGAGACAGTTCCAGAATAGTTGGGGTGGAATCACCTGTTTGGGGTAGAACCACATGTCTGATGCTTAAAGTCTTTATTAGACTAACAGAAAATAAAGAATTATAATATTTCTTCCACATTTAATATTCATACCTATTCCATTATTTTAACAAATGGAAATTACAAAAAATCTCAAAGTATCCCTCAAAAATGATAAACCCAGAGGGATAGCTACTCTTACTATTATAGAGTATCTATTTCTAGTCTTTCTCTGTTCCTGTTGTGTGTAGAAATCTCAGATATGTAAGAAATGCAAACATAGTTCATCTTAATTTTTATTTCTAACTCTCCGTTTACTAGGAGCAGAAACTAATCTCAGTCAGTTCACGATCTGCCCATACCCTGGGGCTGCATCTAACAGCTCCAGGGAGAAGGGGTAGGTGTAGCTCAGTGGGAGAGAGCGTGCTTAGCATGCGTGAGGGCCTGGGTTCAATCCCAATACCTCCACTAAAAAAAAAAAAAAAAAAAAAAAAAGGCAAAAAAGCAAAAGCATCCAGGAAGCCTGCATGGACCTACACGGACCTGCACGACCACCCGCCAGGCATCAGCCCGCAGTCCACATAGGAATCCTGACCACACAGTCTCCCCGGACTGGCTGCATCTCAGGAACCTTAGGCAGGTTGCCTGTGTTGCTCTGGAATTGTGGAAGCCACTTGCAGTCTGAGGTCTCTCCCCACAATTATGTCCCACCCACGCCAGGGGAAATTATGCTCCCTGCACCATACTGGAAATTGCCTGGATTCACCATGCAGATGTTTCTTCTGTCCCTGCATTTATTGGGCCTGGAAAAATCTGAGCCCTTTCTAGTTCTCCCAGGTTTGGCCCTGGTGTAGGGACAGAGGTCCCTCGTGAGGTCAGACCTCCAAACCTATCTAGAAGTTTTATCAAAAAACATTATTTCATTGTATGAAAGAAGCAGAATTTACATAACCATTTTCTTGTTTATATATTTAGATTACATTAATCCTTCACTATCATGTTACGCTGCCTTTTTCTCCTCTTCTTTTAATTAAAGTATAGTTGATTCACAATGTTGTGTTAGTTTCTGGTGTACAGCACGGTGATTCAGTTATACACACATATATATTGTTTTTCATATTCTTTATCATTATAGGTTATTAACAAGATGTTGAATATAGCTTCCTGTGCTAAACAGTAGGACCTTGTTGTTTATCAGTTTTATACACAGTAGTTAGTGTCAGCAAATCTCAAACTCCTAATTTATCCCTTGCCCCCCGTCTCCCTGGTAACCATAAGTTTGTTTTCAGAGTCTGTCTCCGTTTTGTTGCTATTTTGAGTATCTTTGTAGTGAAAGCTTTATTCATTCCATTACTATGTATTTAGGAGAAATTTCTAGAAGGGCAATTTATGTGTCAAAGAATATGCTTATTTTAGGGCTTTTCTATATGTTGCCAAATCACCCTCGAGAAATTTACTTCTCAACACCAGTGAATGAGAATTCTCATTTTCCCACATGGTAGAAAATTAAGCAGTAAATTAGTTACACGGATCAAATTCTTGCTGTATATTTGTGTGTAATTTCTGTATGCTGTTCATGATTCCATAATAAAAAAATACACTTTGATAATTTGTAAAGTAACCAGTGGAGAACTACTTTTATAGTTAAGAGCAGGAAATGATTATTTTTAAGGCTAAAGAATTAGGTTATTCATGAACCAAGTGACTAAGAGATCACTTCTTGGCAGAGTTTCAACAAGGTTAATGATCAGCTTTTTTTCCCCCTGCTATTTTCACTGAGTACAGAATTTATTAAAAATAAAAAGGGTCTGCAACAATAATAGTAATTGTGGGCTCTGGTAAGCTGAATGGCCCCATAAAGACGTTCACATCCAGATCCCTGGATCCTGTGAACATGTTACATGCCATGGTAAAAGAGACTTTGTAGATACAAGTAAGGTAATGGATCTTAAGATAGAGAGGGCCCTGTTCTGAATTATTCTGGTAACAGGAAGTCAGAGAGATTCCAAGTGTAAGAAGAATTAATGCCCTTTTGTTGATTTATATATAGAGGCTCACATGTGAGGACTGAAGAGGGGCATCTAGGATCTAAGGGCAGCCCCCGGCTGGCAGTCAGAAAGGAAATGAGGACCTTGTTCTATATCTGTAAGGAACTGGATTCTACAAACAACTCTAGTGGGCTTACAAGTGGACTTTTTCAGAGCCTCCAGATAAGAGCCCAACTGGTTGATGCCTTCATTTCACCTGTATTTCTAAGCTGCATAACTGTGAAATCATACGTTGGCATTGATGTAAGCTGCTAAATCTGTTACTGTTTATTGTAGCAGTAGAAAATTACTACATTGGCCAAATAAATAAATGGAAATACTTAAGTACACAAATAGAAATGAATTAATGAATAAGTGAATCAAATGTGATTTAGCAGTGGGAATTGTTACATACTTTTCAAAAGAGCTGTGTAGTCACAAGTCTGTTTCACTTCCAAGGTCCTTTGAATCCTTCCTTTCACTTTGTGGGTTTATGTCAAAAGTTTTGTCCCATCTACGACTTCCAAGAGATGGATGGAACCACCATCTCTGCTCTGTTGTGATCAGACTTACTATTATTTTTAGTGTGTAGTAGCTATTTTGTGTTTGTGATTCCTCACAATTATTACTTGAAAGAGTGTGAGCATTTCCCATCCAGCACACAAATCATTATTCTTCTTACCAGTGAATTCACAATTGATCACCTACATATATTTATTCTTTTTCCAACAGGTATTTACTAGACTCCTGTTCTGAGTATAGTTTTTGGCTAGGCTCTGAGGCTATTATAAAAGAAATACAGATAGTTTCCAAGGGAAAAAGTAATTTATGTTCTAGACATTTATGTCTAAGTTAGGGCATTCCCACTCAGAATGCATTTCCACATTGAAACCAAACTAAAAATCTTGACTCTGCACCTAAATCAGCCCACAAGAGCCCATTTAACTCAAAATTTACTTGAAGAAATCCTAGAATAATTTCACCACTATTTTTTTTCCTATGGAAAGAAAGATTCAGTTTTCCAATTTGTAATGTTAGAAGCTCAGCATCCTGCTAGAAGAACTGACTCTAGCAGCAATATTGGACATCAGAAGCCCCACTGAGAAATGGAGCATATAGTTCATATAGTTCTATACTTTAAAAAGCCCTTACTATATGCTTGAATCATCCTTTTTGTTTTGTTTTTTTGTTTTTGTTCTCTGGATGATAAATACCACTTATCCTTATGTTGGATCATCATGTCCTCTTTTCCATGTCTACTATCTTTGCTGTTGTTCCTTTCACTCTATCCAGATTCTGTAATATCATTGTTAGCTCTCAGCATCTGTGCATCTATCACACTAGATATTTCATTTCCTAGAAGCACTAGAGGATAAATGGCAGTTACTTCACAGAGAAGTCAGTGTTCAGATTCAGAATTTGTTTCCTTAATTTTTCATGTCTTGTCATTAATAAAGGTGGTGCTACCCAGCCAGACATGATCTGCCATCTTTAAGACATGCCACCCACATCAGGGAATGTTTTTCTCCTTGGAGTCAAATCATGTACATGAACCATTCCAAGAGTTAGGCTGATAGATAATTTATATAATGTGGTATATCCAGAGAGATGATATGGCAAAGAGATATCAGTTACATACAAAATAAGTGGTACAACCAAAAAGTATTTTGGGAGTTAAGAAAATGGAACTCAGGCTTGTAGGGAACAAATGAATGACTTCCATGGGAGGAAGAGTGGACAAGAATAACCACATCAATTTGTATTTTAAAATAATTTGCCATCACATATTCATGATACTTCAAGCCTAGACTTAGGTGGAAGAAAGGATAAAAAGAAAAAATCCATTGTCTATGATTAGTGTAGAGAGAGAATTCAAAGGAAGTTTTTAAGATTTTGAGCCTGAGTGAATGAGAAATGAAGAAAGTTTGGGGGATTAAGAAAAGAACAAGCAAGAGAGGGAGGGGTTGGGGAGCAGAGATGCGTTGTTCCTGCCCCAGAGCTTGATACACCTGAATTTGAATGAGAGCAGTACAGGTAGAGTGCACATTAATTTTATTAGTCATCTGAGATTAGCAGACTCTGGGGGGTCAATTCCCTTGATCCAACTCCTTGAGTGGTTTGGAAATGAGCATATCCATCCATTAATTTACATTGGGGATTGTATCCAACAGGATGACTGATGTGGTCATTCGCACATGTCCAGTGGGCCACTTAGATGGGAGTCAGTGGTTAGTCATTATTGAATCAGCAGGTTGATTAGTGAACAGAGAATAAGAACAGACAGATCTGGCTGTAATTAGGGGTTATCCAACTTTCAAACAAGAGTTACTCTTCTTGGTCCTAGGAATTTTCCTAAAATATTCCCTAGTGGTCTTTAGAGTTAGTGTATTTCCTTCCCTGGAGATTGTGAGGGCACACTGACAAATTCTACTATACTGTTCACTTTCTATATTCCTGATCTATCATCCAAAACCTCAATCATTTCCTTACGGCAGTTTGCAATTTCTTAAATTACTGCTAATCTTCCACTAGTTACATTTTAAACTGATGACTTCCCATTTCCTTTTCAAGAAGCATGCTAGACCCCTGGTGAGACTTAAAAAGCACCCTCCAATTGCTAGCAATATGTTTGTGAATCATCTCTTGGGTGGCTTATTTCCTGCAATGATTTCTGCAGATGGTTAATCTGATCCA